>NC_092435.1:1566792-1879651 GCF_036169615.1 Heliangelus exortis | reverse complement strand
TCAAACATTTTAACTGCAGAAGAAATATTTCTTGATTTACTCCTACAGACCTTCATGAATATTCTTGGAAATGGCATGCTGCTTTATTAGCCTTCTGAATTATTAACAGTTCTCAAGTTAAGATGGTTCCTTGTTGATAATATTTTCACTTTGTTTTATGATTGCATCTGGCTGTGGGTAATGCTTACAGGTACTGTCTTGTCGAGTAGCCTCTTTATGTGTTGCAGTGGATGTATTTTATACTGGATAAATATATTATGCATAACTGTTCTCTTTTCCAAACTACAGAGCCTCAACTTTTGAAAAAAAGGAGAATGAAAGATTCCAGTTTCCAATTTTTTAAGCCTTTAGTTTCTTACAAGTTTGTGTACTGCCCTGCCACAGGTCCTATCACATGGGCACTTTTCTTCTTATCAGTCTCTGGAGACTGCCTACCCCTCATCCTTTCCCTTCCCTTTCCCTTTCCCTTTCCTTTCCTTTCCTTTCCTTTCCTTTTCCTTTCCTTTCCTTTCCTTTCCTTTCCTTTCCTTTCCTTTCCTTTCCTTTCCTTTCCTTTCCTTTTCCTTTCCTTTCCTTTCCTTTCCTTTCTTTCCTTTCTCTTTCTTTCCTTTCTCTTTCCTTTCCTTCTCTTTCCTTTCCTTTCCCCCTTCCCTTCCCTTTCCTTTCCCTTTCCTTTCCCTTTCCTTTCCCTTTCCCTTTCCTTTCCCTTCCCTTTCCTTTCCTTTCCTTTCCTTTCCTTTCCTTTCCTTTCCTTTCTTTCCTTTCCTTTCCTTTCCTTTCCTTTCCTTTCCTTTCCTTCCTTCTTCCCTTCCCTTCTTCCCTTCTTCCCTTCCCTTCCCTTCCCTTCCTTCCCTTTCTTCCTTTCTCTTCCTTTCCTTTCTCTTTCCTTTCTTTCTCTTTCCCTTTCCCTTTCCCCCCTTCCTTTCCCTTTCCCGTTTCTTTCCTTCCTTTCCTTTCCCCTTCCTTTCCCTTTCCTTTTCCTTTCCTTTCCTTCCCTTTCCCCTTTCCCTTTCCTTTCCCTTTCCCTTTCCCTTTCCCTTTCCCTTTCCTTTCCTTTCTTTCCTTTCCTTTCCTTTCCTTTCCTTTCCTTTCCTTTCCTTTCCTTTCCTTTCCTTCCTTTCCTTTCCTTTCCTTTCCTTTCCTTTCTCTTTCCTTTCCTTTCTCTTTCTTTCCTTTCTCTTTCCCTTTCCCTTTCCCCCTTCCCTTCCCTTTCCCTTTCCCCTTTCCTTTCCCTTTCCTTTCCCTTTCCCCTTTCCTTTCCCTTTCCCTTTCCTTTCCTTTCCTTTCCTTTCCTTTCCTTTCCTTTCCTTTCCTTCCCTTCCCTTCCCTTCCCTTCCCTTCCCTTCCCTTCCCTTCCCTTCCCTTTCCTTTCCTTTCTCTTTCCTTTCCTTTCTCTTTCCTTTCCTTTCTCTTTCCCTTTCCCTTTCCCCCTTCCTTTCCCTTTCCCGTTTCCTTTCCCTTTCCTTTCCCTTTCCCCCTTCCTTTCCCTTTCCCGTTTCCTTTCCCTTTCCTTTCCCTTTCCCCTTTCCCTTTCCCTTTCCCTTTCCCTTTCCCTTTCCCTTTCCCTTTCCCTTTCCCTTTCCTTTCCTTTCCTTTCCTTTCCTTTCCTTTCCTTTCCTTTCCTTTCCTTTCCTTCCTTCCCTTCCTTCCCTTCCCTTCCCTTCCCTTCCCTTCCCTTCCCGTTCCTTCCCTTCCCTTCCCTTCCCTTCCCTTTCCTTTCCTTCCCTTCCCTTCCATTGTATTTTCCTGCTTCTCTCATCCTGATACCTTACCCATCTTCTCACACCCCCCTTCTCACTGCCACTACTTGTGCAGCAATGTCCTTGCTTTCCTGTACCCTCTGCCATCCCTTTGCCTTCCCAGCTGAGTATTTTGTGCAGAAAGCTCCTGGGGTGGATGTCTGTCAGCTCCTTGTGCTGCTGCCAGCGGAGTTAAAATGGTAACTGCAATTTGTCAGTGAATTTCTCCAAATGAATTACGTCTCTGAGCAGATAGTTTTAGCTAATGAATACTGTCAAGGACTACAAGTAGCTGTGGCATTTCATAAGTCACATAAGCCTAGCTTCTTAGCTGGAATAAATTACCAGTCCTGTTAGCACTGCATGAAAACTTAGACCATTTACTTTCCAGTCCTTTATTCATCTTTCTGCAGGAGCTAAAGCTTAAGATATGACTGAATTTTTCTTCTATTAGCATTTCCCTTGCAAAGTAATTCTGACTAATGAGGAGCTGTGGGAATTTTCAGTTCAGAAAGAGATGTCAAATCATCCATCCCATACAAAGTCATATAATCTGTCCTGATCTGCTATATAACTTCATAACCCTTGTTACAGTCAAGATCAGGGCCTTTAATTTGAATAGCATGTATCTTCCAGAGGTACCTGGACTTAGTTTGAAAATTAAAAATAAATCTCCTGTTTCTCAGAGTCACATATTCCAAAAGCTAATTACTTTCATTAAAAAAAAATATATATATGTATATATATATATAAGAAATACCAGATCAGTCCTCTCCAACCAATATTTGTATAGCTGAAGTACTCAGCCTTAATTCTTGTTATGCCTCTCCTAGCTTGGCTGAAGATTCTTGTAGTACGTAGTATTTTGTCTCCAAGAAGTTACATACATAACAGAATTAAGTGATCTGGATGTCTTTGGAATACAATCAACTCCTTATGACTTTTTTTTTTTTTTTTTGACCATTTGATCACTTTTGCAGCATTTAATGACTACCTGCACATTTAATAATGACCTTTTTTTTTTTTTTTTTTTTTGTTTTGTTTTGTTTTGTTTTGTTTTGTTTTTTACTGTACACATGGATTCACAGAATCACAGAATCATCCAGGTTGGAAGGACCTCTGAGATCATCAAGTCCAACCCTTAATCCATTACCACTGTGGTTCCCAGCCCATGGCACTGAGTGCCACATCCAGGCTCTTTTGAAATATCTCCAGGGATGGAGAATCCACCCCTTCCCTGGGCAGCCCATTCCAATGCCTGATCACCCTCTCTGTAAAGAATTTTTTCCTAATATCTAACCTAAAACTCCACTGACAGAGCTTAAGTCCATGCCCTATAGTCTTCATATCTAGTGTAATAAAGAAATGTATTCTGCAGGCAGTTTCCACAATAATAAACCAGAACGAGACTCTTGTCTATGAAGTCATGTCCATACAAGAGGGATTACCAAGGATGAGGTAATTAAAAAGAATGCTGGCAAAAAAACCTTTCTTCTTCTCCATGTTCCTTATGTATTCCATTAGGCATGTGTACAGTCCAAGATAAGTGAAGACTGTTAAGTGTTTCAGGCAACCTGCTGGGTAATGCTGAATAAGCAAGTTTTCCACCTTTATCATAGAATCATAGAATGGTGTGAGTTGAAAGGAACTGTAAAGATCACTTATTTCCAAGCCCCCTGGATGGGCAGGGACACCACACACCAGACCAGGTTGCTCCAAGCCCCACCCAGCCTGGCCTTGAACACTTCCAGGGAGGAGCAGCCACACCTTCCCTGGACAACCTGTGCCAGCACCTCATCACCCTCACAGGAAATAATTTTTCATAATGTCTAAGCTAAATCTCCCTTCTTCCAGTTTTAAGCCATTTTGTGTTCTTTCTCTACACGCCCTTGCAAAAAGTCCCTTCACAGCCTTGTCCTTCTTATCTTGGGGTCTCCAGGACTGGATAAACAATCCTCTTCTGAGAGAGAGAGCAGAGTATAGGGGGAGAATCACCTCCCTTGACCTGCTGGCCATGTGCCTTTTTAAGTAGCCCAGGACAAGGTTGGCTTTCTGGGCTGCAAGTTCTCAGCTCCATCACCATCTGGGCTGCATCACCAGTTACCCTCAGCCAACACCCCAGAGTCCTTCGAGCCAGGTAGCACACCCAGCCTTTCTGAAGCTCAAAGTAAACACAGATTTCAGTGGACTGGCTAGAAACACCATTCTTACCGTGCTTTCTGACATACCATAGTTTGGGTTTTGTTTTTTGGGGTTTTTTTTTTTTGCTTTTTTTTCCAGTCAAGCCTGCAGAACCAAGCCAATCCATCACAAACTTTTAAACCATAAACCACAAAAAGGCCATACTGATTCCTGCAAACAAAGGTAACTGTTTTGTTAACGTATCTTTGAAACGTTTCCCGGACAACTTTTCCTCGTGCTTTTTCTTGAAGACCACGCAGCCATCGCCCACACACCCGAGGCCACTGCCCTCGCACCCCACCCCGGGGAACTCCCTGCTCTCCGCCCGGTTCCCCTCAGGAGCCGCTCCCACGAAGCTTCACCGGGGAGAGACCCGTGCCACCCCTTTCCTTCTGCTGGGGAACTGCCTGCCAGCCACTGCTGGGGCTTGGGAAAAGCCCCAAAACACAGCCCCACAGCCCGTTCCTACGACTGAGGCCGCCGAGAGGGATAACTCAGCTGGAAGGGACAACTTCAGCTGGAATGGATAACTTCAGCTGGAAGGCAGGAGGGCTCTGCAGAGGGACCTGGACAGACTGGAGAGTTGGGCTGATTCCAACGGGATGAGGTCCAACATTCCAAGTGCCGGGTCCTGCACTTTGGCCACAACAACCCCATGGGGAGCTCCAGGCTGGGCACAGAGTGGCAGAAAGGGAGCTGGGAGTCTGGATTGCCAGGAAGGTGACCATGAGCCAGCAGTGTGCCCAGGTGGCCAAGAAGGCCAATGGCATCCTGGGCTGGCTCAGGAACAGCGTGGCCAGCAGGTCCAGGGAAGGGATTCTGCCCCTGTGCTCAGCCCTGGGGAGGCCACAGCTTGAGTCCTGTGTCCAGTTCTGGGCCCCTCAGCTCAGGAAGGAGATTGAGGTGCTGGAGCAGGTCCAAAGGAGGCAACTGGGCTGGGGAAGGGACTGGAGCACAGATCCTGTGAGGAGAGGCTGAGGGAGCTGGGGGTGTTGAGGCTGGAGAAGAGGAGGCTCAGGGGAGACCTCATCACTCTCTCCAACTCCCTGAAAGGAGGTTGGAGCCAGGGGGGGGGTTGGGCTCTTTTCCCAGGCAACTCTCAGCAAGACAAGAGGGCACAAGAGGTCTCAAGTTGTGCCAGGGGAGGTTTAGGTTGGACATGAGAAAGAATTTCTTTCTGGAGAGGGTACTCAGCCATTGGAATGGGCTGCCCAGGGAAGGGGTGGATTCTCCATCCCTGGAGATATTTCCAAAGAGCCTGGATGTGGCACTCAGTGCCATGGGCTGGGAACCACGGGGGGAGTGGATCAAGGGTTGGACTTGGTGAGCTCTGAGGTCCCTTCCAGCCCAGCCCATCCTGTGATTCTATGAACTCGGGACACTGACGGCCGAGCCCCCGCCCCCCGGCCCGGCCCCTCTGCTGGCAGCGAGGCTCAGGGCGCATGCGCATTGCTGGCCCGAGGCGGGGCCTGGCGGGCAGCACGCATGCGCGGGGCGGAGCGGGCTGCCCGGTTCCGGCGGGGGCGGAGCGGCGGTGAGGCGAGGCCAGGCCAGGCTGGGCCCGGCTCCGGTGGCGGAGGCCGCGCCATGTGTGCCTGGTAGAGTGCGGCGGGGGCGGAGGGTCGAGCCGCAATGAACCTGCGCGGCTTGTTCCAGGATTTTAACCCTAGGTGAGGGTGGCTCGGCGCTTAACGGGCGGCTTCGGCTGGCGTCCCCTCGGCGAGCCGGGGAAGGTCCGCGGGGCGGCACCTGGCCCGGTCCTGGCAGCTCCCGTCGTGGATCTGCCGTAGGGCGGAGGCTCCGCTCCCCCGTGCCTGTAGCGGGACGCGTCCGGAAGCGGCGGGGCCCAACCGGGACGGCGGCGGGGGGCGAAGCGGGGGGGGAACTGGCTCGGCGGGCCGGGGTCCTCGGGGCGGCCGCGCAGCGCGGGGACTCAGTTAGGGCGGTAACCGCTTCAGGGGAGGGCGCCGGGCCGGTCCCCTTTCAGTGGGGCTCGGCTCCGGGGGGCTGTTCCGAACGGGGGAGGGGAAGCGCCGCGGTACAGGCGGCCCGGAGACCCTTCCTGACCCGCATCCCCCCCCGCGGGTTCGGTCCGTGCTCCCCTCGCTGCGTCTCAGTCAGGGGCTGCGGGCTTGGGCAGCCCCGCATCGGTTTCCATGCCAGGCTCCAGTCGTCCCCTTGGTTTGTTATGTAACTTCCCCACATCACGCCAAGGTCTCGTTTTGCTTTTTCAGTTTCTCAGCTTGAGGCTTTGGGGTGTAAAAGTGTAAAAGGGGAAAGCAGCGCTGCCCTACGCTCCGGCCCGGGCGTTTGGCGGATGGGGAGGGCTGGTTTGTGTCCGGTGTGAAGGCATCGCGTTTAACAACCCTGGTCTAGACATAGAGAATTGTTCCTGGTGATTCTTTATTCCCTTACAATTAACAAGATGCCGGTCGCTACAACTTGTGCTTCTCTTGTCTTGCCGAGCGAGTATGGATACATGTAGCTGACTTCTAAAGAAGCTAAGAGAATCATAGAATCATAGGATGGGGTGGGTTGGAAGGGACCTCAGAGCTCATCAAGTCCAACCCTTGCTCCACTCCCCCCGTGGTTCCCAGCCCATGGCACTGAGTGCCACATCCAGGCTCTTTTGAAATATCTCCAGGGATGGAGAATCCACCCCTTCCCTGGGCAGCCCATTCCAATGGCTGATCACCCTCTCCAGAAAGAAATTCTTTCTCATGTCCAACCTAAACCTCCCCTGGCACAACTTGAGGCCTCTTGTGCCCTCTTGTCTTGCTGAGAGTTGCCTGGGAAAAGAGCCCAACCCCCCCCTGGCTCCAACCTCCTTTCAGGGAGTTGGAGAGAGTGATGAGGTCTCCCCTGAGCCTCCTCTTCTCCAGCCTCAACACCCCCAGCTCCCTCAGCCTCTCCTCACAGGATCTGTGCTCCAGTCCCTTCACCAGCCCAGTTGCCTCCTTTGGACCTGCTCCAGCACCTCAATCTCCTTCCTGAGCTGAGGGGCCCAGTTGAATGAGTTGCCTTTTCCTGGTTTTGCTGTTACTATATGTTTAAAGATTCCAGAATAAAGGCCTGCGAGTAACTTGTGAAGGGTTGCATGAAATACAGAGAGTCCTGGAAAAATCTTGCTTGTGAACGAGGCCTTTACATGGTTGCAATTACAAAAAGCTGTGTTCAGTCAGTTATTTGGGTAATCCAGGCTACAGGAAATGCATTGTTGCAGAGAAGTTGAAATAAAGGACTTAAATATGTGTGGTTGGAAGTAATGGAAAAGTAGGAACAGAAGTTCTGGAAGCTTAGGAAGTTTTGTTATTGTTAAGTGATGTTTGCAGCTTGTTTGGATGCTGTCTAAATGACAAATGAGCAGGCTGAATGCTGCACTTGTGCAGATCACTTCATCTTGGATGTTTTCATGTTTACTGGAGTATGCAGGGAGCACTGGTCTTTTTCCACGTGGAATTTTACTTCTGTATTGAGGGAGAGTACAAATGACACAAATATTGGAAAAGTATGGAGGAAATGGAGGGATCTCTTTGTTGTGAGGAGTGAGTGCTAGGTTAGGTCCTTCTGTCCCCAGGGAGTTTCCTCAAACACGTAAGGAGGTGCTGGCACAGTAAACTTGATTTTTATTATTAAGGAGTAGCCTAGGATGCTTGTTATGAATAGACACAAAGCAGATTGATACCCAATGAGCCAGTGCTGATCTAATGAATGATGGATTATTTAATGAGAGTGAAAGGGAGTAGTTTGAGTTGTGCTGTTGGAGTAAAAGTAGTATTCCTGAATATTTGCTGCCTTGCTCTGTAGCAAGTATTTACTCTGTTCCTTAGGTTATCCATGTTTAAAAAGACATATAATTATTTCAGTGAAGTGCTTGGTGTTCAAGCATAATTATAGGTTTGATAAAACAGTCTGTGATCCCCTGGTGAATGGGAGGGTGACTTTTGTCCTTCCTGTAGTGTGAGGAAATAATGTACTATGTAATTGTTTTGTCTCATTTTTGTGGTACAAACAATTGCTGTACCACTGCTCTCTGGTATTTCAGATACATTTATTCATTCTTAGATTGACTAGTTTATAAAATATATCAGCATAACCATTTCAAACTTGTAAGCACTGTCTTGGTATTCCAGTTAGAAACTTCACTCTATAATAAGTAACTTTTAGAAAAGTTTAACCTTTTTTTTTTGTGTGTTCTTCTTTCATACTGTTTTTTATAACAATGTAGAAGTTGTGTAAAAAATATCTGGAGTTTGCCTCATTACAATACATAATAGTTTTTAATCTTTAGTTTAAAATCATGTGGATAAAATTACATAAATTATCTAACTTAATTTTGAACATCAGAAAGTGTCTCATTTGATTTGTAGGAAAGAATGAATTTTCTAAAAAGATCTACAACTAGTAGATTTTTGAGCCTCTGATAGTACAGCTTCTGACTGGATCCTTGTGGGAGGGGAACTATTTATAGATGTCTATTCATTAAATTTGTCATGCAAGAATGCTTTTGATGTGTTCCCTTGAAGCAAGGGTTTTGTAAGTGAAAGAGATGACATCTGCTGCATTTATGATGAAGTACTTGACTCTTCAGAACTAATTTGGTTCTTTGGGAAGAAGTTTGACACATGTGTTCTGCTAGAAAGTATCCTGATTAAACTCCAGCAACGACTGATTTTGCTTTTCTCCAGGAAGTTCATGTTAAGCCTTAATTTCTGACTGGTTTTTGTGTTTGCTTAACAGCAAATTTTTGATTTATGCTTGCCTGCTGCTTTTTTCTGTGTTGCTCTCTCTACGTCTGGATGACAAAATTCAATGGAGTTACTGGGCTGTTTTTGCTCCCATCTGGCTCTGGAAGTTAATGGTGATTGTTGGTGCCTCAGTAGGAACAGGAGTATGGGCCCGAAACCCCCAGTACCGGTAAGTTGAGGATCTTCTGCAAAACAGAGGGACCACAATGTATTTTCTGTATCAAAACAAATCAATAAATAGTGTTGTTTTTTTTTAACAACATCAGATACAGGATCCAGAAGATTTCTTTTCAACACACTGAATGCCCATAACCTATAGTGTATGCAGTGTGGATGTCTTAATCTTAGTTGCAACAATTTATCACAAATTCAACAATATTTTCTTTGGGAAGCTAAAACTTGTCATAGGGTGAACTTTTGCTCTTTTCTGTTAGGATGTTGGGAATTCCTTGCTTTAGTGTTAGCCATATAGACAGAGAGCTTGATAAGCAATAGGAATATACTATATTTAATTGGATTATTTTACAAATAAGCTTTGAAATATATAGGTCAGCTTAAAGAATGTTAATTTATTTTTTTCTCCCTCTTAGCTGTGCGTGTCACCTCAATGAACATCTGGTGTTCAGTGAACTTAAAAAGCTTTTTCAGATTTTAGTTGCAGTTTTATAGGAAATATTCAGGTAGCTTGATACACAAATACAGGCAAATGTGTAACATTTCCAAATTAAGATGTTTGCAGGAACAAAATCTGTAGATTCTTTTTAGGTTTTGTAAAAATTGTTTAACATTGATGTTTTAATTGTCAGCCTAGGGTAGAACTTTCATACCTTTAAATACCTCCCTGATTACCTTTTTGGTAATCTGAGTAGGATGTGAATTTGAACATGCTAAGGGAAAAAAAAAAAACTACTTCCACTGAAATGTGGTGTATTCAAACCTCTTTTCTGTCTATGGGGAATATTAAATGAAAAATTGTATGCACAGGTCTCATTCCAATACATCATATTGTGAGGTTCAGTTCATCTTTGGCACTTCTGGCAATTGTTTCACTTGTGCAGGCAAAAGTGTTTCTGTGTGCTGTTATTTTGTAGGCATTTTACAATATGCTGATTTTGGTGAATGAAGAAATTATGGGGAGAGGTGTTGATTCAATGAAAGTGGATGCAGGAAGCAAACATAATGTTAGACTTAGGTCATTTCCTAACAGCCTGCACGATACCTGAGTATCTTTGCAGTGGCAAAGAAACCCCATTGTATCAGCACAGCTATGGAATCCTTAGGAAATTTTCACATCACAAAAATCCCACTGCCTCTTCTGAGTAAAATACTTTAAATGTGCATCTTTATGGGCAAGAAATCCTGTTAGATCATCAGGAGTGTAGTTTAATAGTAGCTATTTTGGCATAAGATGAATCATAGAATCCTAGAATCCTAGGGGTTGGAAGGGACCTGGAAAGATCATCTAGTCCAACCCCCCCTGCCAGAGCAGGGCCCCCTAGAGTACATCCCCTAGGAACGTGTCCAGGTGGGTTTTGAATGTCTCCAGTGAAGGAGACTCCACAACCCCCCTGGGCAGCCTGTTCCAGGGCTCCGTCACCCTTACAGTAAAAAAATTTTTTCTGATATTTAACTTAAACCTCCTATGCTCCAATTTACACCCATTACCCCTTGTCCTATCACTGGTCACCACTGAGAAAAGCCTAACTCCATCTCCCTGACACTCACCCCTTACATATTTGAAAACATTGATGAGGTCACCCCTCAGTCTCCTTTTCTCCAAACTAAAGAGCCCCAGCTCCCTCAGCCTTTCCTCATAAGGGAGATGTTCCACTCCCTTAATCATCTCAGTAGCTCTGCGCTGGACTCTTTCAAGCACTTCCCTGTCCTTCTTGAACTGAGGGGCCCAGAACTGGACACAATACTCCAGGTGTGGCCTCACCAATGCAGAATAGAGGGGGAGGAGAACCTCTCTTGACCTACTAACCACACCCTTTCTAATGCACCCCAGGATGCCATTGGCCTTCTTGGCCACAAGGGCACATTGCTGGCTCATGGTCATCTTCTTGTCTACCAGGACCCCCAGGTCTCTTTCACCTACACTGCTCTCCAGCAGCTCAGCCCCCAACCTATACATGTTAATATCTGAAACATGACTTGTAAACAAAGTGTCTTGCAGTGTTTGCTTTCTTACTGAATGCCTCTTTATCCTCTCTTTAGAGCAGAAGGAGAAACCTGTGTGGAGTTCAAGGCCATGTTAATTGCTGTGGGCATCCACTTGCTGCTGCTGATGTTTGAAGTTCTGGTGTGTGATAGGATTGAAAGAGGGACCCATTTCTGGCTCCTGGTCTTCATGCCTTTATTCTTTGTATCTCCAGTCTCAGTTGCAGCTTGTGTGTGGGGGTTCCGACATGACAGGTCTCTGGAGGTGAGGCTTTGTTTGTAAATTTTCATTTTGTTTGTAAAATTTGTAGCACTGCAAGATTGTATCAATTCTAGGATAGTTCATCTCTCAGTAAAGCCTGGTGTGGAGGACTGCATCAGTTGAATTGATTTTTTTTGTTTGTTTTTTTTGCACTGACCCGCGAGGGTGAAAAATCAGGATCAGGAATAATGTAAATTTTTCTAGTATCTTCTAATTTTTGTCAGCTACCAAGTTGCAGCATATTTTAAGCCTGTCTTTTTACTATTGTGGGATAAAAGAACTTGCTGCAGACTCTGCTGTATGGACACTTAAATGGAAATTATTGGAGAAAATTCAACTGGTAGTAAGCACTGTTGCTAGGCAGAACTGAACTTCCAGAGCCTTAGATAATCAGGGTAGAGCTGGGACTTTTAAACTGGACTGTTTGTAGTTAAACCCATGCAACTTTAACCTTTACTGCAAGTACTAAACAGCACCTTTAAGGATAAATTTTGCTAATTTAAAATGGAATTACTTCTTCCTACTTGTAAATTTAATTCTAGCAGTATTTCTTACCTGCAGGAAATAGTTGTTTTCTGATGTTTTGCTTTTTCCAGTCTTAATCTGTTTAGCTTTTCTTTTATTTCTAAGCACTCTAATAAATGTGGCAAGTAGTGATTTTTTTTTTTTTTTTTTTTGCTAAATACCAGAAGGTCTTTCCTCATGGGACAGCTGCCTCCACAGTTACACTATTGGCATCCCAGTTACCCAAATTGAGAGGTTTTTAGTAATATCTACTGTAAATGCAGATGTAATACATTTCTGTAATGCCACGATAAGCATGGAGTCAAAAGAGTCCTTTGATAGGTTCTTTGGTTATCTTAGAAATAGCTTGATCATGCTTAGAGTTAAATAATGTATTTTCTCTTTCTAGCTGGAAATCTTATGTTCAGTCAATATTCTGCAATTCATATTTATTGCACTCAGACTTGACGAGATCATCAGATGGCCATGGCTTGTATGTAACAAGTGTTTTCTTCTCATCCTTGTTTAAATGCTGAATTTCATAAAAATATTGACTATAGGGAACAGTTCATGTGTGATCAGAGTCCATGATCACATTTTTGCTCACAATCCTTCACTGGAAGTCCAGCATTTCACTTGGTGGGCATGGGAGACAGTCTGGGCATCTCATCTGTTGGGGGAAATTTGCCATCAACTGCAATTAATCTCTGATCAGTTGTTGAAAGAGAAATCCTAACAGAAAGTTAGGGAACACTAAACTAAACATGGAAATTATTAGTGACTTAAGGAATATAAATATGGTGTGGCAAGTAACTTGGTTTATTTATTGTGTTACCATACATGTAAATCAACTTATTGTTCAAGTGATCACTGTCAAAACTGCTGAGATCTTCTGTTCTCAAGTGCCTTTAGAACACAAAAGCACTGTTTCTGTGTCTGGGTTTTTGTAAACTACCATAAAACTGATAATCTGGCATGATTATGCCTGTTCTTACTGTTTGGAAAAAAAAAAAAAATTAACAGCTAGGAAAAGGATCTAATTTAGAAACTTTGTTTTGAGTAAGGTGTCCAGTGTAGAAAACAGTTGCTAATCAGGAAGTCTTGTTAAACTTGAGCTACTTCTTTATACATTGTTTCAGCTTCATGGGGTTTTATAAAGCTGAGGAACCCTAAGGAGCTGATCTGGCCCATAACAGTGCCCATGACTTGTGGAGCTTTCCTGATAGAAATTCTATTAGTTAAATTTCCTTTTTTTTTTTTTTTTTTTTTTGACTTGCTGCGTAGACATAGTTTATTTGCAAAACCTACAACTGAAATAAATCCAACTGATAAAAATACACCACTGTTGGGAGGGAAAGCAATTGATTTCTTTTTCTTTCAGGTTGTTTGTGTTCCACTGTGGATCTTGATGTCCTTCCTGTGTCTAGTAGTGCTCTATTACATCGTGTGGTCTGTTCTGTTCTTGCGCTCCATGGATGTGATTGCTGAGCAAAGGAGGACACACATAACAATGGCTGTCAGCTGGATGACCATTGTGGTTCCACTGCTCACATTTGAGGTAGGATAAAGTATAATGAGTTCTGTAGATCTAATTCTTTGCCCAGTGAATGATGGATGTTGCTGTTTCTCTTTTTGAACTTACTAAAACGAGGATACTGCTTTTTGTTTGGGAATAAAACTGCTTTTGGTTTGGGAATAAAACTGCTTTTTGTTTGGGAATAAAATATTAACAGCAAATATGAAAGAGAAACAAGAATTCTAGGTTTCTTTAAAGGCTTTTTTGCATAAAATATGCATCATGCTGGAACTGTAACTACATATTTCCGTGGAGGCTGGTTTTCTTCCCAGATGGGTGAAGTTGAAGATCTGAGATCAGCATATGTTTTAAGAAGCTTGAAAATGGATATTGCAATTAAACTGACATATTCTTTTTTTTTTTTTTTCCCCATGTAGATCTTACTAGTACACAGGTTGGATGGGCATAATTCTTTTTCATTTATACCCATATTTGTTCCTCTTTGGCTTTCGCTGATAACTTTGATGGCAACAACATTTGGACAAAAGGGAGGAAATCACTGTAAGTATTTAAAAAAATGCAGAAACAGCTTGTAACTAAAGACTGAAATGTATTTCATTAATATCTGTGTTTTCAAAAAAGGCTTTTTTGTGCATATTTCCTCATGAAAGAATTCAAAGGCACGTTAGTATTGTTTTATTGTTTTCAGGTGATTTTAGTAAGCTTTCAGTATTTATAGTGTCTCTTGCTTTTCTCTTATTTCTATAAGCATGTCTTCTGCTTGGACTTAACTTGAAATCTTGGTAGGATTTTGATTGTAACTTAGCTTTTTGTCCTTTTCTTATTCCCATGGGTTTCATTCTCAAGGAAGGTGAATGAATTTTTTTTATTCTGGACTCTGAAAATACTAAAGCACCTACTGCTTAATGACCATTTGTCCTAGTAGGCTGAACTAGGGTTTTCTTTTCAGCCAAATAGAGCTTAGTTATAAACTAAACTGTAACTTGAATTGCCTGAGTGGCCAGTGTAGATATATTCCCTTTTATTCCCACAACTAGAAGTGCCAGAAGGAGCATTTGCACTTCCAGGTATCTAATGTTACTCAGTACAGATGACTGCCTCTTCCCATCCACACTGCAGTTCACATGCCTTATTGACAAGACATTAGAATTTGTCTGGATTTTTCAGAGTTGAAAGGAATCCACTGTGATGTTTATCATCATATAAACTCAATTTGGGTTTGGCCTCATTGTGAAGGATATTGAGATTTTCTGTCTTTGTTCATGACTGAGCTTCTCTCCATACATTTAGTTTCATATTTTTATTGTATGGAAAACACTGATATTTATTTTTTTTTAAATGCATGCCCTCATTAGTTTCTAGCCCAATTAGTCTGTTGGAAAGCCACAAGTCCACTTTATCTTCTGTAGGGTTATTAAATTTTTATGTAAACTTATAAAAGGCACTGTTCACTGTAGTGAGCCTTAGCAGACTTGCATGCAAAATCCACCTTGAAAGTGCTAAGTGAAACACACCAGCTGGTCATGAAGTGTAGAATCTATGCAAATAGATGAGTTGTGTTGGGTCTTCCCTAGGAAATGCTGTGTGGACAGACTGTTCCTTTTAACACTCACCTTTGGTACTAGTTAGAAGTATTCACCCTCTGAATTCCAAGTGCTTACTGAAATACTCTCTTTCCAAGTCTTTGAATAATAAAATAATAATAAATAAAACAGTATATAGTGATAATATATATAACAATAATAATTATATTAATACTAAATTATTAATATATTTTATTAATATAAATTCATTATAATAATAAATAGAATAATAAAACAGTACAGAATGTGTACTTTTTTAATCTAGTGCAGGTAATACCAAGGATACTCCTGTCATGATTTGTCCATTCCTGTATTTAGGGAATACTGAATACACACATGGACTAATCTGTGTCTGCCTGTGCCATCCCATTCCCTTGGGTATTGTAACCTAAGTGTATCAAGCAGAAGTTGGCAGCAGTGTCTTCTCATGTGGCTCTGACTGCATGGATTGAGGTGCAGAGTGTTTTGTGTTGTTTCTCTGCTTACTGCTATGACCTGACACTACTTAACATGTGAAAGGAAATGGATTCTTCTTGTGGTAGTATAGCCAGATACATATATACAGATATACACACACAGAGACATGCATATATATATATATATTCTGTATTTATATCTGAACTTGAATGTTATTATATGATAGAAGTAAGACAGTGAGAAGCAGCACTAACATATTGCTTTATATGCAAACAATTAGAGCTTAAATGAGATTGTATAGTCTGCCCACCTAAATTTTTGTTATGTTCTGCAATAATGTTAAATAATTTTAATTATTTTAGGGTGGTTTGGAATTCGCAAGGACTTCTGCCAGTTCCTGCTTGAAATCTTCCCGTTCTTGCGAGAATATGGAAATATTTCTTATGATCTGCATCATGAAGATAATGAGGAAACAGAAGAAACACCCCTGCCCGAGCCACCAAAAATTGCACCAATGTTTCGAAAAAAGACTGGAGTGGTCATTACACAGAGTCCTGGAAAATATGTGATTCCACCTCCCAAGTTAAACATTGATATGCCAGATTAAGATGCCAGCATCATATTAAACTGGAACTGGGAATCAGCAGACAAATGTATTTCATCTCATGCATCGTTCCAATTACTTTAAAATAGGTATTGCTGAATCAGTGGCTTGGATCACACAAATCAGAGATCTTGAAGATAATCAGAGAGCTTTTCCAGAGATACAAGGTGGTCTAATTTGCAAACCTTCCTAACAGGTTGGTTGCACACTTGCCTGTATAGTATTTATATGAACATTTTAGCAGTGTAATATATTGTTTAAAAGTCTTGTCCTGTACAGTATAAGTATTATCTAAAAGTATTTTTTTAAAAATCCTGTTTGAAATGCCTATGCTACTCTGAGTGTCTTTTAGGTCTTAAATATATATTTGATTTCCATTTCTGTTTTAAATGCTTTTGGGATGTCTTAGAATAGTACCTCTCTTACCTGTTTTTCTGTTCAGCCACAATCATTGCCTTAATCACAGGGGCACAGATAGGAGTGTTCACTTCTCTGGCAAGACTGGAAAGCTTTTTTTGGGGGAAATACAATTGTACAGGAACTTACATGATGTTTTAGTTAGCTGTGTACGTTTCCATGTAAGTATCCCAAGTTTTGCACTGGCTTGGGAGATAACTGTTGCTTTTGTTGCTTTTCCAGTTTTATATTTTATATACTTCTGGGGCAGCATGTACACCATTCTTCCATTAGGCTGTGTTTAATAAGCTGTTCCCTCTTGCATTGTGTGTGCAGTTTATGCCAGAAGCCATGAGTTGTAGGTCTTACAGCTGTTGGTTAGCTGGTATAAATATCGTAGCTCGGTCTTCATTACCAACTTTGTGTTGGTGTAAAATGATTAAACCTTTCAAGACAGGAACTCGGTGGTGTTGGTATAGCATTTTCTTGCTTGAAGAAAGACCTCCTTTGAAAAATTGTCTTGGACTTCCAGGTGCTTTAGAGAAATTTAGTCTTTGAAACATACACTAGCTTTTAACAACTTATGTCAGATACTACCACATCCTCGCTGCTGCTCTTTGTATTTCTGTGAATGCACAGTTCAAGTAGCTTTTAAATACCATGGGTAATGTTTCCTTGGTGCTAGCATGCCATTAAGATAAGAGCAAAGAGTGTATAGACACTCCTGCAAGCGTGAAAAAATAGATAAACACGTCTTGCTTTCATTCCTAGCACTGCAGACTTCCCTCTGTAAGAGTATTTCTGTTACAATCTTGACCTCTGGTCCCTTTTGGACCAGATCATAGGCTTTAACATTGGAATGAACTGTTGCAGTGTTAACATGGCAGTGAACTCCTCTTGCTCCTGCTTGGGCTTATCCACAGACTGCAGCCCTTAAGGGTCCCACCTGCTCCAAGTGGAGCCTGATCTGTGATCCATGTCCTCCAGCCACAGGCAGCCCAAGCTGACTGTTCCCACCACACTCCCCCTCACAGGACACATCTGCAAAGGGGTCAGGATGAGCCACACAGTCACAGACAAGCCTTGCAGGTGACCAAAACAGAGCCACAGGGAAATACAGAAGCTGAGACCAAGCAATGACATTTTCCCTTTCTCCTGATGCCACGTGCCCAGGGGAGAGAAAGGCTCGCTGAGACAGCACCAAGTGGTGGAGGGTGACATCACCAGCTGGTGCACTGTGACCTCGCGTCCCTCCCTGCTTAGCTTTGGGTGCCAGCAGAGCCTGGCTCAGTCTGCCTCGTGCCTTGACTCCTGACGAGGGTGCCTGCAAGGTCTGAAGTGAGGCTTCTCTCAGTGCTGGAGATGCTCTGGGGGCTGCTGTTGGCAGCTCTTGGTGCCCGGCCCAGAGCCATTCCCTGTGTGTTCCCGGCCCTCAGCCATCTCGGGGTGGGCTTGCAGCAGCAGAGGTGAGATGTGAGGGGAAACGTCCCTCAGGGCTGGCTGGGGGGTGGATGATGGCGTTGGGGAACTAGGAGGGTGTCTTCCAAGAGACCTGGGCAGCTCTTCCCCTTTTCCCCTCTCCTCCCATGCCCTGCTCTCCCCAGGACAGTGAGTGACCAGGGCCTCTACCCACTCTGCAGCACGAGACACACTTTGGCAGTTCCTCCTCCTTGGCTCTCCCCAACCTTCTGCTGAGCACAAACATGGCCACGGAGACAGAGTGGAGCTGCCCCATCTGCCGGGATGATCAGAAGAGTGTCACCTTCGTGCAGCCCTGCCAACACCAGTTCTGCCTGGGCTGCATCCTGCGCTGGGCACAAAGGTCATCAAATTGTCCCCTCTGCCGAGCAGAGATGCAGGTACTCAAGTTTTCTGTGCGGGAAGAAGAGGACTACCTGAAGTACACCATCTCTGGCCCTGCACAGCCATTGGTGGCCAGAAGGGCAGGCAGAGCTTCTGGACACCTGGCCAACAGCAACCCCCATCTCCCCGGGGTGTCCACTGCATCGCAGGCGATGCTGTCCCCAGCTGAGGAGGGGGCTGTAGGGACTGAGGCCAGGGCTCCCGTGGGCAGCCTCCTGCCTGAGGCCTGGGGGACCCTCTTCCAGCAACACGAGCATCTCCTCGACCCTGTGCGGCCCTGGCTGCGCCAGAAGCTGGAGGCCATCTATGAGGCAGAGTGGTGGCGGATAACATCCCTAGAAAGTCTGACTGTGTGCAACCTGTGCCGCTGCGGGCTGGTCCAGGAGGCCTTGGTCCAGCAGCTGCAGAGTAGCTTCAGAGAAAACACACAAGAGCTGGTCCAGGACCTCATCAAAGTCATCCAGCACCGGTGCAGCAAGGAGGCACGGAGGCTTCTGCGCTCCCAGGCTGCCAGGGAGGAGAGTGAGAGCCCTGTGACCAGCTCCAGCTCCAGCAGCCTGAGCGGTTCCAGCAGTCCAAGCAGCTCCATCAGTCTGAGCAGCTCCAGCTCCAGCAGTAGCTCCCGAGTGGGGACACCTGACAGCAGCCTGGTCTCCCCCAGCAGCCCTGCAGGCTCCAACCTGGAGGAACAACCTGGTCCCAGCTGCCCCACACACACAGAGCAGGAGCAGCCCCAGGAGGAGCCCCGGGAGGCAGCAGCAGCTCCCTCGGGGCCTGGCCAGGGTAGGCACAGCTCACCCGGGGGACCCCAGCGCCCCCCAAAGAGGAGGGATCCCAGCCCCCAGGACTCTGCCCGGCCCCACAAGAGGCTGCGGCACCACCGGCAGCACTAGCAGGCCTCAAATCGTCTTTTCCTGCAAGAAAAAGGAAATAAACTTCCATTTCCCTGACAGAGTCTCTGGGTGCTGTTTTCTCCCTCTTCTCCCAGAGCCTTTTGCTGCTCCTGTGCCCCACTGTGGGGACACTGGCCTGCTGAGGGACACAGCCATGGCCCCCCCAGACCCCAGGCCCACGCTGGCAGTGCCTCCTCCCACATGAAATCCTGGCCAGAGGGGAAGCTGCATTTCTCATGGGACCAATGCCCTCAGCCTGCACCCAGTCCCCCTCTCTGCCCAGTTCCCAACACTTCTGCTCGGCTCAGGTTTTGCTCTGCTCTTTGATGTCAGACAGGGCAACTTGCCACCAGGAAGGCTGAGAAGGACCCACAGCCAAGGGGCAAGGGCATCTGAACCAGAGGTTACTTGGGGTAACAGTATTTGGCAGTCATGGAGTGATTTCTACCAGTCCCAGCCCTTACCAAGAAAACCAACTCCTTCAGCTTTCACCTCATGCACACTGGAACTTCGCTTCTCATTTTCACCACCCGAGAGGGTGATGAAGGAAGAAGGTGGGGTCATCACAAACCACATCACAAAACCAATCCTTTCTAGACCCAACACTCAGCTTCTAGCAGGTTTTGACTCCTAGTCAGTTAGTCCTGGATCAACTGGTTCATCTGTCTGATAAGAGCTCCTCAACAAACCCACACAAGATTTTCTTTGCATAGGGGTGGTGAGACCAGAGGTATTGCCAGCATTCTGTACAACATCCCTGAGCAGAGCTACATGATCACAGGTGCATGCATCCTATTGTAGAGTTGCATTTACTCATGTTTTAAACTGGCACACAACCACATCTTAAAAAGCCCCATATTAACGTAATTATTTTTATAGAAAAAAATCGAGTAAACCGTCATTTCCAGTAATGGTCATAAAAATCACATCTTCTTTATTTTGACTTAAAAGAGGAGTTCTTAAAATGCATTTACTATTTCTAAGAATTCCTTTTTGAAGGGAATCCTAAACAACTCATGGATATTCAAGATGCTGTCTCCTGAGTTACACACACGCATTGAGGTTGGAAAAATCATAGTGAGGCACAACACCTACACTTCCAAAGGGATCAGTTCTTCAGGGATGTCCACCTGCCACACACCTCTTCTTCCTCTGGCAGGAATTGGCTCCAGGAGCCATCTTGGATTTGAAACAACAGTCAAGTATTTCTCTTCTAGATTACTGAGGACAGCTTTGTTTTCCAGATCAAGAATCTTTTCAGGGGGCAAGGTTTCGGGGTACAGGGATGTCTCTCCAATGTCAATTAATCCTGCACCATAAAATTATAAGGTAAAGTTAATTGGCTGTTTGATCTCCTGTAGAAATTTTTTCCAAAGTAAACCTTACAGAGGACATATAAAACAGGTAATTTGATAGCATAAGAACACAGTGTGGAGCATGCAGCCCTCAAACCAGTGTCATTCCCTGCAGGAGATGGCCTCTACAGCTCAAGTGAAGTTTGTGAAGAACAGGTGAAACATGCAGTTATAATATTCACAAGAAGCCTGCATCCGAGGAGGTAACAACTGACTGTAAAACTCCTAAGCTAGATTTGGCCTTGAAACAGCTGCATTAAAAAAACAAAAAACCAAAACTCTCTCTGCTCCAATCAGAACAATATTCTATGAACATTTTAAAATCATGAAACTGTAGGAAAATTCCTGCTCTCTGGAACCATTTTAATGTCATGAAAGGGAACTGCTACATTGTTTAACGTTGGAAAACATTAAAATAAAGGTAGAAGAAACTTTGTTACCTACTCCACAATTTAGTGTGCCATTTATGTCAAGGTCACACACCTGCTTTTTGCATAGTACACAAACATTTCCAGAACTGTATAAAGAGTGCAATTTTTTTGTATTATGTAATAGAAGTAATTTGTTGTGCAGGAAGAGCCAAAAATGTTCAAATGAGAATCCAATATAGGTGGTGTAACAAAATATTAGGAGACTACAAGAAAAGAGTGCAAAATCAGTGTTGGATAAAAACATGGCAAGCATCCAGTACAGCAACATATATTGTATTTCAGTGCAATATAAGCAAAGAAACACCACTCCATCGTAGCTTTGTGTTACAGAAACAAACCACTGCCCAAATAATGTGAGCATTTGTAGAACTGAAATAGGATTTATTGATGCAATACCCTAACATGACATGCAAAGTACTGCAATGTCTCATGACTTCACTAGATTACAAGTACTGTAAAATGGTTTCATGGTTTCAGCAAGAGTTCCTAAGCTCAGCATGTAAAAAATGAGGAACTGACATTTTCTGTCACGCAGCAAAATTATATGTAACCCACATTGTACTCTCTTACTGGATGGCAATTTAGCACAAATCAGTTTTATTTATTGCACAGAGTTGTAGTCTCAAGTTTTCAGTGGAGTGAGTGTTTCTTTAAAATGGAGGCCTGAGAAAAATCCTTTACCCTAAAGATCAAAGATACTTTACATTTCCAACACAATGAAAAAAAAAATATATTTTTTTTTACTACCTCTCTCATGGACATCACCTTAAAGTGATAAGGAATCGAAACAGCCCCCCCGGCACAGCTTTGGCACCACTACTTCAAGAAAGCATTAACACAAAGTTTTGATGAGCATAACTGCTTAAAGCAGATGTGTATTTGACTGGAGGAGGTTAACAGATCAAAAGGGGGCTTGGAAAATACAACCCAAGGTTGCTTACCTGCAATAACTCCTCTGCCAAATTTTTCGCCTTTATCCAGCAGATCTTGTACTTGCGTTGGTGTCATCCCAAACCTATCCAAAAGAATTTCTCTCCAGGATTCGTCTTCCCAGTCCTTGACCGCTATGTGAGGAGCAATGGTGCAGTTCTTATAACCCGCGAGCAAAGGACTCCAGCGAGTCTCTACTGTTTTGACTTTGTTTAAGACCAATCCTGCATAGGGCTGTCGGAAGGAGAGGCAGCCGAATTTCATCCTTTTCCTTGCCTCAGAACGTGTTTCTTTCCTACAAACAAACACGCACCGTGAGATGAGTCTTCCAAAATGTGTCAGTGACCACGACAAATTTCACAGCTCTGCTCGGTGTAGCAGGGTGCCGCGTTAACCCGGGCTGCCACCCTCGGGGCGGGCTTCCCGCTCGGAGCGGCCCCGCTCCGCCAACACCGCCCGCCCGCCCGCCGCGCTGCGGGCAGAGGCCGCCCCAGGCCAGCGGTGCTCGAACCGCCGCCTCAGCGCCACCATCATCCCCCCGGCCTCGGAAGGGCGGGCTGGCACCCCGCGACCGGAGGCATTGCCCCCGCGGGCGGCAGCTGACGGGACACCGCGGGGCCGGGAAGGGTTTAAAGGCCCTCTCCTCAGCGGGCAGCCCGGAGCCGCCCGCGAGAGGCGCAATCCTCCGCGGCCACCGCCTCCGCCGGCAAGGCCCGCGTCCCGCTCCTCCCCTCCACGGCGAGTGCTCCGCCGCCTCGCGGCCATGGAGTCCCCGGGTCCGCAGCCCACCTGGCGCCGCCAGCTCCGCGCCCTTCCCTCCGCTTGCATGGGGCCGCCAGGCCGCGCTGCCGCCCCGCCCGGTGCCGCTGGGGGAAGGTGGGTGACGGGGACCGGAGGGGCGGGACAGCGGGACGGGAGGAGGAGGCGGCGGGCGGGCGGCCGCGGTGTCCCTGGTGCTGGTGCTAGTGGGTGGTGCCGGCCGGTGCTGGTGGTGGTGCTAATATTAGTGCTAATGCTAATGCTGGTGCTGGTGCTGGTGGACGGTGCTGGACGGTGCTGGTCCTGGTCCTGGTCCTGGTGTCGGTGCCGGTGCTGGTGGGCGGTGCCGGACGGTGCTGGTCCTGGTCCTGGTGTCGGTGCTGGTCCTGGTGCCGGTGCCGGCCGCGGCGTTGCGAGGGGAGCGGGCCACGTGTGGAAGCAGCCGGGGGCCTCGTTTCTCGGCTGGCTTTGCTGCCGAGGGATGGAGGCCAGCCGCGGCCACGCGTGTTCGTGTTTTCATAGAATCATAGAATCAGCTGGGTTGGAAGGGACCTCAGAGCTCATCAAGTCCAACCCTTGATCCACTCCCCCCGTGGTTCCCAGCCCATGGCACTGAGTGCCACATCCAGGCTCTTTTGAAATATCTCCAGGGATGGAGAATCCACCCCTTCCCTGGGCAGCCCATTCCAGTGTCTGATCACCCTCTCAGTAAAGAAATTCTTTCTCATGTCCAACCTAAACCTCCCCTGGCACAACTTGAGACCTCTTGTGCCCTCTTGTCTTGCTGAGAGTTGCCTGGGAAAAGAGCCCAACCCCCCCCTGGCTCCAACCTCCTTTCAGGGAGTTGTAGAGAGTGATGAGGTCTCCCCTGAGCCTCCTCTTCTCCAGCCTCAACACCCCCAGCTCCCTCAGCCCTTCCTCATAGGATCTGTGCTCCAGTCCCTTCACCAGCCCAGTTGCCTCCTTTGGACCCGCTCCAGCACCTCAATCTCCTTCCTGAGCTGAGGGGTTTTTGCAGTTTTTTCCGGAGCGGGGGCAGCTGTCTCTCCCGCAGCTTTCCGCTGGGATGTGGGGAAGGCTTTCCAGAGGTGGGGAAGCTTTCCAGAGGAGCGTGGTGCCTGGGGTGTGTTTCAGGGGGTGCTGAGGGGAGGAGAGAGCCGGGGTGTCTGCTGGCTGTGCCGCAGGAGCATCCGCTGGTGGGACAGCCCGGGGACATGGGTTCCAGTGATGAACCATCAAAGGGAAGGCACCGGGGTAACAGCTTTCTTCCTGTATCTGAAGGGAGCCTGCAAAAAAAGCTGTGGAGGGATTTTTTACAAGGGTATGTAGTGATAGGACAAGGGATAATGGTGTAAAGCAGGAAGAGGGGAGAATTAGGTTAGACATTAGTAAGAAATTCTCTAGTGTGAGTGTGGTGAGACACTGGCAGAGGTTGTCCAGAGATGCTGTAGTTGCCCAGTCCCTGGAAGGGTTCATCTCCAGGCTGGATGGGGCTTGGAGCAACCTGGTCTAGTGGGAGGTGTCCCTGCCCATGCAGGAGGGTTGGAACTATACGATCTTTAAGGTACCTTCCAACCCAAACCATTGTACAATTCTATGATCAAAGGCCCCTGGGAGTAAAATAACAAACTTTCCAGAGTGTCCTTCTCTGCTACAGCAGGGCCTTTTTTTTTTTTTTTTTTTTGTCCAGGTATGTGAGTTTGTTAATTACAGGAATTTATCGTAAAGCTTTGCATCTAACTTTAGTATTCTGTAACTGCACTGGACAGCATGGTTAGGTGATTCTTTTCTGATGGTAACCACTTCAGATAGCTTTAGAATATCTGTTTTTGCTTTACATTTCACATGTACCTTCAGTGGATATTTTGTATTCTGAATTGATGGCTTTAGAATTTAAGTGTTGAGACCTATTTTTTTTATTACAATTTTCTGAAATTCCTACTGTTCTCATTATCCTTTTTCCTCTAGCTATTTCAAGTAACTTGTTCAAAATACTCTATTTTGAGTCATTCTAGTCCTTTATACAATGCCATAGTATCAACAGAAAGTAATAGAGGATGTGAATGTAAAGTCATTGTAGTTTTTACAGGGTTGTTATTTTAAATTTTCTTTGGCTTTAAGCTATTTCCATCTTACTAGATGTGCATGGTTAGTTGAAGAACCCGTTGAATCTGTTTAGTTTCAAGTATGAAATAAACTTTCATGCTGCTTTTTTTTTTTTTTTTTTTTTTTTTTTTTTAATTTGCTTTTGGTGTTGTTCCACTACATAATTACAGGTTGTGTAACTGGGGAAAATTTAGGCCCATTTTTTTCCTAAATTGGGTAAGGAAGTGTTAGCTTTGGTTTATGCTCTTATAACTTGCAACAGGATTTGTATCATGTGTTTCATCACATAAATGGCTACATTTTTTCTGGACTAAAGCAAAATAATCCAAGGTACTTCAAAACTCAAATCTAACAGTTCTAAAAAATTGTAAATAACACACAACTTGTGTGCTACTACCAAAGGTGAATGAACACTATGTCAAAAATTTCCTGTCAGAAAATAACTTGGTTTGCAGAAACCTTGCCCAATATATTACGACATTCACTGGAATAATAATTTGTAGCAACAGCTAAATAAGGCCCTGAAATTATCAAATATTGTGTATATGTTCAGTGAGCTGAGTGCTAAACTGTCCATAGCAGATTTCCTGAAGATGTAAGTTAATAACTTGAAGTGTAGCACAGTGGATATAAAAAAAAGAAAATTAATTTTCATTTTAGCAGATGATCAGCCTGTGCTTGACATCTCGTGTGCATGTACTTGCTTTTTTTTTTTACTGTGGTTTTCACATGCAAGCACAAATCCCAAATTACCTAGTCTTGATGCAGTACCTCACATGATGATAATCCTAACAACAGAAAATTCTGCCAGTTTGGTCTCTACTTCTGTGAAGTATGCTTCATTTCAGTGTCTATAAATTAGTCTTCCTTCGAGTGTCTCTAATTTTACCTTTGATAGAATATTGGCTGCATAATTCCCTTTCAGAATGTGTTACTGCTTTCTGTGGAGCTAAAACAATACCTAGCACATAATTTATAAATACTGAGGTCTGATATCATCTAGATAGGTACCCACTGCTGGGTTTCTTGTAGAATTTGCTTTCTAGCTGATTTTACATGATTCAGTACACAGGAGAAGGTGCTGGGATATCTTGGGTCAAAATCAGGTCAGGGTACTTGATCAGATACAGTTAATTTCAGGTGTCAGTAAAGATGTGGTGCAGAATGTTCCAGGAAAGTGGAGGTCAAAACTGAAATTTCAGCTGTTAATAACCTGTGAAATTCAATATAAATATTTGTGTTGAGCAGTCACTGGTTAATAATGGGTATTCAAGAGAAGCTGGGATACATTGATGTATGAACAACCATTGCATTTTCTTGCATTTTAGAACAGCAGACAGTGGGAAGTGGGATTCTGTGACTGTATCCTTTTGGCACAATCCCATCTTAAGGACTTTTACCAACCTTCTACATTTTGCCCTTTTCCCCTTCATTTTAACTCTCTCATTCTAATATTGTAGTTTATGAAGCCTCAGTACATGCTGGAACACCAGCTTCGTATTATTCTTGTATCCAAATAAAGCACCACTAATTTTTGGATGAATTGAAATACTTACATTTTACCTTGTTGTTCTCTATTTCTTTGTATATATTGTGAGAAATCATGATTCTCTGAAGTGTTTTAGTAAATATGTCCCTAGTTTCTTCAGATGATTCTTTTATTTCCAGATTTGCTGCAACACTGTTTTCTGAATTCTGTAATTCAGAGGCTGTGGCCTCACCAGGGCTGAGTACAGGGGAAGAATTGCAGTGAAATGAGGCAATCAGGTGTTGCTAATTAGGAGGTGGGAGGTGTGAGCTTGTGTTAACCCCACCTGTGCCCAATTAGGGCTGAGCCCAGCTGCACATAAGCAGGATTGGGAGGCAATAAAAGGTGAGCTTCCCAAGGCATGCTCAGCTCACTCTGGAGCAGCCAGAGGAGGTGGTTACCTGAGTCCAGAGCAGAAGCACCAAACAAGGTGTAGCCAAGTCTAAAGGCAGCAAGATGGGAGCACTGTTTGTGCACCTTGGCAAGGACACCTGATTGACTTGGAAGCGCCGTGCCCCAAGGAAGGTTTGTCTGCTGCAAATAATCCCTTCCCTGGACCTGCTGGCCACGCTGTTCTGATACAGGTCAGGATGCCACTGGCCTTCTTGGCCACCTGGGCACCTCTCTAGCAAGGGACTCTGGCAGGGAGCTGTTATCCCTGTGTTCTCTCCTAGTCTACTCCTTTTCTTAGCTAAGCACTAATCAAGCAGGGCTCTTCCTTTTTTGTTCCTCCTTTGAAGTCTGTTGTTCACCTCTTTGGGGCTGCTCAGGCTGGAGAAGAGGAGGCTCAGGGGAGACCTCATCACTCTCTCCAACTCCCTGAAAGGAGGTTGGAGCCGGGGGGGGTTGGGCTCTTTTCCCAGGCAACTCTCAGCAAGACAAGAGGGCACAAGAGGTCTCAAGTTGTGCCAGGGGAGGTTTAGGTTGGACATGAGAAAGAATTTCTTTCTGGAGAGGGTGATCAGGCATTGGAATGGGCTGCCCAGGGAAGGGGTGGATTCTCCATCCCTGGAGCTATTTCAAAAGAGCCTGGATGTGGCACTCAGTGCCATGGGCTGGGAACCACGGGGGGAGTGGAGCAAGGGTTGGACTTGATGATCTCTGAGGTCCCTTCCAACCCAGCCCATTCTATGATTCTATGATAAGCTGATTAGGTAGCCAGCAGCCCATTAGCTCCTTCCAGGCTCCTATATTGGGCTGTACAAACCCTGTCTTATGCCACTGCAAAATCATTCCATTGGGAGCAAAAGGACAAAGAGGTTATGGAAAATAGATGAATAATCTCCTATACATTTCCAGTATTACATACCCACAGTCATCTCTGCACAGGCTGTCAGGTTTCTGTGTAATCACCCCAGCACAAGTAGAGCAGAACCTTTTTGTAGTGCCTGGTTATTAGAACTGCTGATCACAGAGGAAATCCCACTGAAGAATGATTCAGAGCAGACTGTGTAGGAATGAGACTTCACATAAATGAAGTTTTCATGAATTTTAAGAACTCTTTAAAGTGCTATGAGAGACTTTACAGTGTGTCTGAGCTAATGGTATGGCCTTCTTTATGCTTTTCTCCCCTGCTTGATCTGCCTTGCTGATAATGCCAGGGTAGAATTAGTGGGAAATTTAGAGGTGAAGCAGTGTTGAATCATCTTGGGCAGATACCATAGTAATGCATCCAGGTTACTTTATGTATATACTACATAAAGGATTACTCCTTCTTCATACATTCCTGAGTGATTAAATTGAAGGGTGAAGGAGCTGTGTGTTCAGGGAGGCTCTGGGCTGCTCAACAAAAATGGATTACTGTTGATTATTTTGCTGTCTTTAGAATTCTGCTCAGAGCTGTATAAGTTAAACTATAATATAGTAACTCTATTTTTTAAGTGTGTCTTGCGTGCCATGGGACACTACTGAAAAAAACATATAGAACTGTGATCTTCACAACCTTTGCACTCTATTTTTCCCTCTTAGATGTTTTTTCATCTAACAGTCACAAATGATTTCTTTACGTCTGTTCTCCCAAGATTTTTGTTTCATTAATGAAAGTTTAAGAAAAAACTTGTGCATGCTTCCTAGGTATGCCACGTAGAACTGCTCTAAAATAATTTAATTCCATCTGAGCACTTCCTTGAATGTTACACTCTTTGAAAATCAGACATTAGAAATGAGTCTTAAGAACCTGCAGCTGGTAAGCAATGATGCACTTCGTGCCTTATTTTTTACTTTATTTAGTGATGGTTGAGCTTTGGTAGTTTCTGCAAGTTTTTTAGCTTTGTTGTATTCATTGTAGCACTGACTCAGGTTAAATCCACTTAAACCTGGCATAAACCTAACCCTAACCTGGCATAAGTCAGAAGAGAGAGACTGAAGTTCTCAAGCTGTGAAAGTTTGCTGTAAAGCATGGATGTGCTGGAATCTGCCAAGAGCTGCTTACTCCCTGGCAAGGCTCTCCAGCTGGAATAAAAAGGTAGAAGTTTGGCACATGTTGAGGCCTCTGACTCTCTGAAGCAGTGAAACTAAAACTGAATTCTGCTGCAAAGAGCCCAATCACTGAAAGTGCTTGACTGGTTCATATAACTTAAAGCTGTTCTATAACACAGGCTTCTAGTTCAGCATCCATTTTAAACCATTAATCTGCATTTGATGCTCACTAATTCAATCATCTTAGTTGAAGTATCGTTCAAAATATGAACATTATTCTGATACTTTGTTTTCTATGAAGAAGATTCAGAGAAAGGCTTTTCAGTTGTAGTGCATGCACAGGCTGAACTCTCAGTGTAAATCATCACAAGGGTACATTTTGAGGTAGGAGTATATGCATTTAGGAAGGGTGACTGTGTTGAAAGGAATAGGGAAGAGTAGGGGCAAATCAGTGTCCTTTGAATGAGATGTTACCTGTCTGTACAGATATATACAGTCCTTAGAGCTCCTGGCACCTTGCAAGGATGCCATGGTATTGATTGATTAGGGATTGAGGAGAGGCTGGGGGTGTTGAGGCTGGAGAAGAGGAGGCTCAGGGGAGACCTCATCACTCTCTCCAACTCCCTGAAAGGAGGTTGGAGCCAGGGGGGGGTTGGGCTCTTTTCCCAGGCAACTCTCAGCAAGACAAGAGGGCACAAGAGGTCTCAAGTTGTGCCAGGGGAGGTTTAGGTTGGACATTAGAAAGAATTTCTTTCTGGAGAGGGTGATCAGACATTGGAATGGGCTGCCCAGGGAAGGGGTGGATTCTCCATCCCTGGAGATATTTCAAAAGAGCCTGGATGTGGCACTCAGTGCCATGGGCTGGGAACCACGGGGGGAGTGGATCAAGGGTTGGACTTGATGAGCTCTGAGGTCCCTTCCAGCCCAGCCAATTCTAGGATTCTAGGATTCTATGAAGTATGAAAGCACTTCAGTGCACACAGAGAATCCTCCCAGTCTGACTTGCCAGAAAAAAAATGGTTTGAATTGGTAACAAAAGGAAGAACAAAGTGTTTTCGTATTTCTGCCTTATTCCAGATCATGGTTCAGTGGCACCAGAGGAAACGAGGTCTGCAAAGCTCCATAGTGCCAAGGAGCAGCTGCACTTTCAAGCACATTCTCACAGTAACATAAAATTGTAGCTGAGTCAGCAAGTGCCTTTGCATTAATGATATTAACAGGCTTCAAGGCATCAGTAATCATACAAATAACTGACTGTTTGGGCATCAGTGGAGCATGTGAAAGCCTGTGTTGGGGGAAAAAGTAACAAGGAAATATTTTTAATGTATTTATCTCTCTAATGGGTAAAAAAAGGCCTTGGGTATGTATATTAATCAGGCCAATTTATCACTGGATTTTGTCTTTTTTTATTCAGTCATGTAAGAAGTTGTTCTCTCATTTCTAAGAACTTTTGTAAAAATGTATTTTCAGTATGTGAGAACAGTTGAATTTCTTGAGAGCTCTGCCTCCAAATGTTTGCCATTTTATTCTTGGGGCTATTTGTATAGATGAAAAAGTCTGTGTAGTATGGATTATAGAAGCTGAGGAAAAAAAATCCACTGTAGTGAATTGAATCAGTTTCATTGTGTTTAGTTTATCTCTGGAGCCACTGAGTTAGTTCCACATTAATTGTTAATTCTTTCCAGTAGTTCACTCCCTGGCTGGCCTCAGATATCCTAAGTAGTTACAAGACAAGGAACTTTTCTAAACTTCAAGAGATTGGGAGGATAAGCACAAGGTTTGGAGAGTTACAGAGTGTAATTGTGTGCAATTTAACAGCCAGCCCAGAGCAGGGCTGTGTCTGGTTGGGTTCTGATTATCTCCAGGAGCTGAGACCACACAGGCAACCCTGGGAAATCTGTTCCTGTGTTCAGTCACCCTCTGGTTTAAACTGTTTTAACTGTGTTGAGTGGAGCTGATGAAATGGTAAAGTTATGGAGCCTTTCACCTTTAAGCCTGATACTTAAAATATATATTAAAAATAGAAGTTTTTTGTTAGCATTCAAATAAAAATTTCTGCCTGTGTTGGCTATTGCATCTGGGAAATTTCTATAACAATGATTTTTCTCCTGACACTGCATGTTTTTAGTTGTTAATATGCTTAAAAGCTTAATAAATCTTTGGCATCCTTACAAGGAGTTTTAATATTAGCATTTCCATACTTGTGATAAAAACAATTCTGTGTGCAGGCAGCTGATGATCTGCTTTGTGTATACCATAAGTCACCAGCAGATGGGAATCCAGTGCAACAGTTGTGGTTATTTCTTACCTACCTCTGTTTTGCTGACAAAATCAAAAGGGAAGTTGCCAATAAACTGTACAAAGTCACGTCTTAGCATGCATTTCTAAAAAATGTCATGTTGATCTGTGCAAAAAAAAAAAAAAAATCAAGGGGTAGTTTTTCTTGACAAAAATTAAACTAAAGAAATATAACTAAAATTAAGTTATAGGCTGTGCTGCACTGCTTCTACACTTAAAGTACCTGGAGCTAAAATATTCATGGTTTGAAAAGGGGTTGCAGTTGTAAGCTGCCAATCCAGATTTATATTTTAAACTTGCATGTTTTATTTTTTTTTCCCCGTTATGGTTGTGCCACACAATGAAATAAGGGGGCAAAATAATTCTATAGGGGCAGTTTAAGCTGCCACCACTTTGGACTGTTTTTTTAGCATTCTTGCACTAACAGCCAAAGCCATTAGATGGTGCCATGCTGTAACCAGAGTTTTTGTATGCTTAAAACTAGCTGTGTATTATATCTGGCACGGTCTTAAATGACTAAACCTATTCTTCTGGCCCATTGACTTGTATTGGTCAGCCTCAAAACCCTGACAGTAAATTAAACCTGTAGAATTTTTTTATTTGTTTCAATGAAAAGGCTGCACTATCCTGGAAATTTAACAAAAGAGAAGGCAGTGGCAGGACAGATTTACTGCCACTTTTTCAGCTGAAAGCAGTGTGCAATCTAAATGATTTACTTGTTTGCTAGCCCTGCATGGTGCTGTCTCCTGGGTTATCATTCACCTAAATGGCCAATGTAGTACAATGAAAATGATAGTGCAGTTACAAATTCACCACAATTTACTGGTTAGAATCTGAAACTGGTAAATTATTTAATTTCCATTTTTTTCAGTTACTGTTCAAGGTTGAAAACTTGAAATGTTAAAAAACAGAAAATAATTCAGCAGCTTTGGAAGCCCAGATTTTAAAACTGTTGTGATAAAACACTGTGCTTTATTCTGTCTGTAGATGTGATACACTTAGGCTTTTGTGCAGCATTTGACTTACTACTTTGTGACATTCTGATAAAAAATTAACACTCTACAGTATCAGTAAAGCCCATCTGAAGTGGATTAAGTGCTAGTTAACTGACAAATACCAAAAAATATTTGTTAATGGGGCATCATCATTTAAATGGGAGTGGGGTTACCCTGTTTGTGTGGGAGGCCTGACCACTTGGGTTTTTGCATGTGAATGACAGATATAAAATCATTACTTGTATCTCAGGGTGATGCAAAAATTGTCGGGGTGTTGGGTCATGACCTGGTCAGGGCACCCATGAAGAGGAATTTGGGTTACTCTGTGGCCTCAGCCCACGCAAACAAATCTATCTCTTAGCTCCAGTTACTGCAGATAGTTGTAAAAGTGGATAGTTAGGACCAAGAAATGCAATCTGTATAAAAACGTGGGCTCTATTTTGAGAACTGAAAATTGAAAATAATCCATAGTCGAATTTTAATGGTGGTGTTAAGGCAGTTTGAGTCCTTTTTCCATGATGGAATATTTGAGCGGCCACATGATCACCCAAATGAGGGCTGAGTATTGTCTTGGTAGGTCAGGATTAAGCTGGATCTGTCCCCTTACCTGTCTGGATGTATGGCCTCCCAAGCTCTTGTGCTTGGCATAGTTGGGAGCCAGGGAATAACTGGATTTTTTCAGTGGAATTCATCATTGCTACTGAAAGCAAGCCATGTCACCACAGTTCACCAGGGGCTCCCACTAAGAAGCCTTAAATAGTAACAATAATGCAAATAAGCTAAGGGAAACATATATTATATATTTTTATATATATAAAGCTTTCCTATTTTATATATATATATATAATATAATAATAATATATTAATATAATATGTAATATAATATAATATATAATATATAATGCAAAGAAGCTAAGGGAAACATATATTATATATTTTTATATATATAAAGCTTTCCTATTTTATATATATATAATATTATAATATATTAATATATAATATATAATGCAAAGAAGCTAAGGGAAACATATATATTATATATTTTTATATATATAAAGCTTTCCTATTTTATATATATATAATATAATAATATATTAATATAATATATAATATAATATATAATATATAACGCAAAGAAGCTAAGGGAAACATATATTATATATTTTTATATATAAAGCTTTCCTATTTTATATATATAATATTATAATAATATATTAATATAATATATAATATTTTTATATATAAACATTATATATAACATATATATATATATAAAGCTTTATATATATATATATATATATAAAATACAAATATCAACATTGACACCACAGTTGGGAATGTTACAAAATTTTTCTCTCAAGAGTAATTCAGTGATTTGAGAAAACCTTTGCAGGGGAGAGGCTTAAACATCAATAATCTATCACCTGTAGAATGTCAAAGAAGGACTTTATTACAATGGATATAACAGCCCAATCAAAAGCAAAGTTCATCAGCATAGGGTATGACATTTAGCAGTGTGCTGGCCACATGGCCACCAGGACATAAATAGCAAAAGCCCAGCTACAGCAGGATGTGTTCATAGCAGGTGGACATTGTGTAGGTACCTGCTGCAGGTATCTGATCAAAATCCAGATCTTGTAAATCAGGAAACTCCTGCTGATCTGGGAACACTTGAATCAAGGTCTGGTCTTTTTTATTTTTTCCTGCTGAGTCAGCCCCTCCATTTCCATTTAGCTAGGCAGAAAATCCAAGGAAACATTCCAAGAACAGCACAGAGATACATGGCTCTTCTAAAATACTATGAAATTAAATTAATCCATTAAAGATATAAAATGAAGACCTAGTAAAGAAGGAATAAATTGTGTCATTGCAGACATTCTAGAAGCAGGCATTTAAACAGCATTATAACTGGAGCACATGTATGCAAACCAATTTGTTACAAAGACCAAATAAATATGACCAAGCAGAATGTGATGGAACAAAATTGCTTACACTGCACAGTAGGGCAGATGTTTTGGCTTAGTGAAATAATATTTACAGATAGGAACTCTGTATACACATATAAACCCTTTTACTAGAAGCTTCTTAATTTGGTTTGCACCAAAGGTTTGACTCCAAGTACCCAACACAGTTTGAACCCTATGAATCCAAGTCCAAGAATCCATTCCCCAGTGCAGGCTGTAGGATTTGTATCACATGAGCAGTTTGTGTTGTGAAATCCATTAAATGAGGGGAAAAAATGGGGTACATGTGATAACTGCCTTCCACTTCTCTGCTGTATTACAAGATGTCCACAGGAGTAGCCTTGTGTTCTTACCAGCCCCCATCTGAATCTCTGAAAAGGGTGCATGATCCAAATTTTAATTAAATTTAATTTAATTTAAATTAATTTAATTTAAAAATATTAATTTCCATCCATACTTCATTTGTCTTTTAGTGGCAATTTACAGTGCTCCTTTATAAAAGTCTGTTTGGATTATTATATCACCAGAATATGTGGTACCAGGAAAGGAAACAGAAGCATTTATGTGCCTGGAGCTTCTTAAAATGGTCCAACCTAATGGAAACTTCCTTGAAGTTTTCCCCAAGGACAATAAAGTTGTGAAGAATGAGCTTTTTTTTTCCATAATGTCTCAATGCAGAAATAATTTGGATAAAGACAATTAGTGTAAGCATCAGTATTTCTGGGCATCAAGTGCTATATAGATGAAAAATAGAAGTGGTTTTGAACCATTTTATGCATGCTGAAGACAAGGACATAATGTAAAAATCTTTTGTATTTCTATGGGACAGCTGATTGTTCACAATGGGTTGGGAACTCATAAGCTGCAGGATCTGTCCCCTCTTCGTTGAGTCCACAAACAGCCATTACCCTACATCTTCAATTCACTGATGTTTGTTGCTTACTAATGGGAAAAGATAGCATGTTGCCTGACTGAAGGACCTCCTGAATGTGTCTGTGTGGAACCTTTTCTCCAGGTACAGATAAGGAACACCCCTAGGAGAGAATCCCTGCCAACCCTAAACAGGGTACAAGACAGTATTCCAACTGACAGTGATCCTTGTGGGCAGGATTTCAATCTCAAGAGAAGATTCTTTGAAAAATATTCCTCTTCCACAGAGGACTGCAAATGGCCTATACATAAAATCCCAGGAGCCCCTGTTTTTATTTTGGACAGCAGTAAGAAAGGTGGGATTTGGGGTTTGGTTTGGTTTGTTTTTTCAGAGATCGCAGATCACTCATCTGGGGGGCAGGTGGGCACACTGCTCATACTCCCTGCTTTGCAACTGGCACTTGCTTTTGGCATACTAATGGTTTCTTTTTCCCAAAAATAGCTTTACAGGCAGGGTCAGTTATATTTTTAGATTGTACAGTGTATAGAGCAATTAATTGCTATTGGTTTACAATAGCAATATTGGTTGGAGAGCAATAGAGGTTGGAGAGGCAGAAAGGGACCTGGGAGTCTGGATTGCCAGGAAGCTGAAGAGGAGCCAGCAGTGTGCCCAGGTGGCCAAGAAGGCCAATGGCATCCTGGGCTGGCTCAGGAAGAGCGTGGCCAGCAGGTCCAGGGAAGGGATTCTGCCCCTGTGCTCAGCCCTGGGGAGGCCACAGCTTGAGTCCTGTGTCCAGTTCTGGGCCCCTCAGCTCAGGAAGGAGATTGAGGTGCTGGAGCAGGTCCAGAGAAGAGCAAGGAGGCTGGGGAGGGATCCAGCAGAATTCCTGTGAGGAAGGGCTGAGGGAGCTGGGGGTGTTGAGGCTGGAGAAGAGGAGGCTCAGGGGAGACCTCATCACTCTCTCCAACTCCCTGAAAGGAGGTTGGAGCCAGGGGGGGGTTGGGCTCTTTTCCCAGGCAACTCTCAGCAAGACAAGAGGGCACAAGAGGTCTCAAGTTGTGCCAGGGGAGGTTTAGGTTGGACATTAGAAAGAATTTCTTTCTGGAGAGGGTGCTCAGCCATTGGAATGGGCTGCCCAGGGAAGGGGTGGATTCTCCATCCCTGGAGATATTTCCAAAGAGCCTGGATGTGGCACTCAGTGCCATGGGCTGGGAACCACGGGGGGAGTGGATCAAGGGTTGGACTTGATGATCTCTGAGGTCCCTTCCAACCCAGCCTATTCTATGATTCAATACACCCCTTCCTCATAATTGGCATTTTTTGGGTGTCCCATATATAATGGAGGGGTCTCTTTACAAACAGTTCCTTGTCTTAGCATGCAAATACACTGGCTCACCCCAGACAGTTTTACACACAGAGTCAATTATATTTTTGCATTGCAGGATGTATGGACTATGGAGCTATGGAGAAGTGGGGCATTTGGTCTTCAGATTTCAAGATCTTACCACACAAAGTGATTCTGAGACACCTTAAAGGACAGACTGGTAAGTAAAATTCTATAGAGAGAGGACTGCTCATCTCTCAGACTTTGAAGGGAAAAGGAGACATTGCATATTACATTATTTCATTGTCCTTCACCGTATGGATCACTTTGAAATGAGTAGGGTCAGATGTCACCCACAGGGCTCTGCAGGTCTGGGTTAAAAATTTGCAAGTGGATTTGGTTAGTTGGGAAACACCCTGCAAGCAGTGTGGTCAATAGTGTACTCCAGATTCAGGTCCTACAGGCTCAGTGGGGATGTTATTAGCAATCAGTCACTGATTTGTTAATTGTTTTGATAACAACGACCACTTTTGTTGGCACAGTTAAAAGTTTTCATTTTGAAAATACAAATATCTGAACTGATCTCTCAAGAGAGCAGAAAAATGGGGGAGGAAAAGTTTTCATGCGTGGTATTTAAGACAAGATTTGTTCTTAAATATCCCAAATCAAGCTCTGATTAAAAAATGGTGTTAAATCTAGGGATTAATTTAGGCAGGTGTTTTATATAATTCTTTTTTTTGCATGTAGCAAGACTACAAATGAATCATAAAATTTCAAAGAGAAAATAGTGAACTTGCCATGCTGTGTTTAGTCTTTTTGGTCATCTGTAAAACATTGGTCTGAGGTTCAGTAAAGTTACTACAAATGCTTCTTGTTTTGAGGATGCAGGAAAATATTATTGTACTGGATGTTAGCAAGTGGCTCCTGAAGTACTGGGGGCTGATTTTTGTTTTTTAGTGACTATGTTTTTAAAGTGAGGAATGCATCATTCATCCATCTGTTTACTTCTTTATTAATGTTACCAAGTAACACTCTCATATGCTATTGGGAGAGCAGAGAGAAGGTAAAAAATAGCAATGCCAGCAGGGAGTGGATGAAAATTATAAATCTGAAGGTACTCAGACAGAAAGGTTCTTGCTCTGGCCTATATTATAGGTTTGGATAAAGTGATTGTATGTTCTTTTCACACCAAGGAAGAAAATCACACTTGTTCCTGCTATCCAACAATGATACCACACACTATGCACAGTCTGAAATCAAGCAGAGAAAAAAGATAGGTTTCCTGCTGCCCAAGGGGACTGATCTGTGATTTATACTCTTTTCTGAAACTTCTTTAAGAATGGATTCAGATGCTAGAATCATTTTACACCAGAAATCTACAGAGTAGATGTTTCTGTAGCTGCAGTGGGTCCTATCACTGGGACTTGGCTTACTCTGTTCTTGATGAAAGTTTGGCTACTTATAAACTGCATACCCTGAGGTCTGAATTATTTTCATGTAAATCAAAAAAGAAATTGGCATAAAAACCTGTGAAAAGGGACACATTTTAATAGAAATGCTTTGAAGAAAAACTGTGACAGTTTAGCCAGTTTGTTTCTTGATAATGCATGTGTACTGCATGCTATACATTTATACAGGTTGCCCATACATAGGGATTATCTGAGTTACTGCTCCTGGGAGAGATAAAAAGATAGGCAATAGGTAAAGGTTTAGTTCTGCTGACTGGGATGTGCATGATAACATCTACTTAGCCAGGAAAAGTAATTTTTTTGTGGACTACTTCTGTGGTCAGAGTTTGAAAAAAAAATATATACTAAAAATTCAAATTTTTTTTTTTTTTCTCAAGTGGAATGTCAAACTTATTACCAATGTGGTTGTTTGACAAATAGGTAATTAATCTAGTTCAATTTTTTTTTTCCAGATTACTTTTTATACTGAATGGTTTTGCAAACTTCTTTTTTCTAATAAAAGTTATGTGTTTATACCACTATAAAATGTGATTACCTTGCTAGTCAAAGTTGTTTCTCCATATGAAATATGGAGAATATGAACAGATTTTTACAATCATCAAGAAAATATGTCATTAGTTTACTTTCAACAAACCCCTGAAAAACTAGAAATTGTTTTATATCATTCTGTATTTTGCTGGAATGTGCCTAAGACTAACATGCAAATTTAAAAGTTACACAGGAATGGTTTTCTTAGTCCAATTAATCTTGTTGTGCCCTTTATGTGAGCAAATTAGAAGCAGTTATTTGAAGATCACTCTGACTTCTTACCTCAGGTTTTGCACCTTCTCTGAATCTTTCCTGAGTGTTACTCTATGAAATTTGCCTTTTATGAAAACAAACTCTTTACCAGAACAGAACAACAGCTGGGTCACCAGATATTTTATGGCAGATGATGGCAGTCAAAATGGAAGTGCTTTAATAGTCATTTGAAATAACTAATTAAACTTTTGTTCTTTCACTGATTGTAATCTTAAACCAATCCCAAGCACTGGCATCTACATGCTGGGAAATTATTAGGAGTGATTAGTATTTAATCAGCAGTTAAATAAGATGCCCTCAGCCATCATTCCAGTTGTTTGCATAGTGGTGAGGGACTGGGGATCAGAAACAGACTGAAGATTTACTAAGGGCAGTAATTTGGGCAGAATTAAGTTAATTCAGGGTTTTCGTTGAAAATGTGTCTGTTTATGAGTTGTGTTACATCCTTTAAAATATTACTAGTAGGACAGGATTAACAGGACAACAAATTAGTGATCTGATTAACATTGAATGCACTAATTCTGAATTTAATAGCAATTTGGAGGAGACAAATTTTCTAATTTATTAAATAGGTGCACACTGCTTTTCATCTCAGATTTCAATGACTGCTGCTGCTGTGTTTTCCATGTGACATTGGAAGTGATAGGAATAGATGATATCCAAAATTAGTTAGAAAAGCACTGATGTAGTTGTCCTGAGGATGGCAAGATGGTCATGTCTCTGTATCAATGATAAAATTAACATGATGTTTGTTCTTAGTGATGTAAATCGAAAATAAATGTATCCAGGTTCTCAGGGGAAATATAAATTTGAAGGATAGGTAGCTTGTGGTACTGGAAATCAAGTTATTTTTAAATTTATTTTATTTTATTTTATAGAGAGATCTTGTAATAAGTTATTTCTGAATAAAATCTATGAAGTACCTACATGAATATAATTCAGAAGCTAAGTATAGGATATTCTGTCATACATCCCACAGCAGAAAGACAGTGCCTCCATGGGCATGCACATCTCTCTCTGCTCTTCATATTAATTTTATATATATATTAATAATATTCATATTAATATATATTCATATTAATTATATATATATTTATTAATTATATACATAAATGTATTAGCTATACCAATGCCTGATGCAAAGCAGCTGTCTCTCAAAGGCTAGTCCTGAAGAAGGGCAATAAACTCCTAATGCCCTCTTACAAATGAAGACCAACTCTGGAGCTTTGTTTTTTGATGCTATTTTATTCCCCTGTGCCTAACAAACTCATTAATTCTCCCCATGCAGTGTGTCCCCCTCTTGTGAAAAGGAGTGTGCCCTTTATGTAGCCTAACACCTGCCCCTTTCTCCAGAAATTAGCATCCCTGTTGCCCATTTTCAGGTCCCCAAAGCAGAAAAAATTCTTAGATTAAGAGTTACTTCTTTTTCTTTGGGGAGATTTTTTCCCCACACACACCCAGGAGTATGCTGCTTACACTGCTTTATGTTATTTTCACACATGGTGAGCATCCTGAATATGATGCTTTGGGCTTTAAAGCAATGTCCTCCAAAATCAGCACTGCCAGAATCATGATCTGCTGTAACTGTGCACTAGAAATTTTTAGACATAATATAAAACAAAGATGTTTAGTCCCCAGCCAGGCAGCTGTAGATCAGAATCAAGTTGTTTGTGACTCAGTGACTGGGATGGGTGAGGATATGTGTTCATATATGTCCAGATATAGATATCACATTGTTTAAGCTACATCACTGAGCTCCAGACATTTTTTTTTACACTTACCTTTACAATGTGCCTGTGTATAGTATGAAAGTTACTGCACTTGCTTTTTAAAATGTCATTAAAATTGAATTAATAGAAGTTAAATATGAATGTAGGGCCAAAGCATGTTCTTTGTTTGCATCCCTATAAAGAATTTTACCCATCATTTTATACTCAACTCAGTGAAAAACATATATGGCAGGCTGCACTTAAAGCAAAATCAATACAAACAAACCCACAGATATTAGCAGTGGCTCAGCTGAAGGATCAGAAAGACAGATCCTATATAATTATAATTACCTAGCACAAGCCAGATTGTCCTCAAGTTTGTATCTACCTCTCAGGCTTCAAATACAATTAATTATGCAAAATAACTTCCACAGGAACTGCTTTCCTTTTGCTTGGGAAAAAAAAAAAATGAAAATAGTTGGGTGTAAACTTCAGAGAAAGGTCATAGGTTAATAGAGTTCGTAAATAGAACAGCAAGGGAATCTCAACTTTAATTACTATAATGTAAATTACCTTAGAGAGCCCAAATTAGTGAACATTAGCCTAGCCATTTGGGGGGTTAACCCAAATTCCCTAAATTCCAGACAGACTGCTGAGCTTGTGAACACTTGGTGTAGTCACAGCTTCTTCTCCAAGAATTTTAGGGGGTTTTTTTTCCTTTCAAATCACTTTCTGCTTGTTTAATGCAACTATTTATGCAAATGGATCACTGAGGTATCACGGATCAGTACATTTTGTTTTCAATAGCATGTTTATAAAATTTTGTCTTAAATAATATGTATAAAGGAAATTTCAAAATTAAGTATATTAACTCACTATGGGGAGAGATGCTGACAAACAGGTGAGAAGAATTTCTCAGAGCTGGGGCTATGGCATTGCAGTTCACTTTCCTCAGCAGTAATTTTTCTCTGGAGTCCGTTTGATTTTAATGACATTTGGTTTTATATTAAAATTTACTATACACAGAAATGGATTTAAGAAGTTATATATCAACAAATAACCTCAAAACATTCCAAATTTTTAATTCAATGACTAAGTGGAAGTCAAAAAACCCATGTTCAGTGCTGACTCTAAATAAAAACATAAACATAAATAACAACATAAAGATTTTGTGTTTCCACCATTGTGGCTGAACAGTCTGAAAAGACACAACGTGACAGCAGCTGGTAGGAAGGATGAAGTTTTCTCTTATGCTTGAATTTAATAGGCTTTTTTTCTCATAATTTTAATAAGTGCCTGAGTTTCAAACATGATGAACACTTTTCCCCCTGCAAGTCTTAAATTCTGCCAACAAATGCAAAATAAAAATGAAATTTGACAAGATCTGTGAGGCTCCCATTTGGCATGACAGGGGAGGAATGGTGCCTCTTCCTTTTTATTACCTTTTTAAGTGGAGATTCATCTTTGGTAAGAGATAACTGTGAAGTGATTTGTGATTTATGGGCTAAAACCAACAATATCTGTGTTTGTAATCAAGATCTCTTTCCAGTTTTGGTGGCCCAGCTCTACAATCCTAACTCCCACCTTGATTTGTTCTGTGAGTCAGGGAAAAAGGATGCTGCAGGGAAGCACTCCAAAAATGACTATTCCTAGAAGAAAAAAATAAATAATGAAGGTTTTTTAAGAGTATTTCTAGACTTTTTACTTTGCAAAATGTACTGGTTAATTGCCAGTTAGATCTAAAAGCATCCCAGCTACAGAGTTACAAAGTTCAAGGGGCAGAGAAGATTTTGAAGAGGGATATTTTACACTGAAAGAAAGTTTAAATATATTTATAAAAGCAGTTGCCTTGTTTTTAAAATATTAGAGTAGCACTCTAGAGGTGTGTATTTTATTCTTCACATTTTCTAAGAGATTTCTTGTTCAGTGATTAGGTACTACATGTAAATAAAAAATAAAAGAATCTGTACAGGTGACAAGATCTTTAGGACAAAGGACTTAGAATAAGTTCTATAGTTTCTGGCACAGCATGATTTAAATTGAAATTGGATATTATAAGTGTTACTGAAACTGTATTTAATGATAATTTATATAGTAGTAGTACAATTAGTAAAAAAATTAAAGCACATAAAGAATAAACCCATAGTAAGGAAAACTGTGAATAGAGATGTTAGGTTTTAATTCTAGCCTCGTGTGTATAGAAGACTGATTCTTAATTAGGTTTTTTCTGTTACTAAAACGTCTACAACAAAATCTTTTAGGTAAGACTCCCAAGATAAAAGTTGCCCTCTCCCAAACGTCAGGATCTTATTTCTTGACCAGAGAGAGAGAGCATCCTTCCAGGAGAGGGAGCTGCAATGCCTGATGACTCAAGGCTTGCCTGCTCCAATTTTATTTTCCTTTCAGGATGTGAATTGCAACATGTTCCAAACTTCCTCCTGCACAGCAAACCTCTAGTAGTAGACTGAGTAGGCAGTGTGGGGTTACGTCCACTACACTGAAGCCTCTCAGGAGAAAAAAATACCCCAGCACGTCCTAAATGGAGGCTGTGAAACAGCCAGGCCAGGTCTGTGTTTGCCACAAGTGGAAAGCAACACAGGGAAAACAGTTTCTAGAACTGTCTGGGGTACCTGTGTGTGTGTTACTGCCTGGGGCCATACCCACATAATGCTGTTTGGAGAAGAATTAAATAAATACATTAAATAAAGAAGAATTAGCAGAGGCAGTGAGAAGTCAAGCAGGAGGCATCAGGGCCAAGAGAGATGTCTAGAATGCCACCAATAATTTCTTTCATGAAATTGTTTTTTCTTCCCTGATAAAAGTGCGTTTATAACAGTAACAAAACCAACAGTTGATTTGTTTCAAACACAGGAAGAACAAGTGCTGAGTTATATAATATATTTGCCATATATTACTGTACTTCCAGAGTGTGGGCTGTCTGTCATGGCCAAGGAATAAGTGTCTCTGCCTGGGCCAAGAAAATATGAACAATATTCAAGTGAACTGTGCTGATCTGGTCTGCTTCCAGCCAGGAAATCAGAACACAAGTTGTTACAGCACTTTCACTTAATAGTGAACAATACAATACACTACAATATCAGCTGCTTTTTTCTTACTGTGACCATGCTGGTGCAGCTTTCTGTTCAAATAGGATGTTTCTAAGGTAGACTGTCAGTTTCTAAGGTAGAATGTGAACATTTTGCCTGATTCTTTGAAGCTCCTCTATGGAAAAATATTCTCCCTGAGGAGGCTGCTGGTGTTACTGGATCTGACATATGGGGTTGTCATTCTTGTGCTTAGCTGGCATTGATCTTTTCAGCACTGGTAATGGGAACTGTGCATCTCTACTCACAGTCCTGTCTTCCCTCTGTAACCAAACCTGTGAAATCCATATCTGCTACAAATACAGAGGTAGTATTTAGCATTGTATTTTTCATTGTCAGAATCAAGAAGAGCTTGTTCCTGCACTTGGCTTGGACAAGCTCTGTTACTCTGTGCTGCTCACTCTCAGATCAGATGTAAAGATATGTTTTGCTGTTGACCTCATTTAAAAGCCCTCTAGAGGAGAAGTCTGAAAAAGTTTATACAGTTTGGCATGGTTATTCATTATACATGGAAGTGCATTGCTTTATTTTCATTAATTTTACATAGAAATGAGATAAAGCACAACATGCTTTTCTCATTTTAGGCACCTTCACAAAGCTTATGTTATGTTTTTCCACACAGAAGCACTTATAGACAGGCAAATCCAAAAGCATTCTGTATTCCCCAGCTCATCAATCCATGTTCAAAGAGGATGGGATTGTCCTTGTGTTAAATTCTGCCATTCTGTTATTTGTCCTGGCATAATATTTTGTCTAAAGACTGGTTCTGCAGAATGACTGGCACTGATGAAAAAATTCAAGTGTGCTAAAAATATAAAATATTCCTTTGGCATGTAATTGGAAATGGTAACTAATCATGGCCATGTGAACGGGGAGGCTATTGAAATAGCAAAGGCACAGAAGTCTAGTTTTAGCTGCACTGGACCAGTGGTATTGTTCACATGAAATACTGAAGATAAAAATAGAGCTTGATTGTTGAGTTTCACTTTTAATAAGACTAGGATTCCTACTCTTCACCTTTTTCAGTAAGCAACCCCAAGTTTCTGGTTTTTTTCTGTCTGAGGAGATATAAATGAAAGGTCAGCATCACAAATTCAGGATGATTTTTAGTAATTAGATGAAAGAAGGGCATATAATTCCTTATTGAAATGTATCCTGCTTTTTCAAGAGCACGCAACTAAAGCTCAGAGAAATCCTGTGTAATTCTTCACCCAAATGTGATGATTTACATACTGGTGAGAACTTGAATATAATCTTTTCCTAAGCCTTTAGAGAACAGGATAATAAAAACCATAGCACTGTCTCACAAATACAATCAGTATTAAAGTTCCTACAAACACATTCAAGCTCAGAGGCAGTCACAGTGTCCTTAGTTGCAAAACTGTATTTACCCCATGAACCCCAAAGACTGTAAAGGTCTGGAAATCATCTGCCCTCACTTCTCTTCTGTTTCCTATCCCAGTCTGCAGCATCCAGCCCCCCTGATCTAAGCTGTACAAAGGCCATTATGAAGGAACTGGTGTGGGGACTAAGGGGGAAAATCTTACAAGGGAGCTGAGGTTGTTCAGGCTGGAGAAGAGGAGGGTTGGTGGGGACCTTATCACTCTTACAGCTACCTGAGGTGGGGGTCAGGGTCTTCTTCCAGGCAGCTGGAGACAGGACAAGAGGGCACATGGACTGAAGCTGTTCCAGGGGAAGTTTAGGTTGGAAATGAGGGAGCACTTCCTCATGGGGAGAGTGATCAGGCATTGGAATGGATTGCCAAGGGAAACTGTGGAGTCCCCATCCCTGGAGGTGTTTAAGGAAAGGCTGGATGTGGCACTCAGTGTCATGGTCTGGCCTATGTGGTGGTGTTAGGTCACAGGCTGGACTTGATGATGCCTGAGGTCTTTTCCAGCCTCAATAATTCTGTGATTCTCTGATTCTATGAATCAGTTCCTGTAGCTAAACTTTTAGGATGGCCTCTTTTTCTTTGTAGCATAAATTACATTAACTACAATCCTAGCAATCATGAAATTATTTCTTCTGGACCTAAAAACTTAATTGAGAGCTAGAAGATTGGCCATAAAAATTAGAAACCAGACACTTCCTTGGAATTCTGTAGCCATTGCCACTTGTTACATCCAAAGTAAGCAAGTCCTTAAAGCTGCTTGTGGTGATAGATCTTTATGTGTAGTGTGGTGATAATACTTGTGTAATGGAAATTCTTTAAAATCCATGGTGCTGAATGGCCCAGAAATACAAAATGTTATTGTCTAAGAGTAACCAGTCCTGATTATGGATTTGTTATTTTGTAAAGTGATGAATATTTGGTTGTTTGTGGTACTCTTTTCAGTGGGCTAATGCATTCACTAACACCAAATCAAATGTCATTGATCACTTCTCCACTTTAGTACCTAAAGATATGCATTCAGCCTTCACCTACCCCCCTTGTTGATTCTTTTGTGATTTACTTAGAGTTTAAGACTTAGAGCTGGACTCAGAATGTTCATTTTTAATGTAATTTACATTTTGACATGAGCAGAGATTTTGTACCTCAGATGAATTCTATGCAGGGACTCAGAAAACCTCATGTTGAAAGTAGAATGTCTGGAGAACATTTTGCATAACAGTTATTTCCAATACTGCATAACCCAAGTTATGGCAGAAAAAGAGACAATTACTGACACTTCAGATAATTACTTATTTAAGTGTGGGGGTTGGTAAGGGTAATTCTACATATGTGTATTAAAAAGAATGAGTAAAAGTCTTCCTCAGCTGAAGACAGTGGCTCCTGATTCTCCCACCCTATCCAACCAGAACAGATTTTTTCATGTGGGTGTTGCAGCAAAAGACAAAGGAAAATGCAGAAAGAGGCCTTTCCCTGTTCCAGCCACCTGGCTGTCCTGAGTCCTAAGTGGTGATGGAAGCTGTTCTTGTACCCTCCCACTTAATCCAACCCTGAGCTGGATTAGCAATGGCACATTTCTTTGTCAGAGTGCAAGCTTAGACTGGATTGCCATTTGGATATTCCCAGCTGGGAATCCTGCCCTAAGCACCCTCACTTGACACACATATGAGGTCTCTTGGCTGCTCAGACCCCTCCCCATCTGTTTGGATGGCGTTGTGCCCACTTCCCCAGCTCAGTGGCCATTTCCAGTGTGGCATCACTGCCAGATGAGGATGGGTTTAGATGGGCAGCTGACACAGCACTGCTGCCTGCTCAGTGGACAAGTCCTTTTTTTCCTAATATAGCATAGAGGTTATGTGTGACAGGTGTATTTGGTCCTTCTATACCTAAAATTGTACGGGAAAAATTCTAATTGGAACCTGTGGCAGCCTTCCTAACGACCTGACTGGGCACAGATCTGGAATGCAAATTATCTGTATTATTTGTACACAGAAAAAAAATGGGTCTGCCCTCTGATACTGAGTCTGACACTTTTGAGATGTAATTATAGATGGCATAAAAGATCTGGACATAAAAAGCAATCATGACAACTGATGAAGCAAAAAGGAGCTAAGTCTCACTATGGTGATTCCAGGAGAGTTCAGGACATGCTTTTAATGGATGTTTTTTGTTTCTGGACAACATGTGAGTCATATGTTGATGCATATATCTAAAGGTAAAGGTATTTAACTTCTTGACCAGCTTACACCCTGCTGGTTTATGCATTTGTAAAGATGTTGCATCCCAGCCCATGTGTACCCATGCTGGTGGAAGAGTCTTTTGCATTCATACTCTGAGAATTTCCATAGCTTCAACATAGCTGCCTCCTAACTTAGCAGTAATGAGGTTCTGATTCTAGTAGAACAGACATCAAAAATTAAGAAATTGTGAAGGGTATCCCCTGGCTTTTATATATATATATGTATATATATAAATTGCAAATGTTTTAGATCTTCAGAAAATATTTAATTTTTTTTTTTTTTTGTAGTGTGGGTAGCTGAAATTCTGGTTTGTTCAATGAAAAGATAAATGATGAAATCTTCTCACTCCTCCTACCTGTTCCAGATTATTTCAGTAAAAAGAATTCCATATAATTATTATCAGTTTATATTTTTACCTGACAGAGCAACACCTAGAGAGAACTGGGCACTGTGTGTTGCAGTGTAAAAGGCAGAGTGGGAAGGGAAATGGGCGGAAAGTCAACTAAAGCTCTTTTATTGCCTCTGCTGTTGAGCTACTTTATGACTCTTAGCAAATCACTCAACTTTTCCATGCCTTAGTTTTCTTTTGGTAATAATTAACCAAATTGTAAATGATTCAGAAACAAGACTTCTAGCCTGATCTTGGCTTGGGATTCAGGTGCTAATGGACCAAAACTAATGATGGTGAAAACTTCATAACCAGGCTTTCATTTAGCCCAGCATATTCTTAGCTTTTGGGGAAAGTGCTGATTTACTTGAATAAAAAATGGGTTTTGTAATAAAGGGAAAACATCAAGACACAAATCCTGTACTGTCACTCATCTCTTTATCCTTCTATTTGATACTCAAATAGAAGCAAAATACTTTAGATCCTTTGAAACAAAGTGTATAGCAAAAAACTAAAAGGCTTTATTCTATCTCTGGTAGGTTTTACAACTTCCCTCAATACCAAAACTGGAAACCACCTCTTTTAGCTCCTCTGTGCAGCTGTAGCCCTGTATGTGTGTGTTGTAATGGATATACAATATACAAATAGAGTGCATAAAAAAGCAACATTTCAAATATGGTTGTAGTTAAATATTACATTTTCAGGGGTTTGTTGTGGATGCTGGATGTAACAATTGTCATATGGAAGCCCAAAACCAGACACCCCCCTTGCTCAGATGAGTAAATGGCAGCTTCAGCTCTTTCTGTAAAAGTAGCTCAGTTCCTGCAGAAGGAAAACTGTGCTTCAAACATCAGTGCACCATGTGCCCAGGGCCCTGTGAACCTGAGATGTTGCCAGCAAAACTTCTTAAGCTTCTCTTCAGTTAATTGTGTAACTTTTCCCTCAGGTGGATGATAGGTTTGAGTTGCACATAGCATTTCTGCTGTTGGAAATTTAGGATTTTGCCAGTTAGAACAGATATATTGTTGTCATTGTTGTATTTTTTCCCCTCTCCCACTCCTGCTGCATATATCTTCCTGGTATACTTCTTAAATTATTAGATATGTTTTGAAGCTCTCTGAAGTTAATTGAAGTAGAGAACAGACCATAGGTTTAGTACAAAAACTTGTATCATGCTCAGATTTGAGAGGGTTTAAGAGTGTAATTTATGTATCATACATACAGATTTCTTGGAGAGGAGTGGGTAACTTGCACAGAGGTTTAGATAGATCAGATTTTACTTTAACATCAGGAATTTAGCTGGTATATTTTATATTATTTTAGCTATTGTTGCTTCTTTAGAAGTTCTCAGGATTCCTTATTCATTAACCTCTGATCCTGATTCAAACACTGTAAAATTTCCCACTTACTCTTATTCCTACGTCCTTTCAAATTTTATTCAGAAACTTCTGAAGGTTTTCATCCAATTAGAATGGGCAGTGTTTACCCTGTCCATCTTTCTCTTGTGTGGAATCACAGTTTGAAAGTAGCCTTGAGAAACTTGTCTCTGTGTGGTAGAACAGATATTTCATTCTGTGTTTTCCCAGTGGCCACCCAAGAAGCAGGTGATTTTCCACCAGGATGTTTGGGTATGTGCATGGACAGAGGTTTTTTTTAAGAACACACATGTATATTTTTTATTAAAAAGTTGCCCCGGAAGGGCGCTTGCTTTAAATATTTTAAAAAAATAATAAAGAAAAAAAAAAAAGGAAAAACCCAAAGAGCAAGGTAGCAACAAATCTTCAACTCTTCATCACAGCTAATTACAGAGTCCACACATTGCTAAAAATACCAGGAGGGGAGAGAGGTAAAAAGTGTCCACCACTTCACCACTTTTGGAAAAGATGTGATCCTATTTAGAGTGTAATTGGAGGAACATTGTAGCATTCTCTGACTTCCACGCTTGAGGGAGAATCAAATTAAGCATTTACATTAAATTACAATGTACACAGGAATCAGAGTGCTTCAAAATCCATTGTTATGCAATTAGTGGCACTGTTGCAGCACCCCCAAACGCTGCTGCTGCTGCCTCTGAATTCCCTGTGTGTGCAGTTTCCAGACAGCCTCCCCAGCTCTGGTAGAAAGGACAATTGTTGAGGGGACAGGGTGACTCTTTGGGTGGCTCAGAGATTTATAACTCAGAGAGGAGTCTGTGTCAGATTCCAAACACTATATCCATGACATTTTGAGGTAAAATCTGAGAAGTTTTGCTGCGTTAATGTGTTTGCTAAAACTGTTTTCCAGATAATACTAAGCATTATCAGATTATCAGATGATTATTATCAGATAATACTAAGTATTATCAGAGTATGTTTGCTTATATACTGATAGATGTTGCTGTGGGTCAACTTTTACCTGATGCTAACATGCCAAAAGTTTGCAATACACTGAACTCTCTAGGGAGCCCTGAGCACTTGTTTTATATCTTGCTAGCATTTGAGAACTTTAAGATACAGGCTATTCATGGAAATGCTAGGGGGATGTCTTGGCAAACTAAATAAGCTAGATTAATCCCCTTTGATGGGCCCCTTTTTTAAAAGGTTGTACAAAAGAACTGGTTTGTTGGAGCGAATTGCCTTCTACTTTGTGAAAATCATATATAAATGAGTCCCAGATCAATACTCTTGAGGCTGCAAAAGGAAAAAAACAAAACATAAAAGATAGATCAGAAGCTATATTTTAGCAAAAATGTCTCTTAAGTGCTGTTGTCTGACACTATGAACTCCAATCAATGTGTCAGTATTTTGGAATTTGAAAGGAAATAGGGATCAGACTTGACAATCCAGAGTTGAAATTTGATGCTCTGGTCTTTTTGATAAACTGACAGGCAGTGAAAATTGCACACGTCTGCAGGGAATCAGGAGAAAAAGAGAGACAGTTTTGTAGCAGGTCTGCTTGTGATTCACAAAGGCATGCATTTTATCAAAATGGATTGCTTTTGCAGTGTCTGGCAGGTTGTCTTCCTTTCTGAATGGAAGCTTTTGCTGCTTGTAAACTGGTGGGGTTTGTATACATCTACAATATACTGTGACTTCTCTTGGTTTACAAGTTCATTTCAGCTCCTCTCTCATTCTCACAAATGAAGCAAATTGATAGAAACAGATAATAAGAAAAGGAAGCAGAAACTTTACCCCCAAAATCTTTTTTTTCCTAAGTGGATGTCCAAGTTTGACAAAACGAGCTTTAAAAAGCTGTTCTTGTCAGTAGTTTAAAATAGCCAAAAATAATTCTTCAGGCTTCATCTACCTGAACATGAAATTCTTTTGGATTTTTGTAATAATTTTCATGCAAGACTCCGAAACTATGCTGCAAATGCTCACTCTTAAAATACCTTTTTCACACACATTTTCATACCCATATTGCAGACTGGTTACTGAAAGCCTGAAAGATTGGGTGACCTGCCCGAGGTTACGTGGCAAGAACAGAACTCAGGACTCCTGACTTTAAGGATGCCATTTGAGGTGTTAAACACAGTTCACTCCTTTTAAAATATTGGAACCAAATCCTGAACCCTGCATAAAAACCTGCTTAAATGTGCTTTGTGTAAGGGAACAAAGAATTTGCCTTTTGGGACAAGTTTACAGATCCCCTTGAGTCTGGTGTGTTCTGTCTGGGAGCAGCTACTGCTTCTAAATGCTCTGCCCACTCTATGCTGGGTTTTTAATGGTTAATTCATTCCTGGAATTTATCTTAGTCCTCCAAATACAGGGATTAAAAACCCTTTCTCAAATTCTTCTCCCCTCCATGTTAACCATTGTAGCTCAATTTTGTTTTCAGGTATAAAAACATGTTTTGTGCATCCAGGCAACATGTGGTGGAACTGGAATCCCTTTGTGCTCCTAGAATCTTTGAGCTTTGAAACAATTCTTTTTATAGCTTGTGTAAAAATTTAAAAGAGCCCTGGCCCTGTAACTTTTACAGCCTTTACAGAGGTCAGAAAAATTACAACCTGTAAAGTGCTTTGTGTCACTTTAGCTTTAGTATATGTAGTCTTATAGGAGAGTTAATACCACTACTTTTCTTCATTAGAAGAGTGGTTTTAAATGCCTTATTATGTAAGTAAAGTTATCTGAATTTAATCTCTTGTTTCCTTGTGCTTCTGGAAACATTAGTAATAGTGAAGAGAGCTGTCAGCTCAGCAAACCAGCATTCCTAAAGCTTAGAGAGGTGGCCAGACATGCTAGAAAGTTTGGTTTCATGGTTTTATTGGTCATTTCTGATATTAGAGTTCTGTGCCATTTACAGATCATTGAACATCTTTGTAGACAGGAGGCAGAATGGCTCAGGGGAGTGCCAAAGAACTGGTATAGCAGAATATAGAGAAGAAAGGGTCCTCAAAGGGCTCATCCACCCAAATCTGGGGTCTAACTAAAACTAAAGTCATTAGTCATGAAGTCATTATGTTAAAAAAGTCATTATCTCAAAATATGAAAAACCTTTCTGATCTCTTAATCATTGAGAAGATGCCTGGCTGCAGTCCAGGTCTTTCTTAGAAGTTAAAAAAAAAAAAAAATACTGTCTCAAATGAAGTTCCCATACTCTATGGTAAAAAGAATCCAGTCCCAGGCTGCTGCTGTGTTGCCATCCATTGCCTTGGTTTCAAAGAGAGGCAGGAGGAGATAAAGTGAAGCTGACCAGCTCAGCTTCTAGAAATTCATGTCTAGCATTATGTTCATGGATCCCCAGCATGAATCAAGTGCAGTTGTGTCTGAAATAATTCTCTGCCAAGGCTAATACAGCTGTTTCATTCTTCTATCAGGCAGTGAGCAGGGGCTGATTGTTTATGCAGCTGGGAACATTTTGCTTACTGGGTTCATTCTGTCTCAGGCTTCACAGAGCATAATCTAAACAGTGTGTTATGTTCTGTACAGGCCACTTATGGGGAAGAATCAATAACAGAAAAGTAAGTATTGTGTTAGCAAACAGGGAGGAGTGTCATTTGGTTTCTTTAACACTATTACAGTGCATACTGATGTTTTATAGGTGATTAAATCCACCTACATTCATCGCAAGCAAGGGGAAAACGCTGCTGCCACCACTTCTTAAAGAAGTGAGAGGTTGTTTGGTCTGGTGTCTTTCCCCCTCAATGTGTATTTTTCACCTTGGGGAATGGCTGCCTGTTATTGATTTATCTAGGAAAAAAGATAACCCGGAATATATTAAACATGGTAGGTCCTATTCAGACTGGCAGCATGTGTAAATTTTAGCTCTTTATTGGAGGATAAAGGATTAGCCACCTTCAGTTTTTCTTTTACAGATAGCTTTGTTTAAAAAGGGATACATGGTTATATGACTATTGATTTTTCAGTGCTTGTAGTAGTGCCCATCCTCTGCCTTGTTCTTGCTTTTAAAAAAATATCCTTAATGGATACACAGAAATTTAGGCTCTTGTTATCTGAGCCTGAATATTTTTAATTAAATAACTTTCAAGCGTATTTGTTGTATCCATCTTTTTTAATAAAGATTTGACCCACAGAATATATATGAGTTGACTGTGGTACCAACATGTTTTCACTTTAATTTTGGTCAATTTGACAAATGAAAAATGGAAATCTGTCAGGTGACAAGCTGCAGAATATAAATTCTGTTAGCTTTTTTCCCTAAGAGAAAAGTGAGGGCTGCAGAGGGACTGAAGAAGAAATGAGGATTTACATGAGGCTGAAAAAAAAAGGATGTTAGCTACTCTTAAAAACAAAACAAAAAAGAAGAAAAAAAAAAAAAAAAAAAAAAAAACCAAAAAGAGAATGCTAACCAGGTTAGTTGTTAGCAGAAATTAAGAAAGAAATTAAAAAATTAATTAAGAAATAAAGAAGTCAGTTCTCTCTCCAGCTGTAGCTGGCATGTAAACACCTGCAGAAATGTAGCACAATTTCAGGTTGGTCAGTAAACAAAATAAGAGGCACATTTGTGGTGTCCTATTCAGGTTTGCTGTCAAATGGGCCTGATTCCTGTATGGGCTGCACAAATGCACTGATACTTCAGTGAAGTTTAATTTTAATCTAAAATTCCCAACTAAATTCTACGTTAGCATATCCAGCACTGGCTTCTGAGGCCTGCAGCACATTCTATTTATTTTCTGCAGTAAAGGCTGTATCTGCTTGGTTAGTCACCCACCCAAGAGAGGGGATTTTCATTTAATTCTGCTACATTTTTTTTTGTGGAGAGGTATTTTGCACATAACTCATCTTGCCCATGCTTGAGAACCTTCTCCTGAGCAGAGGAAGTTCTGCTTATGCCTGGCAGGAGAAAACAGAGCCATGGAAGTATTTCAAACTTCCATATACCTGAGCAGTTTATTACCATTTTCAAAGTGTGTAGTTTAAGCTGCTACCAATAATAAAGGTCCCAGTGAAATTAGGGGACCAATAATTCCATAATTAAGGATATCTTTGTTAAAATGTGTGCAAGTATGAAGACTTATTTATTTGATAATTATTTGATAATTATTATTTGAAACCAGAAAACATCTCCTGAGTGTTTGCATCCAAAGAAGCTCATTAAAGGTCAATCCCTTGTCAGAATCCAACTTAACAGAGGATGAGGATAGGATGTGAGGCTGCTCTTCAGCACTCTCTCTCTGACTGCCAGCATCTGTTGTGCTTTCCAGACTTGTCCAATGACATTTGCTGATCCAGTTGTGTGTTTGATGCTGAATGCAAATCTATGGAGCATGTTGCATCCAATATAGCTCACCCTCAGGGAGAGTCTTGTGGCCACACTCCCCTTTATACAGCCCAAAATCTGTTGTGAAGATAACACGTGGATGAGGTTGAATCAAAACTCAGATACTGTGTTTGCATCATTAAGTAGGGACTGGAACTGTGAAACAGAGAATTAGGTTCAGATTTCCACAAAATTCTGATCTATCCAGATCAGAACTGAGATTAAGACCTCACTGCAATGAAGGGAAGTTTAGCAATGATTTTGAGAGTGTGTTGTCCCTGTTCACCCACTTTCTGAATTTTGTCACCACTTTCCTGAGGTAGAATGTTCTGTGGTTTATGCTTTCAAATAGTCTGTATCATTAAAGATCAAAATTATGATAGTTTAGGAAACTGGAATTAAAAGGTGAAATTTTGGTTGGCATTTTGTCTGCTAATAAGTGCTGCTGGGAAGTTAAGTGTCTGGTTGGAGCTTAGTGACTCATGATTTTACTATCAGCTCAGAAAATACATGGGTTTGACCTCAGCTAGTTAATGATATTACCATCATAATTGAAAAAGCAAAATGAAAATGTGTTATTCCATCTGTATCCAATGGCAGTTCCTAGGAATTCGTGTTCTAGATAAAAGTATGTTTCACATAGATGTTCTCAAAAGGGAAGTAAATCCCTGCACATCATCCCCTGACCAGCCAAATTCATATTTTCAAATACTGTAATGCCAGGTGTGATATGAAAATACAGAGGGAGAAACTCTTGCTCTTTTTACCAGCACTTTTGTACAGTCCTAACTTTTTGACTTTTTATTTCATCAAGGCTTGTTCTAAGGAATTGAAAAGAAAGATTGTCAGGAACCAGAGGTTTATGCAAAGGGGGATAACTTTTGTTATCAAAATGCCTAACTAACAGCTAATGCATGTTGTGACCATAGTGTGTTTTCATATTATAATTTGGTTAGTGTAAAACACACACCTCTTGTAATGCATTAACATCTTTTCTTAGTGACTGAGATGCTGTCACCCTCTCTAGCAGGCAGAAGTTTGACTGAGTTATTTGTGAGACAGAATTAGTCTCTTATCATGCTGAGATATTCAGAAAAGTTTATGGAAGTGTGAGACTAACAGTAAAACCTCAGTAGTTCCCAACATTTATAGAAGCATCAGACAACATATCTGCATCCAAGCTTTTATGTCCTTTCTAGAGTACTCTGAAACCCAGCTCACTGGAAGCTTTGCTCCTGCCCTAAAAGAATGTGGAGCACCTGGGACTTGACCTCCTCACCAGTGCTCTTATCCTTTGTATCCACCTCACTGGCCTCCTGTGGAAGGCTTTCTAAATAAATCTTCGCTTGAGTACTTAGCAGATGACTTTGTTTGAGAGCTTTTGTGCAGCTGACCCAGAGTTCTGATCACTGTGGATCTGGTGACCCCCAATCCAGTGGCTGCAGTGGATGCAAAAGGTGGACAAGCTGGTGAAACCAAGGCTCCTCCTGCCTTTTCCTCTGGACTATTCACCTACAAAAAAAAAAAAAAAAAAAAAAAAAAAAAAAAAATCAAAGTACAATCCTGTGTACAGTCACTAGCTGCCATGTTAACTCTTCCAAATCTGAATTTTCATTAAAACAGGAGGGGGTGAGAATGCCTGGGCTAAAGGCAGGTGAGACAGGCCCCTGGAGAACTGTGGTAAAGCAAAGAGGAGTAAATCAATATGTGCCATGGGATAGCACAGTGTCTGAAATGGCATGATAATGGCAGCAGCTGAAGCTTCTATTGATGCAGCAGGAAATGCTTTTTGCTCCACTGATGACCATTGTTCAGTTTCAGAAAATACAGAGTTCTCCTTCCTTATTAAAAACGAGCCAGAAGTTCTCTGTATAAAAGGTACAAATGTTTACAAATTGTTAGGACAGTCATTTATGATACAGAACACTAGTCCTACCATACATGCACAGGAAGGTCAGTGAGTTATTTAACAATTGTGTTTTACTTACAAAGGAAATAGGGAAACAATGATCTAATCCATTTAGCCTTAATAGTGAAATTTACTCTAGACTGTAAAAAACGTTTTAGCCTATTTAAATAATGGCTGTGATTATAGCAGCCTAACACAGTGCATTCTTTACTACATAACATGTTATGAATAGCACGCTGAGTGATTTTTTTAGTACGTGTAAATTACACAGAAGCACAAAGGATGCATCCCTGAGCTGTTTTTGTGGAGCTGATTATAGGTCTAACTGCTATAGGAGGAGGCTGAAAGAGCTTTGTTGAGAGGCATTGATTGATTAATAAGGAGTGCAGCAGCAACAGACATAACATTGCAGTTATAGATTTTCCATACTTTATCTTCAGGGCTTGTAAAGATACAGTGGTGATCAGATGATGAGGTTTTCTTTCACCTTGCAGGAACACACAACAGATCAGGGCATTCTGCAGGGCCACAAAACAGGGTTTTGCAGAATGCTGCGTAGAGGAAAACTCCTCCACAATCACGACTTTACAGTTAGACATTGTCCTTTTTCCTTCCAATCTCCTTCTAGTGAGAGATATTTCCAACAAGATTTTAAAGTAGTGTCCCAAATTTAGAAACAAAGTGGGAACTGTACATTCAAACGCTTAGGGATTCTATTTTTATTAAATTATGAGTGGCATGCATGCATTTTATTCCTGCTGATAGGTACAGAAGATTGGCTGAAGAAACCTGTCTTTAGATTCAAAGTTAGCAGTACAATGGTCTGGAGTTAAAAAATATATTTATTACAATAAGACAGTAGCTTTGTGTACCTGCTTTACAAAGAGAAGACATAAGCAGACCTAGATCAGCATATGACCAGAATATCTGAGTTGATATTGCTATGTGAAAGGCAAATTCCAGCTGGGAATACACCCTGCTTCATCCATGGGAGGACCAGTCACATGGACACTGCTTGAAATAGTGTGGATTCTTCTTCATTAGCTGTGGCTTTGCTGCACCCCTGTAAATGAACACAGCAACAAACAAGTGTCTTTACCACAGAGCTTCTCTTCTGAGTTGGAAAAGGTTATTTGAGTATTTCCATATTAATCCCTTCTTTCCAGTCGACTTGCACTTCCCTAACTGGGGCACAAATTAGTTGAAGTTTAAGTAGATTTTAATAATAAATTGTTTATCAGCTGCTGTTAAACCCGCTGATATTTCTGTGATCCTAAACAAGATTTTAATAATGTTTTGTCTTTCACTTGACAATGTGAAAGAGCTGTACAAATGGGATGTTGAGTGTCCTCAGTTTTACAGACATAAAACAAATGGAAGTAGTAGGCTAACTATAAGACTAAGAGGAACTGCTAGAAATTTTTCAGGCTGTAGTGAATTCTTCAAAGTGGCAATAGCCCTTTCATATTTACATTTAAGACCCTCTTTTATTAATTTGCAATATAAGCTAAGAATCAGAAGAGAGCAAGTGAAGTTCTTGATAAAGCCTTTTTTATATTTGTAAGTGCATATATTTTAGAGAATATTGTAGAAAAAAAAAATTAAAAAAAAATTCTGCTCTTAAGAGGAAGATACCTTATGCCAAGCTGCAATTTAAATTAGCTGTACTATTCCTCACCTCTTAAAACCTCAGTGAAACTGAACTCTGAAACATCACATTTTTTTGCTGAGTTTCAGGGATGATTTTATTTTAGTCTTGGGTGAAATAGTCTGGATACAGATACCTGCAAATGTAACACAACTATAAATACCCACAATGATGTGTGCTTAAGAACTTTTTCAGGATAAATACTTCAATAAGAAAATCTGAGGTGGGCATATCTATTTGATACGTATTTCTTGGAGGTGCAAGCAGAACACTGAATAACATCAACTGGATTTCTGCGTGGCACTTGTGCTTAAAAAAAGCCCTTTATTCAGCATTAGCCCAGATCTCTTCACTTCTCCTTTTAAAAGCTGTCACTGAAAAATGCCTCACAGTCAGAGCATCATCCCTAATGATAGTTTCCATTTTCAGCATGGATGAAAGAAAACCCTTTTGTTCCACACACGGCCCACACGATGATGCAGCAGTCAACGAGCCCAGTGTTGAAAACTTAGTGAATTTTCATTAGAAATTTGAAAATGTGCTCAGTTCTTCAGCTGTTGTAAATTAACGTTGCTCCACTGAAGTAAATGGGAGTACAGCACTCACAACACTAGAAGGTTTTAGCCCATGCTTTTAGTTTTTTATAATAACCTGGATTATGATACAAAGCAAGACCTGCCAAATTGGTATAAAATAAGTGTGTGTATAAAATAAGTACATACAAGTATAATAAATATAAGTACATATAAGTATACGTATAAAATAAGTTAGATGGCCCAATTCCCTGCTGCTCAGGTACCTATATTCTCAAAAAGATATTCACAGTAAATTTGTTTTCTGCATGAAAACAAGAAATTTGATTCTGGAATCCCATCAGAGCATCAAAGTCATACCATTATAAATAAATAAGCAATACTATGTAATTAGTGATCTTTGTGATATTAAAAAAAATTAAGCACATACAGGCATAATGCATTCCAGATTTTGCAAAGGATTTAGCAGCAGTCTGTTTCAAAAATCAGCACGGAAAATCCTTATCTATTGACCCAACAAGAAAACAGTGTGAATTCTGTGATCAATTGCTTGCCAAATTTTTGCAGCTCTTTTAAAAGATAAATACGCATATATTTCTGTTTTAAACCTTTTAAATTATTTTAATCTGGTGTCTTAAGTAGATTTCCAACTTTTATTAGGATGTAGTATACAGTATTTCTGGGTTTTATAGGGATCAGATTCTTTCACTCTTCAAATAAAATGGCATTTGTGACAAAAGACAGCAAGTACTGTGAAGTGCACAGGAGCACTTCAAGACAACTTCAAATGGGAAATTTAAAATTCTAGTGGAATCACTTAAGGTGAATTTATTCCCTACATTGTTACTGCTAGGAATATGATCAGAATAAATATTGGGAAGTTTCATATGCCACAGTAGTGCCTGTTAATGTAATCCTGGGGCAGAGTTTTAGTGCTGGATCTGAGGGGAAAGAGCCTTATGCTTTGTACCACCATGGTGTCCTGGGAAGAAATAAAAAGCCAGTTCCTCATGATAAACACTGAATGCTACCAGACTGCCAAGTCCTCTGTGGCACAGGACTCCTTAACATGGAAAGCAAATAAAACAGGAACTGTTTTGCAAGTAAATCCACTCAGATTGCCTCAGCACTTTGCTATATTAGCAGAATTCCAAGAGGGATGAGGGAGAATGTTTCTTTCTCTTGGCTTCTTTAAATACATTTGGGCAATTAAAAAAAACCAAGCAAACAGAAAAACCCAAAACCTCAAAAATAACCCGAAATACAAAGCAACGTGTCTCTGAGAGACTTAAAGCATATTTGCAACTCAATGGAGTCAGAAAAACTCTAAAATAACTAAACTTACCTAAAATGCTCCCCCTGTGGTGGTGCCAGGATCAGTTGTCTTCTCAGTCACTGTTCGCCAGCGTCTGCTGGAAGAAGATGGAGTGAGGTGGATTTATATTCACTGCTCAACTTTATTTCTGGATCAACATCTTCTACTCCCTTTCCTCCCTTCTCTCTGCACCTGGGTGCCTCTTCTCCCCAGCCCAGCAGCCTTAAAACTCCTAATAACTTTTCAGATCCACTGTGCTTTGTCAGATTTTGATTTAAGTTACTCCCTGGAGCTTTTGCTTGAGTACAAACAAGAGCATAGAAATGGAGCACTTTGTATTTCTTTCTCTTGGTATCACACAAACCTGCCTGGCAGGGGTGGTAGCTGTTGGCACTCAGAACTCAGTTCCTCCCTTTTGCTCTCCAAATTGCCACATTTTATAGGGAATGATGCAGAGCAGGTAGAGTGGAATAGGTTCAGTGGGTTGAGCAGATGTTAAAGGAGAAAGTGGCAATAAAATACTTAGTACTTAGTCTCAGCCTATGACATCTGGATTCCTTCAGGAGAAGGAATAGAAAAGACATTATTATAATGATAACCAAGGGAAAAAAAAGTGGTTTTTCAGTGAAAAATGCATTTTCTGCTCTTGATTTTTTAAATCTTTGCTGCCAAAGATTACCTCAGGTCACTTCTCACTGTTCAGCTCTTACAAAAACAATATGTATTTCTTATGCCAGTTGGTAGCTGGGGAGGAACCAGTAGAGAAGAGGGGAGTCTTTGGAGTTTCTCAGCACTTTGGCATCTGCTTGTCATACAGAAGATGCTGCAGCAACAAAAAATATTAGCTCAATGCTCAGTAATATTATACTCCCATCTAGAAAGAGGCATCTGTCTCCAATTCATTTGTAGGGGTTATATTGAGGTGTTGATTTTTAACAAGCAGGACTTTCATGCTTGGAGCTGAACCTCCTCTACAGGCTCGGAAATCACTTGTGACTTTGCCATTCCTCGATTTGTTCTTAATTGTGGAATTTGCTGCCCTTGCTGCTCCAGTGGAATTCAAGTTTGTTGACCTTCAGGGCTTACTGTGAAGCCTCTCTCTTCTCTCAGGCAAAAAAGGATTAGCTAGGAAGGGGGAATTATTAGGAGCAGGTGAGAGATTTTTTTCTTAACTTGACATGGTGTCATTCTTGGCATATAGGATTCAGTAAAATAATGGGTAAAGATTATATTTTTTCTTTATGCAATTGGAACATTACAAAACACATGTGACAGTCCAAAAGCTGAAGAATCCTTGTAGTTTTACCTCAGTCACTGTACTACCCAGTTGTATGAAGAGGCAATGCTGTGGACTCAGCCTTTGATACAGAAGAGGGACCATCAAGAATTATTTTAATGTGCAAACTTTATTGAAGATAAAGAGAAAAAAAGGCATAGCTCAGTCATGTACAGCAGCCAACAGGCATTTTTCTTTTCCCTGCATCTATATGGTTTTGAGTCCTTGCATCTTTAATCATTTACATTGCTGAAAAGCTTTTTAGAACTGCACATGCAGACATTTTTTTTTTCACTGGAGCACCACCAAAAAAATCTGTGTAAGCACAATATGCAGGGAAAAACATATCTTGACAATATTATCCTGTGAGGAAAAACAAAAAAAGCTGGTATACTGCAAAGGATTTCTGTGCTTTGCAGGAGTCACAACTGTTAATATGCAGATTGATTATATTTATTTATTTATTTGGAGAACAAGTAGAAAAGGATCAGCCTAGAAGCAGAATGGAAGATTGTAGGACAAAAATACCCTACAAAACACACAGGTAACATTTCTTCTCTCTTTCCTGTTCACACCTCCTTAGTTGTCTCCATGTGGTGCTTTACAGTTAGCACTGAAATACTCATTTATACAGAGTTATTTTTTTTATTTCTGTAAAGACAAAAACACATATTACACGGTGCCATGAGGTTTGTATTTCTCCCCCAGCTTTTGTGTTAGCTGAGGCTGCTTTGTAATACATTAAATGACACACCACAAAAGATCTAATAGAATTTGAAATAGCTTGTGTTCTTAGAAACATGCAAAACTCCTCATAAAATGAATATTGCTAAAGCCCTGTCCAATTTCCATATTCTTTCCACATATTATTTGTGTATAATAGGCTTCCAGGAATGTTCATGACCTTACAGCTGTCCCTTTTGTTTACAGTCCACTGCTCTGTCCTTGAGATACATTGCACACAAAATGAAGACAAAATCATGGCTTCAGGCTTCCTTCTTCATCCTCTGGAAAAAATAAATCCAACCTATCCAGGAGACATTCTTCAGTCAGTACTGCTGCAGATACATAGGAGTGATTAAAACCTGGGAGGCAATTACAGATGGCAATTGGAGAAATGAAGCTCAAAGGGCAATATATCTCAGAAACTTCCAGGAAAAAAAACCTGTTTGTTTGGTAGGATTTTAATTAGAAACCCCACTTATCTTTCTCAACTTAAGAAAAAATAAAAATGGTCAGCTGCAGTTTGATTTGATATTTTAGAAGATCCTTCTCTTTTCTAAGAGGCTGTATCCTGCTCACACACATGCACCTGATTTCTTACGTGGTGCCAGAGGTAGCAAACCACCAACACACATTTACAATAACACTTCACTAGCATGATGGTGATATTGGCTTTATTTTTGCTGCCATGCAAATTTTCGTTCTCTGAGTACTTATATTTTTCTGCTGATATTCTGCTTTCTGGCAGGTGCTCAAAACTTCCTTGTTCAAATGTTTTTTGCAGATGGCACAGTCATGGGTTCAGTGTGGTGTCTGAGTATCCAGTGCACAGCCTGGGACCAAATTACAGTCACTAATTATTTTAGAAGGAAGGGCATATGTGAGATTTCAATAGCAAACATTTTGTTACCAGCAGTGCTGCACACAGGCATTACCTAATGATGTAACTCTGTTTGTGAAGTTTTGGGGTTGAATTTTTCTGAGTTTGTAACTGAAGGGTGTGACAGTGAGTGTGCAGAACAGCTGTAGTTTTGGTGAAGAGTTCTGTGTATGCAGGGTGGCCCAGAGCAATAAAACAATGCTGTGCAAGTGGAGTTGCTCTGTAGTAATACTGAGAAGTGCAATGGCTTCTTGATGTTAGGTTAGTGCCCAAAACAGTAATATTTTCACTCAGTTTTCTTCCTGTATTAGAAAACTTCTCTGTCGTGTTAGATAAATGGGATGGGTGCTTGATCATTACATATTATGAAATAATTCTGTGGCTTATAGTGTACACTCAGTTAATTTAGATTGCAGTTTAAACTTCCTAGAAATTCCTAAATATTCAAGTTCAGATCCATATTTTGCTGTAGGGTTTGAACTTTATGAATGATGTGTAAATGCAGGGAAGTGGAGCTGCTGAGGTTAAGCAGATCTTTTTGGAGACAGCGTGCAGCTATTTCAGAGTGGTGTTCTATATCTGGACAGCAGCACCACTGGTAAGGACTGTTTCACAGCTCTGGTAACATTCCCAAAGTGCATCATTTACTAGGTCATAGCTGGATCTACAAAAATATTGGCTGCATGCTTCTAAACTTCCCCAAAATCACTGGCCAGACTGCAGACACCATCTCTGGCATAGTCCCTGGCACAGATTTTCTATCTGACACCATTACTTAGAAGGGAGGTCTTTTAGCTCCCCCCTTCCCTTAATTTCTAGGACCAGTATTAGCCTGGTAGAGCACTTAATAAGGTTAATTATCTCTTTTCCCACCCTCCATCTGGTGCACTAGTTTCAGCTGTACAGTTACAAACACAAACAGTGAAATCAACACATTGTACAGAGGGATTTTAAGTGCAAACCCTCTTTGCTTTAGCAGGAAAAATTCAGTCAACACTCCCCTGACATTTCTGTGTCTCTCATCAGTGCTTACAGTTGTTCTTCAAGATTTGGGTATGTGTCCTGCCAGGATTTTTGAGTTCCTTCTTTTCAAATGCCTCTTTAGTTAAGGTCTTCTCCTTCAAACACAGAGCCTCTCTCTGACCTTTGCAGTCAGCATTTTTCAATGTCAAGAGTTTTACAATTAAAAAAAAAAATCTCCTCATAGGTACTTCTTTTCAGTCTTTTTCTCTCCTCATAGGTACTTCTTTTCAGTCTTTTTCTTGGTCCCTCTGATACTTCAGGTAGAGTTCATGAACAGTATGTTACCAGATTTCCCAAATTATCAAAGCTATTCCTATTATTTGTTGGGTAAATAAGTAGGTGTGTGACATTTAAATGAGTAAAAACACAGTCCTTTTCCAAACCAACTTAAGTGACCTAAAAAAATAACATTGAGATATAAAAAAATCACAATATAAAATGTCAGTAGGACAGAATGTAAAGAGTAAGTTACATCATTTGTAGCTCAGCTATATCTTGTTATCTGATTTTTGTTATTTATAAATTTTAATAATTACACGTGTGAGTTTTATTGACTTAAAGGTGATTTAAAGTATCAGTGTTTGGTGAGGTTTGTTTTTATTTTACCGAGAGTATTGTGTTGTGTCAAATGCTCTGGTTACAAATGCTAACCCCAATTTTTAAAATTTTTTCTCTGAATTCATACAGTGGCTCAGTGTTTTCTGTTGCTTGTCTCACTTCTCTGAGGGCAGGGTATTTACTTTCACACACCACACTGTTTGTTAATAGTGGTGAAAAGGCACATGAATTGTAAGGAAATCTCCCTTGAAGTCTTGGAGGCAAGCTCTGGGAATTTTTAGGGTAAATGCCAAGAGAGATACATGCAGTGTGTTTGCAGGGGAGGTGGGATAGAGTGGGGTTTGGGATTTGTGTCACAGGAACCTACAGTGCTTTAGCACAACTCTTCATGAAGCTGCAGTGGGTTCTGGCAGTCCACACTCAAGCTGCTGTTACAGAACTGCTAAAGCTCAACAAAAACAGGGAAAGGAAAAGAAATCAAGTAGGAAACCCATCTTGAGCAAGGAGGTAATCGTGACAAAGATCCACAGCATTCTTGCTTTCCAGTGGCTCTGCCAAGCTGTGATATAAAGGGATAGAAAGATCTGAATTTAGTTATTAAAAAATCTTCTTCTAACTGTGCAGTGGATTGGAGTCTGGTTCCTGCTGCCACAAAAGTCCAAGTTAATGTCTGAATGAGATTTTTCTGCATGGCTGGAAGATGTATTTTGAAATACTCTACTAGATGAAAAAAACATTCAGAAGTAAATAAAGATGCTTCCTTCATTAGAGTACTGATTATTAGCAGTTTAGCAGTCACACAGTAAATGAGTAGAGGTGTTCATCATGGAGGTCCCTCCTAAGGCACAAGGACTAATTACATCCTGTTTATGTTTCTAGTATTGTACTACAGAAGCTCTGAAGAGATATTGGGTCTGATTTCTAAATTATTTTTGCAAAATATGCATCTATGTTTATAATAAGTTCAGGGACCTATCCTTCCCCTGCTGAGCTGAGCACCTTTTATTCTCATTATGAATTTATAAGTAGTGCAGGATGTTCAGCAGTACAAAAGAATGTGCTTTTTATCAAACAGACTTCAGGTAAGTTCTTGTAAGTCACTCTGTTGGAAGGGAAGATGCTGCTCTTCCATTTTGGAATGCAGCTAAATGAGAAATGTTGAAAGGCAAGCACCCAAGAGCTATGCCACAAGTAAAAGCAGGGACACATGTTCAGAGAATGTTGGGGTCATTCCAGAGGAACAGCAGTGCAGCAGCAACCTCAGACCAAGAGACCCAAGGGAGTGGGTAGCAGCATGGACATTTCTCACTGGTGTTCATCTGATGCTAAGATTAAACTTTATTTTTGCCTCCCAAGAACATCTGGCTGTGGAGGAGATGAACTGCCTCCTATTTCACCTCGAGTCCTGTGTCCAGTTCTGGGCCCCTCAGCTCAGGAAGGAGATTGAGGTGCTGGAGCAGGTCCAAAGGAGGCAACTGGGCCGGTGAAGGGATCCAGCACAGATCCTATGAGGAGAGGCTGAGGGAGCTGGGGGTGTTGAGGCTGGAGAAGAGGAGGCTCAGGGGAGACCTCATCACTCTCTCCAACTCCCTGAAAGGAGGTTGGAGCCAGGGGGGGGTTGGGCTCTTTTCCCAGGCAACTCTCAGCAAGACAAGAGGGCACAAGAGGTCTCAAGTTGTGCCAGGGGAGGTTTAGGTTGGACATTAGAAAGAATTTCTTTCTGGAGAGGGTGATCAGGCATTGGAATGGGCTGCCCAGGGAAGGGGTGGATTCTCCATCCCTGGAGATATTTCCAAAGAGCCTGGATGTGGCACTCAGTGCCATGGGCTGGGAACCACGGGGGGAGTGGAGCAAGGGTTGGACTTGATGAGCTCTGAGGTCCCTTCCAACCCAGCCCATTCTAGGATTCTATGATTCTATTTTCCCTTCTTTAACTAATTTCCTACAACTTACCCCTACCAGAGCTGGGTTGGTACTGTCAGTTTGCCTTTTCACTCCTCTGAAGTAGTTCAAATAAGTATGTGTCACTGTATTCAGCATATCTGTAAAGTACTGCAAAAGCTTAATGAACTTTAAAACTCAAATTACACATAAACCTGTGTATATGTTTCTGTCAAATGAGAAAATGGAAACCAAACAACAGCAGCATTTCTGTAGCCAGCATTTAAGATGCTTAGGATGCTGGAAAGAAACAGTAATGGAAGTACTTGTCATAAGCTGGAAAATAGATTTAGTGTGTAAAACATGACTGAAATAAACAAGATCAAACAAGAGCTGAGCAGGCTTCTGTGTAGCTGAATGGCACTTGAAATGCAGCTGCTGAAAGGATTCTGTGAGTGAGCAAACAAAACTGAGCTGACAAGACCGACAGCGTCACAGCCCAAGTTCAGGGCTTTCTGATGACACTGGAGATTGCACTCGTTTGGGGGTTTTTCCTTGCTGAAAATGAGCCAGGGAAGTGCTTGGTGTGCATCTCTTGCACCTTTTGTGACAGTCTTCAGTTTCTTGATTAAACATGTTCTTGGGCAGCAGCTAACATCTACCTCTTTGTGCACACTGACTCACCAGGGTGAGTTAGGAATATTTAAGAGTTGGGTTGTCTGTATTTTTATGTAAAACAACTCGGTGTTGATATTTGCTATTTTCCCTTTGTGATTGATTTCTTACTTAGTGGAATAAATTTACTATTACTATAATAATGCTTTTACTATTCATTTATTCTTCTGTTTGAGACCTAGGGTTTTCCTGTATGCTGAACAGTATGTTACATGAGGCCACAAATGTAAACATCACTAATTGAATAGCATAATTATCCCATTCTGCTGTTCTCAGGGAGTACTAAACATACGGGGAGGTTACTTTGCAGTTTATTGAGTACCTGGACACATTGTGAAGTTGCTAACACGTTGCAATATGACATCCTAGTTTAATTTTGCAATGACTTTCTTACCTGAAAAAGCCCTCATTTAACTTCTTGCTATATACAGAGGTACAAGTTACTGCCCTGACAGGGAAATGCAGTAAGAAGCACTTCTGACATGAAAACATTTTGGAAGGAAGTTGTAGGCACAGGATTTTCTGCATATTCCCCACCTACACAGTGTGGCTGCAGTTCAGTCAAGTGTAGCTGTCTGGTATTTTTTGAACCCTGGAAGTTTGATACCACTCTATGGTTTAAAATTACTCTTACAAGGAATATGAGATTTTCTTTTGCATGTTTACTCCTTTAAGTGGGAAAATCAATGGCAGCAAAGCCTAAGAGCTGCAAGGTCAACTTGCAAGACAAAAGTGCAGAACCATCAGAAAATTCTGTGGGTTTCCTTCTGTTCTATCTGGTGTAGTCTAAGGAAGAATTAATAAGGCATCTATAATGATGTGTCTTAGTGCTTTTATAACCTACTGTGTTTTAAGCTGAGAAGCCAGAATACCTGCAAAGCATGCTAAAAACTGTGCTGCAAAGGTTGTTCCTTACTACCCTTTGAGCAGTAAGGGAAGAACCCTCTGTGCGAGTAACCGTACACTGGTCAGTTTGTATCTGTTGAAAGCAAAAAATATTTTTTTCCAGTCTTTATCTGTATTGTTGTAGTTAGGAGAAACTGTTGGCTATTTTTGCAGAAGAAAGGATCGTTGATCACATTTAAATATCATCACAGGAAAAAGCAGTCAAAACAAAGCTTACTGAAAACTGTTTTGCAAGGACTGCAGCAGGTAAACCCGGTGACACAAATCCCTCCTCTGGTACCTTTGTGCTAGGTTTGCAGCTGTGAAGAATATATTCACTTATACTCTGATCAGAAACATGGTCCTGTATCCTGACAGCTGAGTAATGTTCTGCTCACGTCTTCCCTTGTAAAATGAAAAAAGTAGATAATTTAATATAGATGTGACAAGTGCAAGATAGATTTCTACGCAGCACAGTTCACTGCTGAAAGTATGAGGCTGAAAGCCTCCTTTAAAGATAACCAGATTCTTAAGTTCTCCTTCATCACCCCCCATCCCTCCTCTTCCCCCCCAATTAAACACAACACAGAAAAAACTTTAAAATAAAAATTGAATTTATTCTTTGATCATTTCAGTATGAAAAAGTCTTTTATGTCTATTGTTTCAGAAAATAAACCAATGTCTTTTATTTCTCCCTAAGAGCAGGCTTTCTGTGAGGCATGCTAGATACAGTTCTTATATGTTTCCAGTGCAAATTTTTTTTGTTCTATCACTGCTTTTCTTTTCTGTGGTTTTTACTCTCCCTGAATCACAGAAGCAGTTTACTGTGACTTCATGTGGCCACTGTGGTTGGGGACTTAAATAAGTTTATTGCCTTCTTAGTCAAAGCGTGATGTATCCTGCTGGATGTCTGCTGGGAACTCCACACAGCAGAGAAGAGGCAGTCTAGGAGATTCCTAGAGAGTATAGAGGATAATTTCCTAATCCAGCTGGTAAATGAACCTACCAGGGATGGGTCCCTACCACACCTCCTGTTCACAGAGAGGGGCTGGTGGGAGATGTAGTGATCAGAGGTTGTCTGGGGCAGTGACCATGAATAACAGAGTTTTCAGTACTCAGGGGTGCAAGGAGGGCCAACAATAAAACCTCTTCTGGAGGGCAGATTTTGGCCTTTTTAGAAAACTGGTTCAGAGTGTACCCTGGGAAACAGCCCTTGGAAACAAAGGGGTCCAGGAGGGATGAGCATACTTCAGGGATCAAGTCCTGAATGCACAGGAGCAGCTGTCCCTCTGTGCCCAAAGGCAAGGCAGAGGGGAACATGACTGGTCTGGCTGAACAGGGAAATACTGAAGGAAATTTGGAATAAAAAGAGAGCTTACAGACTATGGAAAAAAGGGCTGGCTACTCAGGAAGAGTTTAGGAATATAGTTAGGTCACGTAAAAAGAAATTTAGAGATGTAGGAAAAATTTGAACTTGAGCTTGCCACTTCTGTTAAGGATAACAAGACGTCTTTCTATGGATACGTCAACAGCAAAAGGAGGGGCAGGGAAAACCTCCATTCTTTGCTGGACATGGGGGGAAACAGTTACCAAATTTGAGGACAAGGCTGAGGTATTTAACACTTTTGTTACCTCAGTTTTCAGCAGTAAGACAGGTTGTCCTGAGGACAGATGCTTCTGGGGCTTGTAGAGAGAAATAAGAAGTTGAACAGCCTCCCTGTAATCCTGGAGTTTGTGACTTGCTGAGCCACTTGGATCCTCACAAGTCCACGGGACCAGATGGGATCCACCCCAGGGTGATGAGGGAGCTGGGGAAGAGCTCCCCAAGCTGCTCTCTGTCATTTTCCATCAGTCCTGGCACACTGGGGAGGTCCCAGATGATTGGAAGTTGGTGAATGTCACACCAATCCACAAAAAGGAATGAAAAGAGGACCCAGGAAACTCCAGGCCTGTCAGGGTTATGGAGCAGCTCATCCTGGGGGCAATCACAGCACCTACAGGATGGACAGGGGATCAGACCCAGCCAGCACGGGGTTAGGAAGGGCAGGTCCTGTCTGACCAACCTGAGCTCCTTTTATGATCAGGTGTCCCACCTGGGGGATGAGGGGAAGGCTGGGGATGAGGTCTACCTGGACTTCAGCAAAGCCTTTGACACCATTCCCATAGCATTCTCCTGAAAAAGCTGTCAGCCCAGGAAGGAACACAAGTTAAAAGGTTGAATTAAAATGATCTCTCTTAATGTTTTCACCAACATCCTGCTTACAAATGACTCAAATACATAAGCTGAGAACTAATCTCTTTAAACTAAAAGGCATATTTTAATCTAAGAACACTTTAACAGCATTACTAAAGAATTCATAACAATTGACTGTTTGTCCAAACTTGTAGTTTTGTGCTGTTGACTCTGTGTTCAGCCCTGCACAGATGGTACCTCCCATTCACTTTGATGGGAGATTTGCCTGGGGTAGGACTGCAGAACTGATGCCTGGGATGTTAATTAAATGTTCAGTCAGCTGGCCAAAAAGGGGATGGTTGAGTCATAGGGAGAAATCTTCTTGGCTTACCTAGGAAAATTTCTTAGTATATAATTAAACCACAAAAACTGACATCAAAGTAACGATAAGGGCCTCGTGTAATGCTCATAACTGAGGAAATTCAGGCCAACATTCCTTCCTTTGATCACCCAATGGGCCCAGCTAGCTAAGGGTCTGGATACTCCCTTTCTCAAGTGCTTGTGGAGGTGAAGGAGTTAAAACTGATGGAACTGGTTGGGTTGGATGAACTAGTTGGGAGGTAGTAATTTTTGCTGCATGTATCTTGCAGAATCCCTGCACAATTACAAGGTGGGAACAGGGATGGCTAGGTAAAAGGAGGTTTTTCCAGGGTGTGAAGGAATAAACTCAGAAGTGGTATGCTTGTGTGTCTTGTTGATTCTACTCCTGGATGCTCATTCTTTACACTGGAAGAAGTAGAGGCAGGTGAATGGATGGCACCTCATGGGTATAAAACCACTCAGAGAGTGCTATTTGAAGGCATGAAGATCCTGCAACTCCAGGAAGTGTTTTTACCTGTATCTCTTGAAGCTATTGATCTTCACTTTAGAGGCTCTTTAAAACGTCCTTGTTTCACACAACATTGTCTTAAAAAAGATGGGAAAACAAGATCAAGAAGATCTACTTTGCAGTGTTAGCAAACTGAGCTGGAAAACCAAAGCTGAAGAGCAGTTACCAAGAGTTTAACTGTACACAGGGAGGGCTGCATCAAATGTGGTACCAGAGGGCTCTGTCCTGAGCCAGATGCTGTTAAATATTTTCATTAGTGATGTTAAGGGAGGTTTAGACTAGATATTAGGAAGAATTTTATACATGAAAGGGTAGTGAGGCATTGGAACAGGCTGCCCAGAGAGTCATCATCCCTGGGGATACTCAGAAGAGGTGCATATATAGCACTGCAGGACATAATCCACTGAGCGTGGTGATTTTTTCTGGGTTGGTGGTTGGACTCGGTGATCTTAGAGGTCTTTTCCAACTGTGACAATTCTGTGATTCAATGATAGGATTAAGAATGTTCTTAGCAGATTTGCAGATGACACAGAGCTTCGAAGGCTCTGGGCATGGAGTCCATGATGAGAATTCCAAATGGATCTTGATAAATCAGAAAGATGGTCTGAAAAATACAACCAGGTTGCAATTGAAGACAAGTCCAGTTTCTGTGCTCAGAATAAAACAATTTATAGAATAACTAAGTGAGAAACAACTGACTAATTTACATGTCTTCTAGGAAAGGGACTAAGGGTTGTAGCTGACTGCAGCTTGAACATGAATGAGCAGTGCTGTACTAGTGTTAAAAAAAAAAAAAAAAAAAAGAGGAGGGGGAAAGTAGTTTTGAGTTGTACAAACACAGCATAGCTTGCAAGTGTCTAAAGTATTTCTTCTGTTTTACAACCATGGAAAGGCCTAAGCTAAGTTCAATTTAAGTCTCACATGGTCCAGAGCAGAGCAATGTAGTGATCTGTGAGCAAATATTACAACATTTGGGGTTGTTTAGGCTAGGGAATAAAAGAATGAGAAGCAACATGATAGCAGTCTTCAAATACGTAAAAAGCTGATGCAAAGCCAAAGGGAATAAGATTAAGTAATTAAAGTACAACACAAAAAGTTTGGCTAGGGTTTAGACAAAAGTTTTTTTTTTTTTTACAATAGTTAAACACAAATTACTGTAATATCTTTACCTTTTTGTGTTAAGTTGAGTTTAGAAAAAAGGTCTGTCCAGAATGAGAAGGATGTAGTTCAGCACATCTTGGGCTAAACACAAGATGTATCCTTGAATTTCTTTCCTATCCTATTTTATAATAGTCTCTTATCTGGTATTAGAGGTTTTGGGAATCACTCCATTTTTCTTCTCTGACTGGTAGAGAGTCAGACAATTTTATAAAAGGACCATTAAAAGCAACATGGAAAATACAGCTATTTCTTACTGATATGTGAATAAGAGGCAGCTTTGTATGAGTACCAACTGGAAGCCAGGTAACCTCTCTGATGATATTAGAAATTAATTGTAGTCTTCTGTTGTCCTGATTTTTTTTTTCATGATGGCCTTGAAGCCTTTGTGTGCAAGTATCAGTACCCAGTGAACTATGTGTCTTAAGAAGATTTATTTATTACTCTGAATATCTGACCAGTCTGGTGTTGTCTTGGCCACATGGAAAGCTGCTGAATTTTCCTGTGTGCAAGTAGCAACTGCATGGTTTCAGCAAGAATGACCTTAATTCTAGGTTAAGGACAAAGAAAATGAGTAAGTTTGTCCTTAACACCAGGCTACAATAAATTAAGTAAAAATCACTTCCTGCTCTCAGACATCCTTAAAGATTTAAAGGTACAGCACATAATAAATAATGGGTTAAACATAAGAAAAACAGTAAACACCAGAAGATTGAAATGGATGTCACTTATCATTGGACAGAATACCAAGTCTATCAAGCATGAGACCCATTAGCTGGATGCAGCCAGATAATTTTATTTCTCCAGGATCTATTTGATTTAAAAATAACACTGTGATTCAGTTGCAGACAGTAGGAGGCAGTGAAAAGTGTTCCAGCTTTTTTGGCCACAACCTGCTTGAAGTTCTTGGGTAAAGATGTTCTTTAGAATGAATTCTTTTCCTCCTGAGAGAGTCTCTCATCCTAATAAGAAAAACAAGGGAAACAGATTGCAAGATCTTAATAGGCTGTTGGGGTTTTTTTAAGTGGGTTCCATGCCAAATTCTGTCTTCACATGAGTTCTTGAAACCTCCCTGATTTCACAGGGACCTCGTGGCTGCAAAATAATAGATTTTTAGTCTTAAGGTCTAAAAAAACTTCCTTCTGCATGAAGTGCTTTACACATGGAATGGCTGCTAAAGCAAATTGACTAGAACAGTAGTCAATTTTACACTGCTGCCCTCCCACCTGAAAAGCACTTTGGGTGCCCTACAGAGAAAAGAAATTAAAGAGGAGGGGTAGGAACATGTGCATGTACACACACAGACAGAGAAAAGAAATGCTTGAGAGAAAGGCTTAAAAAAAGGGAGAGAAAATGAAATAGTCCTGTGTGCTGTCTGTCCTACATATTTGTCATGCTGGATGGGGAGAGGTGTTTCTACAGGATGGAACATACCCAGTGACTGCACACTGAGCTAAATTCAGTTCTTATCTGCACTAGGATATTAGCTGCAAATAGCTTTGCTTAAGGGCCAGAATATTCCCTGGGAATACGAAAGGGAAAATGAAGATTTCAGGTTCAGATCAGTTTAAAAAGATGTGTACCTACCTAGTGTCTTGCTGTGTTGTCATTTTTAGGGGCAAATTTTGTACTGATGTTCATCACACCAAGAAGGAGGCATCATTTTAAGATTGCTTTGAAAAAATATTTATATTCTTGAAATAAGGGCTGTTTTCAAGGATTTTATCTGATTTCCAAGCCCGAGCTCTGCTGAATGTGTTATAGCCATAGCAGTTTTACATCAACAACATTTATATCAGCAAACCTTAATAAGTATAAACCAGATATCTCTTGTTAAAAGTAAAATTATGTCTTTGGTAAAGAAAGAGCCTGACAGCCCTGGCCAGCAGTATTCATGAAGCTCATACAGTAAAGGTCTATTATAGATAATAATTTTCAGGATATTTGGTAAAACAGTTGTGCTGCTAATGAGCAGTTACATCAGCAGTGTGAGAATGGGAGCAATAAGGGGACACACCAGGAAAACAGGCTGATTATGCACAGTCTCTGTCTTTTGCAATAAGGATGTTGTAGGACATAAAATCCACCAGCTGCTTCTCTGAACATTTGAGACCCAGTGGAATATATATTCAGGTTGTCTTCTGTGTCCAAAAGGCAGTCTGTTTGGTGCTGCTCTTGAGTATTCTGGTTTTGTTTTCAGGGATATAACAGGAAGGTTCCACACAACACAACAACTCCATATATTATTCTATTTTTCCATTTTCAGTTCTGCAACTTCTACTCGTAGAAGTTGGCACTATAGCAAAGCTAAGGCAATAAACATCATATTTACTTTTTCAGGTACCTAGTGCATCATTTTCTCATGTTTGTCGTTCCAGATCCATTGAAATGAAATTTTGTAAATTAATTTTGTAAATTAATTCGTCCTTCTCTAAATTTGGAATTTGATGATTGCTAGATCCAAAAGCTAAAACTTGTACTATTTGGAGTAAAGTACCTTAATCTTCTCCCTCCAGTTAAGAAAGGTTATGATAAGCTTTGCAAAGCACTAAACTCTTGTTTACAAGTTAATTTTTTACCAGACAGCCATATCCATGATATGCAAGTTCTTTTGATAAACAAGCAACGTTTTCCAGTATGTTGTCTGCTAAAATCAGAATGCTGGAAAAGTTACACCACAGCTGGGCTTTCCATCAAAACACCAAGAAGGAGGCATCCTTTTAAGATTTCTTTGAAAAAATATTTATGTTCTTGAAATAAGGGCTGTTTTCAAGGATTCTATCTGATTTCCTAGCTCAAGAAAAGTTTAAAAACCCTTCTGAGAGTCTCACATAATTATGGAAAGCCTTTAAAAAAATTATTATTTTCAGGTACATTTTCTTATTTTCTGGATACTGAGGCTTTTTTGAGTATCAGTTGTGGTGACAGTCTTTGCAGTGTTGTCATTTGGTTTCATTTTTCATCTGAAAAAGATTTTGTTTGATAGTGGCTCTAAGGAGCCTTTGCTCTTGACAAATGTGCTCCTCACTGGGTGAAGATAAGGAGTAGATTCTCAGATATTACAAGTTGCCATACTTCCATCAGCTTCTATGCTGATTTAGACAAGCTGACTTATTAATTATAATCATATATGTTTTTCTAATCGGTAGCAATCTTACATTAAAAAAAAAAAGTGAGATTTCTATCATCAAAGCATTAGAGTTATGCATCATCTTTTGAAGAGCAGTAATTTGTATGTTTATTTTCATTCATAAGGAAATATATTGCAGATTCTTTCTATTCAGGTCATTTTAATGAGGTAAATGTCTGGATCTGTATTAATTATAGCTAAATCTTTAATTTTATTAGGCAGATATTATCTAAACAAGATCTTGCTCATTGGAACATCTCTTTAATGAAAGTTCTTTTTATCCAAAACTTGGCCTATATGTGTCATTTATTTTGAAAAGTCAATATTTATGAGTAGCATATCCCCTGCCAATCAGTTTTATAAGAATTTAAATATTGTGTTTTCTCAGAGCTCTCCCAAGTTCAGTATTCCCCTAACTTTCAATCAGTAATGAAATTATGTAGGGTCTGTCATCTTTTTTTCTTTTTCATTTTATCTCTGCTCTACTACATACCACTTGGCCATCAGTCTCTGCCAGGATCTGACCTTCAGTTTGCAAAGTTAGTGTTTTACTAAAATCACCAGCAAATTAAAAGCAAAACTTCAAGAACTGCCACTTGCATCAGTTGCACCTGTTAATGTGTGAGAATCCTTTTTGTCCAAGAAGATCATACCAGAAGCTCAGACACGAGACAGGGGTCACATTACACTTCTGAGTTCGTGTCTTATTTCTTTTTTGTATTCTTTATGCCCTTGGTCAACAATTTTCAAGAAAGTGATACGTGTATGACTAAAGAAGTTACATGGCTCATTAAGTGCAATATAGCTGACACTCTGATTTCAAAGACTTGTGTCTTAAGTTAGCAGATTTTTAGCACAGCCCAATAGACTTCAGACCCCAGATGTGTGAAGGAGTAAAAAAATGAGAGCACTCTTGCCTGCTCCTATTCCTGGGGCTCCCTGAGGATCAGCAGTTATCCTTGAAAGCTTCTGTGCTAATGCAGCTGCCAGGATGAGGAGCTTCCCCTTGGCAAAGTGGGATGGAGGAGGGCTTTTAGAAAATTAGGGAGCTCAGGCAAAGGGTAGGTGCTGGCAGTGATCTTTATCTTAGAATTCATAAACTCACATGTGCAGCAAGCTGAGTGGATGTTGGAGCTGATGTAAACTCTTCAAATCAATGGAAACCAAAGACAGTGAGTTTGCAGTTCTAACAAGGAGTCACTGAAGATGAGGTCACTTGAGGAAGTCAATGAATTTCAGTAGTCTTGTGCCTGCTGAAAGAGGGGAGGCAACTACAGAAGGAAATTCCCAACCTGCAGCTGAATTAACTTGGAAAATGCAGTTTACCAGTTACAGGCTCTCCTGAATCCAGGCCTGTGGCTGTGGTGAAGAGGCTCTTTTTTGAAGGACAAACACCCACAGAGTTGAGGGGAAGTAGTTTTTGTGGCTGGCCACTCAAAGATTTGCTAAAATACCAGTTCAAGCACAGAAGCCTGACCTATGCCTTTTTCTGTGAGTGTTTTTGAAGCAGAGTCTTGCATATTCTTCAATGAATGGAATGTTAAATGAAGCAGCTCAGCATTTCTACTCTCAGTGAAGTGCCTGTGTATTTTAGTCAATTTAAATCCTGAGAAACAGCTTTTATCTCATGACAGCCCCTTCTCTTCTTTTGTCTTTCTGTAAACTGCTTCCTCAAACAGTTCAAACAGACATGCAAACAGACTCACTTATTAAGTAATAATTATGGTAGTATAAACAATATAAACGATAGAACACGTTGAGAAATACAGATATACCCATCAAATACTGAGATTTGTAGTAACCTGCTCTCTCACAGTACTTTATTGCAGTCATTCAGCATAGTATCATCTGTTTTACCTGTTGCCTTTTTATTTCCATAAAATAATAAACTACAATCATGCTTCAGTCCTCAGCCATGCCATGTAACATCACAACATACACTGAAGGCTGGCACATGAGAAGAGCCCAGTGCATCCAAACATTTACATGTACATGGAACTTGAAACATGGAGATTTTCCTACCATAAGCACTGAAGTGCTGATTGAAGCCTCCCTTCTCAGAAAATCCTTTAACCTTCCTGCTTGACAGTGCTCTGAGTTTATGAAACACATCCTAGAGACTTCACAGCAGTTTTCCAGTACCTGAAGGGAGCCTCCAAGAAAGCTTGAGAGGGACTTTTTACAAGGACAGGTGGTGATAGGACTGGGGGGTTGGGTTTCAAACTGAAAGAGGGGATTTTTAGACTAGACATTAGGATGAAGTTCATTACTGTGAGGCTGGGGAGACACTGGTTGCCAAGGGAGGTTGTGGCTGCCCCATCCCTGGAAATGTTCAAGGCCAGGTTGGATGGGGTTTTGAGAAAACTGGTCTGGTGGGAGGTGTCTCCACCCATGGCAGGGAGCTTGGAATTAGATGACCTTTAAGTTCCCTTCCAACTCAAACCATTCTGTGATGATGTGGTGAGAAAAGAAGCTGACATTCATACCTTCATCACACAAATAGCCTTTAGGTTGGAGATTAGAAAGAATTTCTTTCTGGAGAGGGTGCTCAGCCATTGGAATGGGCTGCCCAGGGAAGGGGTGGATTCTCCATCCCTGGAGATATTTCAAAAGAGCCTGGATGTGGCACTCAGTGCCATGGGCTGGGAACCACGGGGGGAGTGGATCAAGGGTTGGACTTGATGAGCTCTGAGGTCCCTTCCAACCCAGCCCATTCTAGGATTCTATGATCTCTGAAGCTGCTTGTGCTCTTGGATCTCCTATGTGTGTCCTCATAGGTGCCCCTAGCTGAGAAGCAACTTCGAAATTGTAAGTAGCAATATCAAACCAAAAATACATAAATTGGACGTCTCGTGAGCTAATACCTCTTGCTTTAATGACAATAAAGCCTGCTGACACAAGTGGCTGTGGCAAGAAGGCTTTCTGCAGTGTGAATGGAGCAGCTGCTGCTGATCAGGGAGGGAAATCAATGAGTCAGCATCCATCAGAAGCATCCTGCTGGCCACCACTGCCAAGTGCCAAGTCATCAATTTTCCTCCCTGCTAGGTGTAGACTGCTCTATTTTCAATACAGCAAGCTTTAAAATGTTTCTAGTGCACTGTATGCAGCTGTCAGCTCCCATTGGTAGGTCTCAGTAGGAGCACCCCAACACATGAATTGCATTTGAGCTGAGGGATAAATTTCAAATTTTCCCAGTGTAGTTTTTTTCCAAGTGCCTGAAAGGCAGCGTGCCTGAAGCTCAGCAGGCATCAATCTGCAAATCATCCCGTATACCACTATCAGCATAATTGAGGTGTTCTGCTCACCATAAAGTCACTAAATATTATTTCTTGGGAAGTGGCAAATGGAACACAAGATGCGTGGCTCGCAGCTTCACAGTCACTGAAACAAATCCAACAGCATGCAGTTGTCATCAAGAAATATGTCTAGGAAAACCTCTATAGCCATGGGGTTTCAGCACAGCATGTTAATACCCACCAATTCTTCAGGAGTCAGACAAAGGGGTTGCCATATATAGTGCACATCAGAAGTGCTGCCCTTTGATTTCTTCTTTGAAAAGAAATCATCCTTACAGCTGTTGTCCCTCAGCCTTGAATATCTTTTTCTTTAGAGACCCCAGGAATCAAAAATAGACTCAAAAAAAGGGCTTTGTCTGCCAGTGCTACAATCTTGTGAGTCATGTTATCCCAAATCCTTCACAAAATTCTATCAGAATTCAGCTCACAGCTTCAACTTCAGGAATACTCTGAAGGTGACTACAAACAATGATATTCATTTACAATTTGAAAAGCTCATTTAGGCTGAAATGGGCAATATATTCACATACATCTCTTTGCTGTTTCATTTACAAAGAGCAACAGAATTGTGGAGTTGAACAATAAAGCTTGAAAGCTTTTGGTTCCATTCCATTTTCAAGATGCAAATGAAGCAAGTTCTGAAATCTGCAACCCAGCTTCTACTTACTGGTTTAATCTAAGAAATAGCATATTTACTAGAATACTTAGTTAAACAGAATATTTACTTAAAAATAATATTTCACTGTACTACAGTTGCAAATATTTTCAGACCCATAACATTGTCATTCTCTTCAGAAACAAGGAAATATGCAAATAAGTTGTTATTTATAATAGCTGCAGCTTGCTATGTTTGTAAAATAATTATATTTGCCAGTTAATTGACCTTGTGTGCACAATAGGGACAAAAATAAAGAAATGGTGCATGAAAAGTAACAATAACACTGGATTGGTTTAGAAAAGTATATTAAAAGTTAATTTTCAAAAATAGAGAGGAATTAATTGCTGCTGTAAGGAACATTCCTATTTTACTCTGGCAGCCATACTGTGTGTTACATTAAAATATTGAGAGCTAAGGCAGACCATCTGACTGCAGTGTTTGTGCTGCAATAAGGGCACTTTGGGTTTAATTGTAAATTTTCATCTCAGATGTCCTTACAGGGATGCACATCTTGTCCTATTTGTTGGTCTTGTTAAAATCTTTGTCATGTGAGTGCCAGGGAATGTAGCAACACCTAATAAATGATGCAAAGTATTGCAGTGTGCTGTAGTTGCATGACCATTTCAAGATCCTGTAATTGTTTTCCAACACTTCCCCCACAGGTCAGTCTGATTCCAACAGAGGCAGAAGTGAATAACAAGCCCATCAACATACAAAATATTGACCAGAGTAGCTCAGCACAGAGCCATCACCCAAAGGGGAGATGAACTCGTGGCTGCAGTGACTCTTTACACTTGGCTTTCTAAGCTTTGTACATCTGCTCCCTGTGTCTTCTTCACCATATTTCTGTCGTTTTCTGGTCAAAATAAGTTGTTACCCATGGCAGCACTGAGTGATTAATGCAACTGCAGAACCAGGGCTTGATTAATTGTGGGTTACCAGCTTGGGATTTGAGTTTGCCTCAGTTCTAGTTTTGTCCCAAGGAACTCAGCCTGAGCCTCCAATCCTGCTTTGGGATGGTAAATGCTGGGAATGTCACTCAGGAATCTTGAGGAAGTTTGATTGCATTACAGAGTGGGTAATTCTGCCATACACTCCTCTTTACTCCACTGGGTATGACTTTTGGGGATCATTTTCCAGAGACATTTGGTTTGTGGCTGGAGAAGGTGTCCCCAGAGCAAACCTGGGGCTGTTCTTTACACTCTGGTGCTTGGAGGGGCTGCTCTTGGTGGATGTTTTGTCCATTGCTTTCCCCCCAAACCCACTCAGGGTGTCTCTGTATGAAAGCAGCAGTGAAGGAAGGTCTCTTGTTTCTTATTTCAGTAACAACTGAGCTGAGACAATTGGCTCCTTTTACATAAACTGCACTTCACAGATTTTAGGAGGTGGCAAACTTCAGTGGCTCCTGGCCTGTGGTGGATTTAACCAATGGTTAAAAAATGGAAATCTCTGTATGGTATTACAGATCCCCTCAGGCATCCAGCAGATCTGTGTGTGTGTGTGTGATTTAACACGTGGTTTGTTTCCCTCCATTTTTTTTAGCATTTTGCACATAAGTTACTGCAAGACTAGATGGATAATTGCCTGAATTTTGGCTCAGTTTTCAAACACTCAGGTATCTGAAAGTGGGGAAGTATCAGCTCTTGACAGTGCAGCTTGGTGCCTTTCTGTGAAACATACAAAATGTTTTTGCTGTACCTTTTCCAAAATGGAATATTTTACAATCCTGCCCCAGTGCCAGTACACCCTTATGAAAGGAGCTAATCTGTGGTAATGATTGTGTAAGAATAAAATGGGGAAAAAAAGGGAACACAGGAACTTCTCTGAATTTATGGCATTACAATCCTTCCCATGGCAACATAGATAGGCAGATGGTGCAGGTAGCAAAGTACAAGCAGGAAGAAAACACAAATGACAGCGAGAAAAAAAAAGCACAGAAAACAATGTGATTTTTTTCTAAAAATGTAGGAACTGAATGAGAGAAGAAAATCTGTATAAATGGTACAGTCTACATTTAAAGACCATCTTTCAGTGTGTGTTCATTTCTTTCTATTAAGCTGGCTTGTCTAAAATATAGAAAGCCCTTTAGTATCCCATTACACTGTATACTGAAGCATTCAGGTCTAATACTATTACTGATAAAGAAACCAAAAGCATATTTACAGAGACTGAATGTCTATAAAGAGCAGATCAAGCAAGTCTCTTGAGAAAAGAAAGTCCCATATCAGATTATTGTGTGAAAAAAAATAACATGCTCATCTCAATTACAGCACCAATACAGTTTATTTAAAAAGGAAGTAATTCTGGTTTTATGTCATAAAATCACTTTTTTTAAGCCCGTAAACATCCAATAAATTAATTTTTTAGATGAAATCCATTTTGCAAAAAGCTATTTATGAAAAGCTCCAGATAATAATTAGAGAGGATTTAATAACATAATAACTGACTAATGCTAGCACACAATAAGCACATGGAATTAGATCCTTCTATGGAGTTGCTGCTTTACCTCATGTCATTTGGGAGTTTCTTATACAAGGTAAATTGCTCAAGCCTATAATTCCTACACTATTGAAGGTAAGTAGCAGAAAACTTCTGCTTATAGTAACTTTAGATTATTAAGTAAAGTAAAAAATCATTAGCAGTGTTTGTCAGGGAAACTGCCTCGTTGAACCTCATGCAGAAGCCAAACACAATGTTATACTGTAAAGTTATGAATATTAATATCTGAAACATAAAGAGAAGTTATGCTATTTAGCATCAACATATGTCAATTCAATATTGTCACTATGGTATAGAATGTTAAAGCTTTTCCTTAAAAAATATGTACATATTATGCTTATATTAACTTTAGTACTCTACTGAACCCTCTAGGTACTCTACTCAAGTTAATATGAGCCCTTTTGTTTATTTATAATGCACTGTGAGCCAGCTCCTGGAATTAATTTCATTCCTGGCCATGCAATTTACCTCTGAATAAAAATGAAAGAAATGTTACCCTGAGTCTGGCAAGAAAGAGAGGCTCGATGGTCCAAAATCAGAAGTGCTACCATGGCTCAAGCTACATCCCTTAGAACTCATTCTCACCCTTTACTACTCAGATCTTTTCTAGTGAGATTTAATTTAATTTTTAAGAACTTCAGGGCAGGTTAATGAAGGTCTGTGCTTGTAATAGACACGAGGTACTCAAAATGGGTCAAACCAAGACCCTACGCAGACCATTGCAGTACTTTGAGATTTTTTAATCCTGAACCAAACTTTCTGCATTAGCAGTTCCTGAACTGGTGCTGTCAGGGGTCACTACTGAGGGACACAGTGTTCTGTCACATCTGCCTGTTGGTCACAGGCACCAGATACATCCTGTTGAAAGGCAGGAAATTGCAGTAGGGTAACACACCTTGTAGTCAAGTTACATTTCTGTGTGGATACTGGAATGTAAAAGAGCACAGATGTGGTCAAAAAAAAGAAGAGTAAAAATACAAATAGAGGCAAGCAGAATTGCCTCTGAGTTAGTAAGGTGCCACTTAGGGATCAGATCCCTCGTGTTGGAGCTGTCTTTAAGAAAGAAAAAGGAAAATTAAAAGCTGTCAGGTCATCAGTGTGTCCATTTCCACAGGCACTCCTCAGGTGCCATTGGAAAGTTTCCACTGGATCTGGCCACAGTCACAGAGCTGCTGACACAGGATTCCTGGTGGGAAACTCCCAATGGGAAAGGGAGCACGTGCCTGTCAGACACCACCTGAGAGGCAGCCAGGCAGCCAAAATGGGGCAGAGTGAAAAGCAAAAGAGAATTTTTAGAATTTTGAACAAAAGGAGTTTTTATGTATCTGCCTGATAAAAAGTTAGCACTTTCAGACCTATAGAGTTGCACGCATTGTATTTGTAGAAGTGTCTTATTGCCACTGCATTGCTATTAAAATGCAAAACAAGTGCAAGCATGTCATGTTTATTAAAGCACTAAAAAAATGTTCCGACAGCATTATTACTTTGGTTTCAAAAGCATAGAAATGGGCAGGGAAAAGAAGGAGGAGGAAACCAAATTCTCAGTTTACTCTTTTGTGCCTAGTTATTGGAACATATAGGGTAGATTATATGGTCCTTTGAGATGTCTGCAGTAATAATCTTACATTTTAGACTAAATTATCTCCAAGTGCATTGCAAATTTAACGCTTTGATATCAGACTTAGGCAGAAGATGACTACAGTTATAGCTAAGATTTTCTAGAGAAAAGCAGGGGAAGAATATGTTCTTTTTTCCCCCCCTAAGAAACTGCAAAGGCATCATAGGTGGTGCAGGGTGTAATTATGAGGCCAGTTCACTCTAGTTAAATCCTTGTCTTTTACAAAAAGTGCCACAGGATCTTTAATGCCAGAGATTAGTAGGCTGTCAGCTTTAGGTATCATCTCCAAGTTGGCAGCTCTAGTATCTTACCCAACAGTTTGCCCAGTTTTCAGAAATCAAGCCTGGCAGGGCAACATGCAGCATTTCTTCTCAGTTTTTTTAGTCCCCGTGTTCTGTATCAGTGGAGCTGTAGATCCAGTGCCTTCTCATTCATGCTTTGAGCTTAAAGTTTCCATTTATTAAATCAGCCCTTCCATCATCATCATTTATATCCCATTCATACATCATTTCTATCTACTGTAACACCTCAGGATTTAAATAACTCTGGCACAGAATAGCTTGTGCAGTGTGAACAAAAAGTCTAAAGCTATCAGGATAGTTTTATCTGAAACATGCTTACAAACAAATGAAAAATGTTATTTGTGTTTTCTGAATAAGAGGAATAGAGGTATCTGGCACTGAGTATATTGTGTCAATAGTCAGATGCAGCCTTCCAGATGAAGGAAGTTGCCAGGACTTCAAAATGAACTCTGGAAGTCTTGGAAATGTTCTTCACTGTCCAGTTAATTACATATCTTCAAATTTGGGATGATATCTAGGATATTGGCTGGATACTTGATAACATTTGGCTGGCTTGAACTTTTGTCTCTGTCCTCTAAATCCAAGTGTTAATTCTTTCCTTTGCTAACCTACCTTTCTGGGTAACATGCTTTTTGCTGTTCTTCAGCTGACAAACAAGAACTGACTGGCAGCAGTCAGATTTTACCAATCCAATCGTACAGCTGGATTTTTAACTTGAAAAAAGTTGTTTTGCACCCATTTCCTTGCATCAGAACTCTTAGGTGTTGTGCAACATCCCCAGTTGCCCTGAGATCATGAGATAAAAATAGACTATTGGGGATCCAGCCCAGATTTAAGCCAGTAACCACACATAATTCTTGCACTCCAAAGATGTCATTGCAGATGCACTTTTTGAGAGAATGTGTAAAAAAAAAATGCTTTCAAACTAAAGCTGGGCTCATGCTTCTTCAGGAAGGAAAATTGTGTTGTGTTACTGTGCTGTGACTGAAAAGAATGGACGAGTATGTGTGATGCCAAGAGGAGGTTCAGGTCAGTCCACAGGATTTCTCCTTCAAGTCCCTACTTTTCCTCAACAGCTCTGGGAGAGCTGAGAGGGAGGGGTTTGCCCATTGCAAGCACTGGTAGAGGGCACTTGAACTTCTCTTTCCTCAGCCTCCTGTGCATTAGAGGGTGAAGCTCACATCTCCCTCTCCTTGTGTCTCTCTAAGATGTCATCCAGAATCCTGCTGAAAAAAGTAAGATGGGAAGCACTGACATCTGTTATCTCTCCATATGATGGGTAATGACTGAACTCTGTTGCATGAGCTATGGCAATTCCATGCTCAGGGTAGGTGTGGAAATAGGGAAGGAGGAACAGCTGGGATTTACACACGTTTTAGAATGACATTAAAGCTTTGTTTCACTTCAGTTTCAAAGTGCATATTGCATGTCAGGTTTTGCTGAATATATATATTCCAGACAGGAACATTTCATTCATACCTTTAGGATTTTAGGTCCAAATTTCAAAATGGATTATCAGAAATTACTTTTCCAAACCTGTCAGCTTGGAGGCTTCTGACAACGTGAGCCTCAGTTCATTCAAACACATTTTGCTTTCCTTGAGCTCCATTTGGCTGTGTGCTTCTCTGCATCCTGCCATGAGGATTCTGTGATGTACCCTTTTTAAAACTGTACCCTTGTAGCCTGATGTCCCACCTGGAGGTGGTTTCATAGCACGCACCAAGGCTGGGCCTGTGTGAAAGGAAGAACCCATTTCACAGCTTGTGGGAAGGACACAAGCATTTTTACTGCCTGTCATTTAATCTTGTCATGGAAAGGTGATAATATTGGCTAAACCCAGTGCAGCTGCCACATTGGCTTTCAGTGCTGGAATGGCACTAGTAGTGTATTTAACAGCACATACATGAACAAACCTGGCTTCTGGCATTTAACACTTGTGTTTAGCTGTTTTTCAAAAGGGCATAATTAGTACTTGCATTTCTTACTAAAAAGTCCTATCATAATAACTTAATCCACACTCCCACACCTTCCTCCTCTGAGGGGTCTGCTGAGAGAAAGATGTTTCCAAATTCCTAAAGGTCCTCAAGAGTGGAGCTTTCCTAACACTCTTTTCACTTTGCTGTGGGAGTTGCTGCGTCCGTGATTTGCTTTTGTGTGATAATTTCAGGACAGAGGTAGAAACACTCCTTCCTTGGATGTCTGGAAGCAGGCTAGGCTGGAGAGTTGGGCAGGGAGAAACATGATGAAATTCAACAAGGGGAAGTGTAGAGTTTTGCATTTGGGGAAGAACAACACGATGTCCCAGTATAGGTTGGGGGCTGAGCTGCTGGAGAGCAGTGTAGGTGAAAGAGACCTGGGGGTCCTGGTAGACAAGAAGATGCCCATGAGCCAGCAATGTGCCCTTGTGGCCAAGAAGGCCAATGGCATCCTGGGGTGCATTAGAAAGGGTGTGGTTAGTAGGTCAAGAGAGGTTCTCCTCCCCCTTTATTCTGCATTGGTGAGGCCACACCTGGAGTATTGTGTCCAGTTCTGGGCCCCTCAGTTCAAGAAGGACAGGGAAGTGCTTGAAAGAGTCCAGCACAGAGCTACTGAGATGATTAAGGGAGTGGAACATCTCCCTTATGAGGAAAGGCTGAGGGAGCTGGGTCTCTTTAGTTTGGAGAAAAGGAGACTGAGGGGTGACCTCATCAATGTTTTCAAATATGTAAGGGGTGAGTGTCAGGGAGATGGAGTTAGGCTTTTCTCAGTGGTGACCAGTGATAGGACAAGGGGTAATGGGTGTAAATTGGAGCATAGGAGGTTCAGGTTGAATATCAGAAAAAATTTTTTTACTGTAAGGGTGACGGAGCCCTGGAACAGGCTGCCCAGGGGGGTTGTGGAGTCTCCTTCACTGGAGACATTCAAAACCCACCTGGACACGTTCCTAGGGGATGTACTCTAGGGGGCCCTGCTCTGGCAGGGGGGGTTGGACTAGATGATCTTTCCAGGTCCCTTCCAACCCCTAGGATTCTAGGATTCTATGATTCTAGGATTATTACATGAAGATGATTCAAGGCCAAGAACAGTGATGCCACCCTTCCCCCAGCACTCTGCAGGCACACACAGACACATGCACACAGCCCTGCACGCAGAGGATGATCTCTGTTTGCCTTCCTAATGTCATTGTGCAATATTCCATTTTCCTCTCTCTTCTTGTCCCCAGGGTCTGTAACAAACCCCTGCTGGACCTTTTATCCACCCACTAAGTCCAGATTAATTTATTATACTCCATCTAGTTTTTTGAACTGTTCCTTCTAAATGTGTGATGGGGCTTAGGGCTGTGCAAAGGGGATTCAAGGATAAGGGGAGAAAACATCCTCGGGCTCCAGCTTACAGTGAAAGGTTGTGTTACACTATGAACACCTCTACTATTATTATGCAGAGCCATGGAGGATGATGCAGGAGGAATGACTGATGAGAGCTCATATTTAGCTAAATTAACATCTCAGATCCTTTTTTTTTTATATATAAGTCTGAGTTCATCATAATCTAAAAGCAAATATTTGTCTTTAATATCTCTGATGTATGCAGAGAATACAGTGTACTCCTCATTTCCTTCTTAATTATTATTATTTTTTTAAACAGCTTCCAGGCAGAAAGTCAAAGCCTGCTGTGTTTTATATTATACCCTGCAACTCATTTTCTTTTTTTTTTTTTTTAATAAAACATCTAATTAATCCATGTAATCTGAATACTTTCTGTTTAAACTCAACGTGCTAATGAAAAGAATGGAATAAAAATGTAACCAATTTGTTGTACCTCTGAAAGTAATAGCTAGGTAAAAAATACATAGAGGAAAAAACTTGAATCCTTCATGCCTAGTATGTGAATGATGCCTGAAAAAAAAATAATACGGGTAACAGTAAGTGGAAAATATTGGGAAAAAGTTCTTCAAGTGTAAATTATGCTTCTAATTTTCCTGTCTCACTTTTGCTCATGCATTACATAAGCTGGGCCTGATGATCTTGCATTTCTATCAAAAAAACTGATATTTTGCTTCCGTTTTGTGGGAAATCTCAATGTGAGCTTTAAAAAGAAAGCTTAAAAGATTGTTGCATCTCAGGCCTCTTGGGTTGAACACAATAAACTACAAGTTCTATCAGAAGTTTCTTCCTCTTTATCTCTGTCCAACTCAGCATCTTGTCCTGGGGAGAATACAAATAAGAGTAACTGGAGCCAATAATATATTTAGAAATCAAGCGTGTAACTTCAGGAGGCAAAGTCTGTAATAAGGGAAAGGAAATAGAGAAGTGTGCTTTTTGATTAATTATCACCAGCACAATTTTTAATGGAATGTTTGTCAGGCTTTTCCATGAAAGACCAGCAGCTCTTTAACATCTTTAAAATTATTACCCAGACAATTTCCAGTAATGATGAAGTTGAAAATCGATGGAGGAAATATTACCAGAGTAAAAATAAAAAAGATGCCTCCAAATGGTAATGTACAAAACCTCACAAGGGAAAGCTTACTTGCCTATGAAGCTTTCCCAGTAGAAATATTATAAATCATACATAAGTCAAGAGTATGAATAAGAAAAAGAAAAATAACTATAGTTTAGAATTGCTTAAAGTGTTTGCAGTTTGACACAGACAAATGCAAATGCAGCAGGCTGGTTAAGCATGGTCAGCAGAAACTTGGCACCTCACGGTATCTGAGTGGAAGTTTCCAAGTCAAATTTTTTTAAAAAAATGCTTTAGATCCATTTCTATGCCCTCTTTTACTTCAGCATCAAAATCAGTCATAACATGTTGTTGAGTGGCTGTGTATCAAATGGAGAGTCAGACCTTTTTTTTCCATGAAATCTCACCTTTGAGGAAGAGAGACTTCTGCAGCATGGCCTTGATTTTACCTATTTTTGTAATTGAGCCCACGAAGACAAAAAAAAAGGATATGTGGCTTCCTCTCTGGCACAGAGTTGGTCCTTTCCATTTAAATCCCAGCATGAAGTCTTAGCCCTGTGGTACCGTTGGCAAAATTCCAAATTATTTAAATAGGAGCAGCTATTGCTGTCCTGTCCCTGGCCTGCTAACTACAAGATCCCATTTGTTTTTGTCACTGACTATTTACACTACAAATACAAATGGGCACATTTTAAAAGAACTGGAAATCTCAGTATTACCAGACATTTTTTTTTAGATCTGATTTGAAATCTTGCTGATGATTATAATCACTGATATCATTCCTAGCTTCTGTCATATCCCTGTCTATACCCTGGATAACTTTGCCTTCATATTGTTCAGAGCAATAAAAAGAAAATTTTCTCCATCATTCTTCCAGACTTTTATATGCTGAACAAGATACAGCAGGTGGGAAAACAAGGACATGAGTGGCAGAAAGGCAACATTTTCTCCCCCCAAAATTCTTCTGGATGGGAAACTGTTAGAGACACTTCTCCTTTGTAGGTACAAATGGGACCTTGAACATGGCTGGAACATGGAAAGCAACAATAATAATAGTAACTGCATCAGTTTTCCAAGAAATACATATATATTTATACTCTAATGTTTTGTAATTAAGGCTCAACTCTAAAAACATCCACAAGCTCTGATACTGAACGCTGCAGATGCTCAGATCAGTTTCTGTGGAGCTGTACCCAGAATGACTGACACAGCATTCCACTTAAACAGAAAGCTTTCTAAAAAGTACCAAAAAAAATAAAGATTTGACATCTAGTTTAACTTTTACCACCACATCATGCACTTGTATTGCAGAAATTTCATGTAAGGATCTACAAAAACTGCTCTGCAGATCCTTATTTCAGTGTCCCCACCTCTCATCAGTGGCTGCTCATTGCCTTTGTCTCCAACATTTTCATGGAAAAAACCTGTTAAACTGTTCTATACTACAGTCCTGTCCACGTCTAATTTTGGAATGCCTTAGTAACAAGGAGCAATTTAAAATATAGATTTTAAAATACAATTTTTTAATGTATCCATGGAAAAAAAATATTCAGGAAAGCCTCCCAATAGCACACTATTTTTACAACAGCAATGTCACCTTGTTAGGAGAAACATGTTTACATGTGGATTTGCATCACCTGTACAAATTAGTGGAGTTTTTGAGCATGTTGCTTATCATATTTTGATACCTTCCAAGCATTGCCTCTTCTTTTTTTTAATTAGACTTTACCTTAACCATGTAGAGTATATCTGCAGTAGATTTTGACTACTACATAATAATGTTGTATCATCTTAGTATCAGTGGTGATGTCAAACTTTAGAAGATTAATTACTGCAACAATTCCTGATCTGATGTATGACATGTGTGATGTTATTGTTGGTTTGGAGAAGGCAGATAATTTTTTTCTCTCTGGCCAAAGGTAGGTGTTGTTTTGCTAGGGAATTCAGAGGGAGAGAAAAGATGTAACATAATAGGATAAAAGTTGACCTAAAATAGGGAGTTAGTAAGATCTCAGTCACCTGGCAAGGTGGCTCATATGGGGCCTCCAGAAAAGATTGCAGATGACATGAGAATTATTGTTCAAAAGGTTCATGTTTTAATTTCCACAAGGACAGAGGGGTGAATACCAGGCTATTTACAAATTCAGCTGTGCCCTATTTCAGTCTAAGACAAAGTCACATTGCATAAAGATAATGCTGTATGCCTGATTCAGGTAAATTCTGACAGTTTCCATTTCTCTCTTCTCAGCTTGCTCTGGTGTAAAGCAAATGACTTGTCATTGCTTTGTGTTGTGTGCTCTCTAAGCATCCTGCTTCACCAAGCACAACAAAACAAGGGAAGTCTCCTACTATGAAAGCAAATCTATCCTCTTTGGATCTGTTGAGGGGAATAGCAGAGTTTCTTGAGCCTTAAAGACCTGGAAGAACAGCTGGGCAGGACTGTAGAGTGTCACAGGTGATGGGAAGAAGCTGTGGCCTTGCTCCCAGCTGGCAGATGAAGTCAGGTTCCTACCCAGGAAGATGAGTTATGGGCTGGGAGCTTTTGCAGAGGGGAAGGCACAGAAAAACTCTATGGCTAGGGATTGTTAGGTTGCTGTAAAGGGCTGAGTACTGCTTGTGGAAGATAGGTAGTGTTGGCAGTTGTGTCTTGGGTTGGGACTAAAAATAGCAGCTCATTCTAGGGTTTTTTTCACACCAGAATGCTGGTTGCTGTCACCCTGCATGCCAAGCTCGTGAGTGTTGCTGTCTGCACCTGGTGGATGAGGTAAAGGCATTCTTGTTATTGATGCTTACCTGATGTTACCCTATTTTGGGGTAGCTTTGTCATTCCTCATCTGCAAATGGGATGGATTTTTATTCAGCTTCTTTTTTAAGTCTTTGATGGCGTAGAAAATGTCTTCAGAGCTTTTTCCACCACAAAAATGGAGAAAACCCCTTAGAGAGGTTCATAGTAGCCTGGTTGATGAACACTGCACATACATGCATTGCTGCATCTCCTCCCTGTGTTGTGATTTGTCTCTCCTTTTCTTTGAACAGAAAAAGAGATGAGAGGAATCCTAAAGCATACCAAAAACTGCCTTGATTCCAGGTGGAAGTGTACATGTGAGAGTCATTATATAACAGGACTTGGAAAGTGTAGTTTTGGTAAAATACAACTTGTCTTTCTTTCTGATTTCACCAGAAAAAAAACCACGTTGTCTTTTAATTTATATATTGACCTTTACTTACTTTTATATTTACCTTTACATACATTGGTTTGGGTCTCTACTACTAGTACTTTTGATAGCAGTGTGAGCCAAGCACTAGTGACAGTCACATTCCTGAAAAAGCAGTAAACCTAAACCCTTGAGCTGTGTCTTTAGTATTTTTAGTTCACTAAAATGGGACTGTCATATATTTTCTGCTGCACTCCCTGGCATGGTTCAGTCTCTGAGTGGGGAAAGGAGCTCAAGAGAGGAAAGGCTTCAGCAGAGCTCTCTAATGGTGTGAGATAAGGAGGATGCTGTTACAAGTGTGGATTGGTTTGGGCTTTTTCTCCCTGTTGATGCAGATGTGTTCATCTGGCAACACTTTCAATGGAGGAACTCAAACTCAAATAATTCTGTTTCTGCAGTTTTGAAATAAATTGTTATTCTGCTCTTGTTAAGGACTGAGGCTTAGTCTTAGGCTGAGGAACTTACTTAACTAGCAACTTATTTAATGTCTTCAACCTGCATTGACTCAGCCCCAGTTCACCCAGAGGCAAACTGATGACTCCATACAGACAATACCTTTTTTAATTTTAGCTAATAATCTGAATTTCAATTTTAGAAAGCAATGAGAAGTAGATTATACTTGAAGCTGTCGACAAATATTTACTAAATGTTTGCCCTCTGCGTGGGTAGAAAAGTCTGAGAAGAAAACACTGAGACGACCACAAAAGTTGAAAGGCACAACGTTGAATGAAGTCTAAGCAAAACTATTCTAGCAGCCAAATCTGTTCATTGGTATGAAAGCCAAAATCTTAACAGTCATCCAGTTCTATTAACCATCCTAATATAATAAATATTCTCCTACTGTTTCTTACATAAAACTTCCTGAAACTGATAGGACTCACACAAACCAAAAGATTTCAGAGTTTACATCCAAGACCAACAGGACAGATGCCTTTGGGGAGGATTGCTGTTTGCTGGTGTGATGCTAGGGGTAAAAACAGCTCCAGCAGCTATTTCTGCCTAAAGAGGAAAGAGCCAAAGCCAGGCCAGCTCCATGCTTTGTTCTTCTGCAGTGTGTCACCTTTACTGAGGATAAAAATGAGTCAGATATTGAATGTCACTGCAGAAATTACTTTTGTTTGCATCAAAACATAAATGCAAGGTTGTATAAAATATAAAAATCTTGTAATAGGTTTGAAGCACAGAAGCTGACTTCGAGTATAACTAATCCAAAATGTTGCAAAATAATCCTGCAAAGCATAGTTGTTTACTAATAATAGGCATTTCTAGGCAAGGCTGTTTGAAGTGCTGCTTTACAGTCATCTGCTGAATTGGAAAATCCTTTACAAACAACATTTTTACATTTCAAGGCAACAGTTAAATTATCTAGACTTGGTATCCCACTCTCAAAATTCTACTTTTTACCGGTACAGGGAATACTTATTTTAAGAACATCCAGTAAAATACATATTTTAAATTATATTTTACAGTTCAGTGGTTTCTCTAACCTGAAGATCCCAAAGTGCTGCTGAGATGGAGGCAAAGTTAGCTTAAGAATAGTCCTAGGAGCACAATTATTTCCATTTTACACACAGAGAAAATGAGCAATGAAAACCGATGGTTTGTTCAAGGTTGCACACAGGTGCTGGCAGCAAGAATAGAACCTGCACTTCTTGCCTCCCACTTCTGTGCTTTAACTATAAACCCACTATTAGGCTTTCCACATCATCCTGTGATTGAGTAACTTTCATTAGATCAGTGGAGATTCAGGAATTCTGAGCTAATTAATGCTCTGGCACTTTTCAAACCCTCAGCTGCTCTTTACCTCTGATGGTTCCGTAGGGTTGGATGACTCGCAGTGATGTGTCTCTGAAGAGACAACAAAGAAAGGCAAATAAAGGATGGGGATTCACTAACCTTGTCTGACAAAGGTAGAGGCAATACTCAGAAACATTTGCTTTGGTTTTATAGGCTTCTTCTTCTTCTTTTTAAACAGAGGGTGTGAAAGATCCTGAGAGCAGCCCTGTCGTATTAAAATCGGCTAATTTAAAAGTTCTTCCTTATCTCTGCACTACTCTTCACTGGCTACATTAAATTGTCTGAATTCTCTTCAAAAACTGGGCCTTTTCAATGAGATCCACTTCAAAACCACAATTCCTGTGTAAGCCACAAGGAAAATCATGTATTACAAATACACTGTCAGCTGAACTTCTAAATAATGAGGGAGGGATGTGAGCTGCTACTCTTTGATCTGGATCAATACCTATCAGAAGTTTGGGTTAAGAGGTTTTGGGTTGAGTTTGTAACACTGCAGATTAAAAGCCACTGAATTAACTGTTTCAACTTTTCTGCTAGTAAGAAGATTAATTATGAAGATAATAAAGAGGCTGACCTATTAACAGTGATGGATTTTGGACCAGGTCATTTTTTCAGTCCAATTAACAACAGTAATGTTTGGACATGAAGAAGCAGGACATTGCAAATAAGCTGAAGGACTTAAGAACATCAATCATTAAATTATAATGTTATCTGAATTCTCACTATTACTCTTGGTCTCTCTCCACATGGCAAAGGTTTGCATTTTGCGTACATTTGTTTAAATATTTTTATATGTTCTAACAACCAAGAAGTGGGTCATCATTAATAAATATGTATACACCCAACATGGGTTATTTACCATGTTAGAAACAAAATACACAAAACTCAAGTTCTTTCTAAAACTACTTTAGGAGGCCATTTGGTCAACTTGTAGTGTAGAATAGGAAGACAATTTAAACATTTAAGAAATTTAAACAGTTTAAAACTATCAATTTTATATGCACCACTGAAAAAGCCCAGTGCTTTGAAGAGTTAAAAATAGGTAGGTAATTTGCTCTTTCAAAAACTATGGGCAAATCCATGTGAGGAACACAGGGGATAAGTAACTCTACAGTGTTAATAGGGTTTAATATATAAAGTATTAAGCACTGCTGTAGCACTCACAAAACATGGCTAATGCTTAAACTTGTTTGACATTGGAGCCCTTTTACTACTTATATTCCAGCATATTTACAAATAGGGAAAAGGCTTGTTGAATCTTGTTCCATGATAGACTTCTCAAGTATTCAGGCTGGTAGTTTTCAATTACTTCATCTTGGCTGAAATTCAAAGCAGGCCAGGAGAGGGGAGGAAGGCATTCAGCTTGACCAGCTGAAATACAAGAGGATAACACACACTTCTAAAGGAGAAGAGCCAAAAGACCAGTCTCTTCTTGACATACATCATTAACTATTAATAGAGATTCATTATTTTGTGGATTTGTCACAATTGGCTCTTAGGACAGGGTGTCTACATGCTTTACTAATTATCCCTAACCTGCTTGGAGGCACATTTGTGAATGCCAATCATTTATTGCAAATTTACATGCTTGGGAGTGGGGGCTGGAGAGAGAGAGTTCATAATTTAGAAACACATTAGAGTTAAGGCATTAATGTTTCCCACAAAGTCACCCTGTTCCATGATTTGTTGTGTCCATCTCTGTCCTAAATAAACCTAACCTCTAGCAACGAGCAACAGGAAAGCTGAACAATTTCCTCAAGATTATTTTAATTCCTTGGAATAGTGTCAGTCATTGTGTTGCAATTTAGGATGTTTTTAAAGAAAGAAATCATATATTTATGATACCAGATTTACTTATTTGGTACCAAGTTTTCGAGTTTTCTTTTTGCATAAGCAGTGTGTCAGGAAGCTGTTTCCCAACAATCCTTAAGGGAACAGAAATCTGTTTGGATACTTTTGAGTCTGTTCTACTCCTTGCCTTGAGGTCTGAAGTGAGTTGTTTTTACTTGGCAAGAGGGTGGGCAGAGTGTAGGTGTCAGGGTAGTAATGGGAGCCACCCATAGCAAGTCTGAGATGTCATCCCTGCCTGTCCTGTGCCATCAGGACTGAGGTGTCTGTCAGCATTCAGTGGGTGGCTGCTGTGGCTGGATCAGCTGTAAAATGAAGGTTAGAATTCTGCAGGGGGAAGTATTGTGCCTCCTTCTGTGACTTCCCACCCCCAGACCTTCTCTTCTGCTCCTCTGACATGCTGCAACAGCTTGATGAAAATCAAAGGCTTTAATTGTGAAGCTACCACTTAACTGAAAGCACCCAGGATTTATACAGTGCTCAGCTTCCAAGAGATCACTTTAGCTGGCATTCTTTTTTTTTTTTTTTTTTTTCCTCTCACTTTCCTTTTTATGCAGGTCTGGGTTCTCTGGTCAGCTTGGGCAAAGTATCCCAAACACTGAGAGCAGCAAGTTGTTCCTGCAGAGTTCAGGAGCAGCCCTGTGCCCCCTGCCCAGCCCAGCTGCAGGACAAAGGAGGTTCTGCTACACAGTCTGCAGCTTGAGCCTTAGGAGGGCTTCACATTTGGTCCTTCCAGCTATTAGTTAGGATGCTGCAGCTCCAAAATATCAACCACTTAGCTCTGTACAACTGCTCTTTCAAATGTATTTGCAGCCTGGGAATTATTTCATCATGACTGGGGAAAATCTGCTGTCTTTGTTTTCTTTCTGATGGCAAAGAGAGCAGGATGCTCTGTGGGCACAGTTAACCATCATAGAATCCTAGAATCATAGAATCATAGAATGGGCTGGGCTGGAAGGGACCTCAGAGCTCATCAAGTCCAACCCTTGATCCACTCCCCCCGTGGTTCCCAGCCCATGGCACTGAGTGCCACATCCAGGCTCTTTTGAAATATCTCCAGGGATGGAGAATCCACCCCTTCCCTGGGCAGCCCATTCCAATGGCTGAGCACCCTCTCCATCAAGAAATTCTTTCTAATGTCCAACCTAAACCTCCCCTGGCACAACTTGAGACCTCTTGTGCCCTCTTGTCTTGCTGAGAGTTGCCTGGGAAAAGAGCCCAACCCCCCCCTGGCTCCAACCTCCTTTCAGGGAGTTGGAGAGAGTGATGAGGTCTCCCCTGAGCCTCCTCTTCTCCAGGCTGCTGCTGCTTGGATGGGGAGGTCTCTAGCATGCCTTCAACTTATAAAGTGGGTTCATTACTATTTCAGAGCAGTTGCTACATTAATTTAGGCAGATCATGGTACAGACCAGCTCCCTGCACCCTCTCAGGGAGAGGTCATTGGCCTCATTCACCAGACAGAGAAGATGCTGTGTAGATCTGTGTCATGTATTACTCTAAAGAAATTTTGCAGTCCTGATTAGAAGTGGAATAAGGGCATTAAAAAAAAAACAACCAACACTGAAACAAACCAAACAAAAAAAAACAAGTTGGAGTAGAGCCTGGCAGGGGGAGACCTGTACAGGGTACAGTGCTGCTGCTGCTGCTGCTGCTGAAGAGCTTCTGGAGGAACTTGAGAGCATTTTGGTGGTGTGTGATTGTTTCAGATGTTGCTTGATAAGGATCAGTTTGAAAAGTCTCTCCCCCCCTTTCCACATTGCAAGATAAGTCTCTTCCTTGTGTAAGCATTAGCAGTGGGTGAATTTCCCTGGTTTTCAATTTGGTCATACATTGTGGGACTAAATTTTGCCTGCACTTACAACTCCTCACCTCACTCAGGCTACCTACAAATAATTTAATGTCTGTTTTAGCTGTGATTTCTAAGTATCTGCTGCAAGACTGCCTGGGGTTTATTTATCCCATTTTTTCAGAAGTGGCTGCTTTTTAAAAAGAAAAAGAGGTGAAGAGCTACAGCTTCCTATGTAGGAGTAAATGCATGCTGTGTATGCATGACAATATAGGTCTCTGAGGTTTAGTGGATCTGGAATTATGCCATTTGTTTCACACTAATTGAAGCATGTGCCTACAAGTGTGCAGTGCAAAACAGGTTAAATGGAGATCATAAAATAAAGGTACTGCATAATCTATCTTATTATTGGACAGACAGCCCTTTGCAAGGCACCTGAAAATGTGTGTTTTGTGAAGAAAAGCTGCTCTTTTCTGTTCATTTGTGTATATGTATATTTATATTAAGCTAATAGGATTTATTTCTGCTAAGCCAGCCTGAGACAACACATAGTCTTTTACAGCTTTTCAGAATCTGTCCTGTATGTCCCTTGTGTTTGTGAGAAATAACTTGTACTTTTCAGTGCTTTCTAAATTCTAAGTCTAGAGTAACAAGTGTTAGACTTAAAGCTGCATTATGAGAACGTCTCAAAGAGCAAGTGTTGCATCTGAAGCATGATTAAACATCATGTGCTAATAGAAAAAGGTCTTTGTATTGTACAGTTTCAAGAGACAGCTGCTGAGATGAGGCTTAACTTGGTCAGAACTTGAAATAACCAGAATGTGTTTGTCTCTGTACCTGGCAGAGACGTTCAGTGTAAAATAGTCATTAGTGTAGTATGTCATTATGTTAAATTTATTACAGTGGTGTACATGAGATATCATTGTAAATGTTGTCAAGAAAGAGAATTAATGCATTTTTGTTATTAGAAGTTTGGTTTCACCAGGCAAGGCAGGTGGATCTGTGCTCGTGACTTTGAGATCAGACATTTATGTGACACTTCTGTTAGTTTTAAATTTAAAAATATTTTCAATAGTCCTTTATTTTCATTGCTGTGTCTACAGTCTGGATGAGATGTATCGGGCTGTGCAGGTGGGTAGGAAAAAATGGGAAGGTTATATTCTAGAGGTATAAAACCATTAAAAAAGAAAACACTTTTGCTTTGTTCCTGGTCTCTGCATATCACTGAGGCATCTACTTACAGGCTTGGAAAAAAAAAAAGGAAAAAAAAAGCCCAAACCCAACCCCAAAAGACATTTTCTCTTGGTCTGTATGCTTCAGTGCATAACAGTGTCTGCTTTTTAGGCATGATTCACAAGGCAGATTCATGTGCCAGTGACTCTAGGTACAGCAGTGGGGGTGGATGTGGATCATCAGAATGGATACAGAATGTTGGAAAACATCTTCTCCCCCCTCCACAGGAAACAATTTCAAATGGGAAGATTTACATTGCAGTTTTATTGTTAACACAAGTAGAGACCTGGGTCAAAAAGGTCCATTTAATCTTATATTCTTTCTACAATAGCAATTAGTATCTGATACTTAGGGAAAGAGGGTAAGGAGGAGGACAAATAAAGACAATCATGCAAACAGTAGTTTGGAGTTTTCTTGAGTAGAGACAGTATTTGGGCAGAGAAACCAGTGGAGTTACTCTGAGACTTTGACCCTCTTTGACCTCTACAACAGTCTGTGCCAGTGAGTCTTCATAATTCAATGTGTACCAAATTAAAAAAAACCTTCTCTTTGTTCTTTGTTTGAATCTTCCTACTGAACTAACAGGTACAGTATCAAATTATTTGAATGTGGTGAAAAAAAAAGTTATTCCAAGCAGTTTTTCTATTTTATTCTATTTTATTAAGTTAATTAGAAAGGTCAACCCAAAGCAGAAGTTGGCCCAACTGCAAACAGAAGGATGACAAAAGTATAAGCAAGAAAAAATAGGTGCTGTCAGGTGCTTGCTTTGGAATCTGAAGTGCTTGTTCAGAAGCATTAGGGGTACACTAGTGTTTTCTCTTGGCTAATAGAAAATAAAAATCATAAAGATTGTTGGAAATGGGAACAGAAATTATCATCACTTCTGCTCTATGAACATTTTCTTGTTTCATTCTCATGCATTTATATTTATTTCAAATGGGCTGATTGTGGAAGCTGGCAAGTGATCTGCTGTCAGTTTAGTGCATTGTGTTTGTCATCAGTGCAAGTTCATTGTAGTCAGTGATGAAATTTCACCTGCTGTGAGAGAGAAAATAAAATGCACAGTTGTGGTTGTAATTAGGGTTGAAAATCAATTGTAAAAGATGTAGAAATGAGAAAGACGGTAAAAGAAAAAAATGAGGATAAAGCTCTGAAAATAGAATTAACTGGGGACAAATAAGAACAGTGAATGCAGAGAAGTATTGAAGGAAATGGAACATTAGTCCAAGGTGGAACAACTAGAGCCACTTTTTGCAAGTTGCTTCATTTTTAGTATAAGGAAGAATGTCTTTTCTACTCAAAATACCTCTGCCTGAAGAGGTATGTGCACGTGTGTGCACAGAAAATGGAGCTGCTAATGGTGCCTTGAAGATCCTTGTGTTTTTTCTGCTTCAATCCCTTGGTAACTACCATCCTGGAAAATGAAGGACTTGGATGAAATTCACTTTAGAATTCAGTAGGGGATGTCCCTGGTTTAGTGGGAGAGCAGCAGATCACAGTACCGTTCACAATAAAAAATGCTGCAACTTTCTTTTTTTTTTTTTCCCCCTCTTAAAACTATTCATTTTCTAGCTTTTGAGACAAAGTGTCTGGGGGGTTGGATATAACCAGATGGCTGAGCACGGAGTAGCCTTCTTCTAACTCACTCTTAAAAAGCACCTGTACTAAAAGGGTGGAAAATTGAAAATTCTTGTTGGCTCCACAGGGGATGTCTTGTGTTTGGTTTTGATGGAGTGGAATATCTTTGACTATTGCTGATTATGAAAGGGTTTATTACTGGCTAGGGAGTATAAAAGGCAAAGCATTTAATTCTCTGCTTTTCTTAGCTTTCACCTCAAGAGCATCAGCTTAGGAAACAGCGTGTCAGAATGTCAAAGAAATGCTCAGGCAGTTTGTTCTTTTTGTTTTATCTTTCTCTAAATATCAAAACCCTTGGTCGGAGAAAAGACAGTCTTTCTCTTTAATAAGACTATTTCCAGTACAAAGCTAGTACAATATGACAGGCAAAAACAATAACCTAATTAAAGTAACTTCTGTAGAACACACAACGTGTGAAATGTTTCCTCCTAAATAAATAGCCTTCAGTAAGGTAGGGGTGTTGTGCTAAGTTATTAGGATGCATTCTCCTATCACTTTGAAACCACATCTGCTCTATTTTCAATACTAACCAACAAAGCATGACAAGATGGCAGAATAGTTTAATATCATACCCTTTATCTGCCCAGGGAGCACAAAAGGAAAATAAAGCAAATGGCTTGAATAAGAAGGGTAGAGCATGTTATTCTGTCAGTGCAAACAGTTCTGCTCCTTTGGCACAACAGTGGTGTAATACAGAGATAAAAATGAACACTTGCAAAGGGAATTGGATATTTTCTAGAAGCTCTTGTTGGAAGTTGCTTCTGATGTTGCTAGTTAGGAAAGATTTACTTTATGCTTAGGTTCTCAGGCATCAGTTTCCTAATGCAAAATCCACAAGAAAGTAACATCTCATGGGTATCTGTGAACTTCTTTTGAAGGGACAATAAATCTGTCAAGTAGCTGACTTTGTAGAGCTTAGGTACAGCTCATACTGAGCACAAGTATCCAACAAACAGAAAGATTGTATGTAGTTTTTCTAGAAGTGTACAAAGACTAGATGATGTCTGATACTGCCTGCATCTGCAAGGATGTATGACAACAGAACAGGAGGCAGAGCTGGTTTGAGCCCAGTTCTGCATTCCTTACTCACAAAGAGCAATGTTTGCTTTTGCAGCTGGGCATGTTGGCTTCTTAAGTCAGAGGACTTCAATGGAACTGCTCATAGAAATAAATAACATCCAGTGGGACCCCCTGCTCCTGCAGACACAATTAAGGAGGTGTGATTAGAATGGTATGGTAACATTTCCATACCTGTTTGTGGAAAATCTGTGGGCTTCTCTGGTTTGCATGGTTAAAAATTCCTGTAGTTACAGAATAGAAACAACTTCAAATCCAAAGCTTCTGTTGACTTCCATGGGGCTGCAGGTTTTGGTATCTTTTGAGTCAGTAGGTCCCTTGTGCACGCCCCTGGCTGCCAGACAAGATTAAACTGAATTCTCAAGCTGAGCACTCAGCAGTCTGCAGCACTGCTTAAATGTAGATCTGAGCCTATTCTCAGGTCCCAACTTGTTCATCACCAGTGTTGTTTATGCACAAGCCTGTGCTCGAGTGTGGATTTAGGCAAAGCTCCAGAGCACACCCAAGGGCAGCAGCCCAACCATGCTCATCTCCTCAGCAGCTCAGGAGTGCTGGCAGGAGGGGTTGGACACAGAGGCAGCATCTGTGACCTCCAGCCCTGTCCAGCAGTACACATCTTGCTGGTAGATGTTCTGAAGGACAGGGAAGAGGGTCTACAACTCAGCTATTATCCAACAACATGGGTGGAAAATCTGCATGCCACAAGCCCCATCATGCTAAACTCTATCTTTTGACCTTTCAGTGGAGATATGGCAGATACTGTGTCCAGTTCTGGGCCCCTCAGCTCAGGAAGGAGATTGAGGTGCTGGAGCAGGTCCAAAGGAGGCAACTGGGCTGGTGAAGGGACTCGAGCACAGATCCTATGAGGAGAGGCTGAGGGAGCTGGGGGTGTTGAGGCTGGAGAAGAGGAGGCTCAGGGGAGACCTCATCACTCTCTCCAACTCCCTGAAAGGAGGTTGGAGCCAGGGGGGGGTTGGGCTCTTTTCCCAGGCAACTCTCAGCAAGACAAGAGGGCACAAGAGGTCTCAAGTTGTGCCAGGGGAGGTTTAGGTTGGACATGAGAAAGAATTTCTTTCTGGAGAGGGTGATCAGGCATTGGAATGGGCTGCCCAGGGAAGGGGTGGATTCTCCATCCCTGGAGATATTTCAAAAGAGCCTGGATGTGGCACTCAGTGCCATGGGCTGGGAACCACGGGGGGAGTGGATCAAGGGTTGGACTTGATGAGCTCTGAGGTCCCTTCCAACCCAGCCCATTCTGTGATTCTATGATGGCTCCATGAATCTGCCTGACTGCAGCTCCAGGCCTCTCTCTATGCTGCAGGTTCCAGTCTGATTCTTCACTTGTTACAGACACTTTTTAAAAAAATATTGTTGGCAGTCAGCAAGAAATCCATTTTCTGTAAAACCTGGACTCCCACATGGTATGAATTGGAAAGTAATTGAATATTTTGGATGGTAATGGTATGCTTTTACCCTGAATAGTAGAGTAAATGGCCTTCGTATATAAATAGGTAACATCTAACATTTACATTTTTTAAAATGTCAGGACATTAAACTAATGGGAAGGTTGAAAGAGGGGAGAAGAAGGATTGGCACTCTGTTGTTCACTTAGTGCACAGAACCAAGCCCTATAAAATCTTGGTACGAGTCTGAAACCTTAGAAGGAGTCTAATCTCTGATAGTTATCAGAATAAAATATAAAGAAACAAGCCATATCCACCAAATCAAGTGCTTAGACTTCTCAAATTGAAATTTGGCATCAAATCAAAGGGATTTTAAAGAAGTGTGCTTACATTTTTCTGTTCTTCTATCTTTTGATTATTTTAAGATGCTTTTTCTTATTTTTTTGCCTTATTTTCTAGTGACCTCTGTCACTAGAAACTCTAGGTTCTGATCAGCTTTTTCAAAGAGAAAAAGAATTAAAATCATCTACTAAACCATTGTGAGATTAAGGTTTGGGGTTTGGTTTTTTTTTTTTGTGAGCTGCTAATACTACTTAGATAATGAAGTTTTTATTTGATTACGAAGAGATGGAAATTAATATTTTCAGAGCAAGAATTAGGTGAGAATATAAAAAAACCTACTCAGTAAATCAAAAGAAGGTCATGTGCCATCTTCAAAAAGCTTGAAAAACACAGCACAGTTCCTCAGCTGATGCAAACTGCCACAGACCAGCAAGGTTTTCAGCAGCTGAGAAGTCCTAACCCAGTGATCATCAGCCAGTCTTGAACCACAGAAAGATTATAATTGTATTTCTGCTTTGCAGAAGGAATCCTAGGAAAATCAGTGTCTTGTGAGGACTATCATAAAGATTTGGATGTCCTCAGCATGCTCCTGGAATAACTGCAGAGCATGCAAGGCAATGCTGCTCTCATTGCTGTGTTCAGTCCCCTCTAGGGATGTGGATACCCAGCATCTCCCCTACCCTGAGCTGTTGAAGGCTTCTAGAGGTGTCTTCAACCAAGGTCCCACCTTTTAACACAGGACTGTAGCCTGGCTGCTAAGAGGAGTCATTGTAAGGAAGAAATTCCCTATTTAATCCAATTTTTAAGTAGCTGATTTGGATGTGAAAGAGTAGAGAGTGTTTATGCCTCCTCTCTGGCCAAGTAAGAGGATGAAGGGCAATGGTTTAAAGCTTGTAGAGGGGAGATTTATTTTAGACAGGAGGAAAAAATTATTTCCTGTGACATGTGGTGAGACACTGGAACACAGGAATTGTGGCTGCCCCATCCCTGGAAGTGTTCAAGGCCAGGTTGGATGGGGCTTGGATCAACCTGGTCTGGTGGGAGGTGTCCCTGCCCATGCAGGGGGGATGGAACTGGATGATGTTTAAGGTTCCTTTCAACTTGAGTCATTCTATATGATTCTAAGTTGTTTGTTGTGTTGTTTGTTGGGTTTTTTTTTCACCAAATAAACACTTTTCTGAAGTGTATTTTCACAGTTTTCCATAAGGCATAAAGCACATGTGCTTTAATGACCATATCATAAAATGCTTCCCTGCAGATGTACAGAAATCTCTTCCAAGTTATGGTACTGAGTATTGAGAACGTAAGGTTTTGTTCTGAGCTGATTCAAGGGACAAATTAACATGAAAACTGGGGAGAGACCTTTCAAACAACCAACACAAACCTGGACATTTCATAGAAACTTCTGTGACCTATGTGAGCTAAGGATCTCATTCACAGTATAAATATTTCATTGCATAGTAAAGGAGTATTTTAAAAAATATTCCTATTAATCGCATTTCTAGGCTTAAGTATCTCTAGGAAAATAGGAGGGAACTCCAAAACCTACTGCTGCTCACAACAGTGGTGTTTGTAGCAAGGCAGTGGTGCTCCTAAATTCAGTTACACTGGTGGCTTCAGCATAGATCCTGGTGGACAATCACCCACATCACAAAAAAGTGCAGGTCATTTGCCACAACTGAACAAAACTGTCATTTTCTGCCTAAAAGAAGCTGGGGCTAAGCTAAGGCAGAAAATAAATCCTCTGTGACTCATAAAGAGAGCACTTTTTTAGGTCAGGTCAAGAACAAAGACATTGGCAGCACGATGCTGAGAGGCTTATAGTGCTTTATCCCTAAGGACAACTCCCAACACCAATAGCAATTTTTTTTTCATGATAGGGTGAATGGTGCTTGAATGGATTTGTAAATGCCCTTAAAATAATCATTTTTTCAGTTAGCAAATTCTCCTTTAAATATGGAAGGATTTTTTTTTTTTTTTTTTTTTTTTTTTTTTTTTGCCAAATAGGCTATTTAGTCCCTGTAGCAGAAGGAAAAAAATAAAGAGATGGCTCTGGAACAGGGACAGAAGAAATGCTGTGTGGAGGGTGAGACTGAGAGCAAAGGTCTCAGCTGCCCTCCCCTCTGCCAGGCACAGCCACGTTCTCTTAGCACTCTGCAGCCATAGTTTCTTCAGTATTAAACAGGGGATGAAACAGCCTTTCACCTTTGAGTCAAGGTATTTGCTACTGTTATTGACATTAAATTACAATTTTGCTTTCAAATTCAAGCTTTCTTGTGAGTCTTGGTTTTTTTGTGAATTTTTGTTTTTCAGAAAAGGTCCAGAATTCATCATCTGCATTACAGTTTCCAATTTTTTTTTTTTTTTTAAATTTTTTTCAAAATGGATTTTTTTGCAAAAGTGCTTTGTGAGGAAAGAAAGGATTTCCACAATTTTCAGTCTGGGCTAGACCAAGATGTACTGTAAATCTAACACTAAGTCCTTTTAGTGGTATTTCTAGCTTGACATTTTGGCTGAAGAGCTCCAGAGCTTCAGAGCAGTCAAACTTTTGAATCCTAATGAATCCTCATGAATCCTTGAGAATCTTTGAAGCTTTTCCTATCATTAATCAGACTATCCACAAAAAAAAAAGAAAAAAATACTCCAGACATATGCACCATATGTACATGCTTGTACTTCTGTAACTATTAATTAAAATAGCAATGTTGGCATCTCAATATGATTATAACTCACACCTTACAGAATTGCCTTCCTAGTGTTTGAGGTTTAAGAAATTAGATCCCTGTCTCCATTGTATAAACATTCTAAAAACATCACCTAGTTGAAAAGTATTCCCCAAATACATGTTTTTTCTTTGAAGATATTCCTACTAATGATGTGTTACTTGTGTGAAGGGCCAAATTATCTACTCATCTAATTGGTTCAGCTCCACTGTGCCACAGGATTTGACATTATCATTTCTCAAGGTCTAACATAATTCATACAAAAGATCAATTTGTTATACTTATCATGTTAGTATAGAGCACCCTTAATAACAGGACATTTTATGCAGCATTAGCTTACCAGCATTTTTAGTGCAGAGAAAATATTGTTTTTCTAACATTCGTTTAGGCAGCTCCTTTTTGACTGTTTTTGCTCCTCTGCCTTTACAAATTAATTAATTGAACTGTATTGCAAATATTTATCTCCCCTAAATTAACACGGAATCAAAATTAATTAGGTTGAAAAACACGAATTGCCTATAATATCCCACTTCAACATAGAAGAAATTACCAGGATAATTTTTCTCTCCTGTTCTCTTCACGGGAAAGGTAGGCAGTGCAAACCTCAGGATATGGTTTCCTTGTTCTCAGTTGTCATTAAGCAGAGGCCTCTTTTGACAAGTTTTTGACACATTGCTCTTCCATCAGGTTCCTTACTTTCGATTGCAGACTGACAAGTCTATTTTGTGGCAGTGTGAAATGAACCATGTTCTGCTACCGCTGTCTCATGTCTCATAATGGAAGGTTCACAGCATGGACAATTGGGAATTTCTCCAGGCAGGGGAAAAGCACTTATTTTCAACCCCTAGCTTTAATCAATCAAGGAGAAACTGGAAATCACTGTAAAGTAATGAATGTCAATTTATGTACATGCTATTGATTTTTAGAAATTTAATGCTCTGTTTCCCTGTTTTATGTTGACCTTTTGAAGCTTATGGATGAACACAAAAGGGGAATATTCTTCAGGCAGAACTGGTTTTTCCCCTGGAAACATGAACAAAAGATGTTGTTCCTCCTGTGTTTGGGAGGGGAAAAAAAAGACAGAGAGAGAGAGGGTCATCTGGAATTTAAGCCAAAGGGCTGTACCAAGTTTTTTTCTGGAGAAAACAGGGACACGTTATTAAATCCATTTGTTGCAAAAGGCACAAAACCATTACTGCAAAGCACATCCCAGTTGTTGTCACCTTGGCATACCGAGGATTTGGGTTATTTAAATTCCCTCTTTGGTTAAACGCACTCTGGATTTCACATACTTGCATTTTATACAAAGTGTGAAGTCATTGTTTTGAATCATTCACTGTCATCCACCTTGCAGGTTGTGTGCTTTGTGCTCTTTCATAACACTGACAGAGAGTGAAGGAGAGATTAGTAAACATGACCCCAGAAGACCTCAGTAAGTGCCTGTCTGGCATAACTTATTGGTTTCACTTTCTCTGCTCTGAGGATTGTTAGCTTCACTGGATACATTAAACACCAGTTTTGCCATTGCTTATCTTTGCAAAGTTTACATTTTTTTTATTCCTGGATAAGGAACTCAGGCACTGCCAGTTAAAGGCTCCTCCCAGGATCTCCCCCTCTCCTCTCTCAAGGAAGAAAAAATGACTTCAGGGACTGTAGGATGTGAATCTGTGTTGAAAAGCCTCATTCTGCTCATGTTGTTTCTCTAATTCCTCCGAAGCATCAAAAGCCATTCCAGGAAGAAACTGAATGTAATGCTGCTGCTTTAGGCAGACGCAACATTCTGCTCCTGCAGAAGCAGCAAGAAAACACATACAGAATGTTTTGTTCACTGGGAGGGTTTCTTGTTGATCCCCACTGTATATTTGTACAAAAGTTCTCAGGGGATTTCTCCTGTTACTTCCCAAATACACAGTGAGAGGACAGTGCAGGAAAAGTGCTGGGAGTAACAGAATGCTCTTAAACAGCAAATTCTTCTAATGCTCTGCCTGGTGCAAAAATTGCAGCCAGCTCTGAAAGACACTTTTTTTCCCCTCTTTGCAATAGTTTTACAAATGAAATCACAATACTCCCTGAAATTACTGGTGCACTTGACTCCATGATCAATTTACTCCATTTTCAGTATAGACTTTGACAAGAATGATTTGTTTATGCTGTCACATGAATCAGTCTCAGTAAATTAGACCTGTCAAAGTTACTTTTTCTGCACACTACAGTTTGCTTTCTTGTTGACACCTGTGCAGTTGGGAAAGCTATTGGAAATAGTGCAAAAATCTGAGTCAGAAGGTAAGCTGTCTGCATTTAGATCCTGTTCCCTGTGTCAGAAATACTCCTCAGCACTCCACGGGTCTATTTTTTTACTTCATTTGGAATGGATAACTAATAATAATAATAGTACAGGAGTGGTTTAAAGTTTGGATTTCAGTTTTCCTACCTGCATAAGCCAAAATGCATATGAAGGCCAAACAAATGCACCTGTGAGAGTATGCATGTAGCAGAACATGGAAATTAGAGCTGGTTTATGGTATTAGCTACTATTAAGTAAAATAAAATAAAATAAAATGGGTTACTAGTTATACACTGAAGGGTCAACAAAAAGACCTCAGTTTTATCTGCATGATAAAGTTGCATCAGTTGCATATTTTGGTGCAAGATTCTATTTCCCTGCACTTTCCAGTGCCAGCAAAACTTTTGGTTTCATTTAGACAGACCTTATGGTCACCTTGAGTTAAACCACGCTGAACCCGTTTGAAACCATAATAAAAGTGCTGCCACTTCCAGTGATGTAATTCAATTATTTTACATAACAGGCTTTGTTTAATCTGGAGCAGCATTTTTATGTAGACAAACCCTTAGTGCTCATTAAAGCAAGGCACTGGTGTCTGCTTAGATCAAGCCTGAATTTTGCACTTAAGGAAATCTTCCAAATTGAGGAGGAAAAAAGAGGTAAAAACACAAAGGCAAACTGAAATGAATAACTCCTAAAGAAAAAAAAGGCTCCACAGTGATCTGTGACTTATTAACTGAAGAACCAAATTCTCTACCTATGCAGGGGGGTTGGATCTTGATGATCTTTAAGGTCCCTTCCAACCCCGACCATTCTATGGTTCTACTTTGGCTCTCTGGTTCCTGACTGCTTCTTACTTTCAAGTCACCCCTGTCTTTTCAGTCTGAATGTTCTGCTAGAAAGTAAAGCATATACAGTGCTTAACAGACCTTCATGATAGAGTTCATTTGATCCAGGCCAGCCCAATTTATAGCTGCTTCTCCCCAGAGCCTATTTGCTTTGCTAGGATTATGATTTGCTGTTGTAATATTGGGATGTCAACAAAAGAAGCTGAAGACAAATGTTGGAGATTGATGGTACCCTGTGTTCCTCCAAGAGGAGTGCTTTATCAACATCATAAAGGACCTTACCCTTTCCAAAAGCAGGGTGGGTTTTGTGGCCATGACAAACAGGAAGCGTTTTTATCATTAATGTTGTGAGCAGGTTTGTAATCAGACACATTTCTGTGTTCCTGAGCAATTCCTTGTGCTTGTTTGAAGTGTCTCTTTTTTATTTGAAAATGTGCTCTAAAAACTGAAAGTAAAGAGTGAATATAGAGGATTTTCAAAAGGAAACTAATTTTTACATTTTGGCAGGGGAGTTACTTCCCAGTTTTTACCTTTCTTGCCTCTGATTTGCAAGTTTTTGGTGGTGATATTTTTTTGTTATTTTGAGAGTAAAAAAAAATTATTTGAGTGGTCCTGTGTATTTTATAGGATTTTGTTGCAAAAGTCTTCCTCTGTAATTGATAGGCTGTCTTGTAAACCATAGCTGTGCAAGTAGTTTTTTACTTTTATGAATAATCTCATTTACTTCCTTGGGGCAGGAATCCTTAAGTAGTCTTTAATACTTAAAAGATGAGGCTTTTGCTAGCAGTAGTTTTTAACTCATCCCAATCTGCTTCCTTTAATTAGAATATGTGTGGATCTCACCTTAGAATGAGGAGAGGACAGACCTCAGCAGCTCTTCCCAGTGTAACCAGTGCTCACTGGAGCAGCTCCAGTGGTTTGGAATAAGGGTCACTTGTGTCTGTTAAGCTTTGCTGGATTAAGCCCTTCCTTTAGTGTTGGGATACAACATTCTCTTGGCATTGCATGTATCTGCTGGTACCTTTGTCAGATTGGGCCCAACACCCTCAACAGTTGTCAAGGCACCAAGAATCCTCAATGTCCCTGCTGAGCCTCCCTGAGCCTCTGCCCATCACCCAGGAACCCCACTGGAGCTCCAGTCCCTGCCAGAGCTGTGACGTGGGTGTGCGTGGCCACAGCTCTGCTCCTGAGCTCTCACTTGGATTTCCTCAATTAACCTTGGACCTGTGGCTCACTGGGCTGCCACCAGGACTTGTTGATGTCACCAGGACCTGCTGATGTCACCAGGACCTGCTGATGTCACCAGGACCTGCTGATGTCACTGCCCTGCTCTGGTTGCTGGGCTCCAGTGCTCAGGTCTTGTGGTCCCTGGCTGCCCGGCCTCAGGTTACAGCCCCGATGGCAGAAACAGTCTTGGAAGAACTGTTATGGTTTGTGTGTCACACCTTAAAGGAAACCCATTAAAGAAGAACGTATGTATAGGTGTACAACAACCAAATAACTTCTGAAAGGTTAATTTTTGTAATAAGAGATTTACCACTCTTCTACCCCAGAGGTTGCAGGGCTTGCTCTTGTACTTATCTTGCTGGCAGTGCTCAAGCTCCCTGACTGCAAACCAAACCAAACCAAACCAACCCAAACCTACCCAACCCAACCAAAACAACCTCCCCCCCCAAAAAAAAAAACCCAAAACAAAAAAACCAAAATGAAAAACCAAACCAAACCAAAAAAAAAAAAAAAACAAAACCCCAAACCAAATAAACCCACCAAAACCAACCAATATTGAAATATTGTTTGCACGGATTCCTTGCTACAGGTCTGAGCTTGATATCCTCTCTCAGGAAGAGTCCCCACTGAGCCAGATGTTTCTCCAGCACACTTGGCCTCGAGCAGTGGATGGGCTGTAGAAAACTCCAGCTTATCAATGCTTGGTTTAACCTTTCCTTTTCTATCCCACTCAAGTCCCTTACTATTCCTCTTGCGACCCCCACATCAAGGCTTTTCCTCTTTGGGACATCCCCTCCCTCTGGTCTCTGGTTGCTGTTGCTTATCTCCCTCAGGCATCTACCCCAGCAGGTAGGTAGCAGTGAGGACTGAGAAAAGGTGTTTCAGAGCATCAGAACAGTCAGAGGATAAAAGCCTTGTTATCCAGAACACGTGTACCCTCTCCCAGTGCCCCATGCACACTTGTTACCTGTCAGCCACAGGAAACTATAAATAAATTGTCCTGTTGTCTTCATTCAACCCCTGGGCAAGAGATGAGTGGATCTAGTCCAATATATGTGCACTTTAGGTCTGATTTTTCTGGTAGTTTATGTCCACCTGCTTTCCTACAGTTGTATTTTGATTTATAGGGTGTAATAACGTGGAAGTATTTTTGTGTGGATGTTATAGATTCTAACACCAGGCAGCAGGCCTTGTGCACAACAGGGAGCAAGCTCTGAGATACTGTAGCTGTAATATTGGTGAAGAGATAATCTGCACTTCTGTAGCTCTCCTTCATTTGGAAAAAGGAAAGACTGGTGCCATGAGCTGTCACACCTGGACAGTGGGTCTGGTACAGCTGTGGAGGGAGAAAAGTACTTAAGAGCAGGCACATCCATTGGCATCTGGAGAACAAAGTCAGCTGTTAAGTTACCTCAAAGACTGGACTTGGAGATTTATTCTGCCTGTAGGGGATTTCAGAGAGGAGCATGAGGACTAAATTCTCAGCTGATACCCATTGGTTTACATCCTAGTGAAGCTGCAGAATGAAAAGTTTGGGACAGTTGGCCCCTTGGTTTTGATGTGATGATTGAAGGTGAAAGCTTTGATAAGCCTGAGCTTATAGCATGAACTGCATTTTGCAGAGTTCTGACTTTGCATTCTTCAGTTTGTGATGGTCATTTGCTGAGGGACAGGTTACCTGGTGCAGGTAACCCAAGTCTGCTCCTGACCCAATTAGAAAATGCATATTTTTTAGGAAAGGCTGCTAAATGATCCAGTTGGCTGTGATTTCATCATTTTGATGCCAAAAAAGAGAGAGAAATGTTCCTTCATAGCCAAGTCAACGAGGTGCTGAGCTCTTGTGAGGCTGTTAGCATCTTCAGGGCAGGTCATGCCAGCTGGGTGTCTTGCAGGATTAAATCCAGAGTTAAACTTGGAGCCTGAGTTTTGGAAATCTCAAGTTTGTGCACGGCTGTAGCTGCCTCTGGGTGGCCCGTGGAGGGAAAGGAAGAGGGTTTGTTAGGATTTGGTAGTGTACAGAGGAATGAGTGTGCATGCTGGGATGGGATTTAAAGCTTCAAACCAATTAGATTTTTAATTGTTTCTTTTCTTTTTTCAGTTTGTTAGCTGTTGTGATTAACTACCCTATGCCAATAAATAGCTGAAGCACATCCCCATGTAGGGACACCACATCTCCACTAGTTTTTTGAAATTTGTCATGACAAGGAGTTCTGAATTATCACTGAAATATCCACAGTGCACAAAGACTGCATAAACCTGCTAAAAGATGTGAGCCTCTTTATTGCTAACCAATTTTAGGGCAAATTTAGAATGTTTATTTTCTAAAGACATTCCACTGTAATTTTAAAATGATGGCTTTTTTCCTTTCCAAATAACAGTTTCAATATCCTTTGCTTCACAAGTGTTTGATCTAACCACAGTTGATGTTTAGCCATGGTAACACTCAGGATCTTTTCTTCATGCCTGTTGCTTTTGTGCCCCCCTCCCCAGACAGATTGATTTGGAAACTCTCCAAGTTCTCTCAGGAGCAGTATCAAATTCACTGTGTTCTCTCCACACCTGACCCATTCTGGATTTCTTTAAATGCTAAAACTAGCAAGGGCCCAGCTGTGATGGGAAAAAAAAAAACAAAAAAACCAACAAACCAGAAAATCTCATTACGTGTTATCCCTGTACAGCAAAGGTATCTAATGGGGAATGGTGCTTCAATAAATACACAACAGATTATGTTAACAGGGAAGTTAGAAGTCAGGTTTCTTTTTATATCAGATCATATTTAAGAAAGAAGAAGAAAGAAATATAGGCATTTCTAGAACAGCTGTACCTACCTATGCACCACTCAGTTTGTACCCATCTGCTCATCCCTCTTTCCTCATGCAGTAACAAAACCAAAGCTTTTCCATATTCAGGCTTTCAAACACACACTGCAGTTCAATCTGATATTTCATGTAATAATCAAACCAATTCCCCTGATAAGAGCTGCACACACATTTGTGCGTCAGTCCTTTAAATACCAGACCTTTGGGAAATAGGCCCTGGGTTGGAGCAGGAGGTGCTCAGGCTGAGCATACAATGAGTTTAAATGGAATAAGCTAATTTGTCACTGTTTTGTTATGATTGAATATATGTGTTTAGAATGAAATTTAATTTAAATCCAATTTGTAACATCTCTGTGGGTGGGACAAAGGAAAGAAAAAAACAAGCCCAAAGGATATATTAACTAGATACAGTACTGTGAGTGTAATAGGACTTCTGAGTTTAATGTTCAATTAAAAAGCCCTGCATGTTCTTATTAGTGTTTACAGGGGTGGTTTTGGGAGAGATTTATGTCACAAAAAAAATCCTCTATAACCCTTTTTTTGTCACTGGCTTGTGAAAAGACTTTACCTGGTAGAGTGAAGCCATCTGTTATTCTTGAGGGAAAATTCAGTCACAGAGGTACCAAGAGATAAAACAAGCATTTTTATCTAAACATTTCCCTTAGTTGCCGTGTTGTTTTTTTACTTCAGAAAATGAAGATGAATTGGTATAACTGGCTGTTGTATTTTGATATGAACCAGAGGAATTTAAGTGGAATAAACAAGCATGAACCTTGGAGGGGCTGATTAGTCACACACCACAGGCACTCAGAGCAGCCCTGCACCCAGGAGCTCCCCATCCACCCTGCACCCAGCATCACTGCTTGTCCTGCACCCAGGAGCCCCCCATCCACCCTGCACCCAGCATCACTGCTTGTCCTGCACCCAGGAGCTCCCCATCCACCCTGCACCCACCATCACTGCCTCTCCTGCACCCAGGAACTCCCCATCCACCCTGCACCCAACATCACTGCCTGTCCTGCACCCAGGAGCTCCCCATCCACCCTGCACCCACCATCACTGCCTGTCCTGCACCCAGGAACTCCCCATCCACCCTGCACCCAACATCACTGCCTGTCCTGCACCCAGGAGCTCCCCATCCACCCTGCACCCACCATCACTGCCTCTCCTGCACCCAGGAACTCCCCATCCACCCTGCACCCAACATCACTGCTTGTCCTGCACCCAGGAGCTCCCCATCCACCCTGCACCCAGCATCACTGCTTGTCCTGCACCCAGGAGCCCCCCATCCACCCTGCACCCAGCATCACTGCTTGTCCTGCACCCAGGAGCCCCCCATCCACCCTGCACCCAGCATCACTGCCTGTCCTGCACCCAGGAGCTCCCTCTCTGTCCTGTACCCAGCCCCATTCTCCTGCACTGATACTGCCCAGGGCTTGGCAAAGCCTGGCATCATCATCATCTCTTCACCTCCTACCTCCTCCTGCTTTCTTTAAAAGTATTTAGGGAAGGTGATAAATGTTTAGAGGAAAAGCATCTTTTTCCTGTGGGGTGGTAGGCTGGCAGATTGTTGGGTGCCTGGCTGGGGGTGTCAGAGTCTCTAATTGGGGTCCCAGCTGGTAAACATCAGAATTGCTTGGTGGGTTTCTGTACACTACTTTGCACTAGATTTATTCTTCTAGGTTGTTGAGGTTTTTTCTCCCTTTTTTACTTGTGAAAAATACTCAAATTATCATCTGTCCTGCAGGAAGTTTAAAGGAGGTTCAGAATATGCTACTGAAGAATGAAGAGACAGGAACTGTAAAGTAGAGAAGGAGGGAAGGGTGTGCAGAGAGATGCTCACCATCCTTTATGTTAAGGATAAACAGCATGAATCAGAGATATCTCACTTTGAGTATATTGGTAATCATTAGTTCATATCACCTTTGCATTGTTTATTTAATCTTGAGTGTCTGTATTGAATATATCCTTTTTATAATCACTATTCCTAGAGGTATATATAAATACATACCTATCCTAGAGCCAGCAAAGACAACATTATTTAATATAGGCCCTTAAAATACATACATTTGGTTCTTTCATTTGTGTGTTATTTACCTAATATTAAGTAAGGACTTATTACAAGCTCTCAAAACAGATAGATCCCTTAATAGGTAATTAATACAAATCTTGCCAACACATTAACAACACAGAGACAGTGAGAGCTATCTTAGGAGCTGTTACAGTCTGTCTTGTAAATCCTGTCCTAGTGCATGGATTAGTTCATGCTCCTTTGGAGATGTGAAAATCTCCAGTGTCACTCCTGATGCCATTCATGGGGGCAAAGTCTGTGGGGATCCCTTTCCCTTCAGATTCTGAGGTTTTGAATGCACTGAAGTGTAGGCACATCTGCCCTGAGTGAGAGGCACAAGCAAAAAACAGAGCTGCAGTTTTGAACTGTTTCAGTTTCCCACTGTGTTTGATTGGAATAAAAAACTAAGCCTTTTAATTTAATTTTTAAAGTTAATAGAAATGAAAAAGAAACCTCTTTTTGAAACTTCATTTTTTAAAGTAAACAATAATTTTGTTTAAGGTAGGAATTTTTTTTTTTTTTTTTTTTTTTGCATTTTTCGTTTTGTTTGGTTTTTTTAAAACCTGAAAGCATGATGTTTTATTTCAGATACAAATATTCCTTCAGGTTACAACCTCCAGAAGTTACTTATATAAAGGGAATGCTGACTGACATGATTGTAACCATGATTTTATTGTAATAACTTGCAGAACAGAGCTGGGGCAGGAGGTGTGATGGTCTCATCTACACTTACTCATGGCTTTTGAAATTACTTGTGTGTCTAGATAGTAGGACCAACCTGCTTTGTCTTCCATGTGTATATTTATGTTTGGCCATCCACAAGAACTGTATTATCCTGTGGGATAGTGGGAAGAGACCAGGATCTCCTGACAGCATTGCCTATGCTGGCAGTGCTACACCCTCACAGAGCAACTGATGTTACCTCTTGTCTAGGCTTCCATTAAACTTCCTAGAAATATAAGAATTGTGCTGTTGCAAAGAGGAGTGTTTGGGGTACAAAACATGCTTACAATTCTAATTGGAATTAGTAAAAAAAACCAGCAGACTGTGCACACAAAAAGAAAAGGTACAGTGGCAGAGTAGTGATTGAAATGAAAGTGATTCTGTTCATGTAGCCAGATTATCTCAAAAGTAACCTAGGTCCACCTTCAAAAACATGTAAAATCCCAAGTCATTGTGAATCCAGAACCACTCTCTGCAGTCTGCACTATCAGGTTACTTTAAGCACTGTGCTAAATATTTGAGTTTCCAGTCCTGTTTGGTTTGAAGCTTGGCTTCTCACATACTTGCCAGGACGAGAAACACTTGGATGGATTGAGCCCATCCAGCATCTTCTGACACAGCCTCTTTTAGAAATGAGTGCCTTTCAGTTCCTACTCTTTCCTCTTTCTCTGCACTGCTAGATCAGTGTTTGGAGTGGCACAAAAGGAGATACAAAATGGAGAGTCCAACTTTCATAATCCTGGCACCCAGTGATGCAGGGCTGGATTTCAGTTCATCAGGGGAGAGTTGCTGTAATTGTCTCAGACCTTCATTAGCTGCCAGTCCTCCCCTCTGTGGCTGACACGCTGAAACCTAGAGACAAGCTGCTAATTTCTTCTTGAAAGCAGCCACAGTCTCTCGAGTTTGAAAAGATATACAAGCTCCTTCCTTTTATACTAACCCACCTGACAAGTGCCAAGTGCTCTTACCTCTCAGTGCAGCCTGAAATCAATAGGGTTTGTGGGTGCTCAGAGTTCTCAAGTGGCTCTTTTAAAGACAGAGGCTGTGGTGCTTCACCTGGGCTGGGGCTTGGGGGGTTCCTGGCATTCATATGTGACTCTGCCATGTGCATCCTATTTGACCTTGAGCAAGTCACTCACCTTCAGCTTCTTGATCTCAAAATGGAGCCTGTAGCAGCTTTTTGTACTTAATGGGTCTGTGGTGAGGATAAATTCCTGAATTCCAGTAATCTGGATTATTCAATTATTCTGGAAATTCAAGTTTAATAGCGATGGTTATTTTAGTGAATAACATAACGAATAATATTTGGATCTTTAAGTTGTTCATTTTGAGTTGTTACTGCTATATTTCTCCTGACTCTATGTCTGGACAAGATTTAGGTCTTACCCAGCCCATAGTTTTGTTTCCTCAAGAGGAAAACTTGAGAGTGTATGTAGGAACACAACCAGGATGTGCAGTGTGTGGGTGCACCATGGAGCACGTGTGCCCTATAGCAGTGAGGGGGGTGCTGGATCTCCAAGACATACAACACAGTCTCTCTTCTCCCTGAGCTTGACTTTCTTAAGTAGGCTGGAGGCACCTCAGCACCTTCATTATTCTGGGCCTCAGTGGATCCAGAGCAGCCCTTGGGGTGATTTGGTGAAGGATGTGGGTTCTGCCTTCAGCAGCAACACGATAAGCAGCAGCTTGTGGCACCCTCCCACACTGGGGATGACCAGAATGTGCAGTTGTCTTCCTTGTTTCCTAAACTAGTACTTGCTTTTATAGCCCTTGGATCCTGTGCTGATCCCATTCAGGCACACAAACCTCACACTGTTACAAAGGAGGAAACCCTGAGACTGCTAAATGCCTACAACTTAAGCAGAGTTTCTCATGAGTCTCATCTCTTCTGTCATTAAAGTATGATGCATGCAGCCAGTTTGCATTTAAAGAAGAGGGGTTTTTTGTTTTGATTTCTTTATGGCTGGCATTGACCAAATAATATTGTCTATACACAGAGATGTTTATCTTTGGTATGTGTTTGCCTCCTGCAGTTTTGGAGCTGTTATTTTTAGCTCTTCATTTCTACAGCAAGACCTTTTGGCATCTTTGTGGAACAGGAGCAGTGTCCTGATTTAGCACAGCTCCACGATACTGACATTGTGTAACTGAAGGAAGGAAGTAGCTCCTTTGGTATGTACTTTTACTGTAATATTTGCTGAGGTTCATTGAGGAATAGAGGCTGTAAGAAGTTGTGGAGCACCGTAGTAGAGGACAAGGATATGGAGGCTCCAAGACAAACAACCTTTTTTTAATTCTCATAGTTCCTAGGCATCTTTGCTTCCAGGATGAGCAAAGCAGTAAATATCCAGCAAAGGATGTTGATTTGTATGCACAGCAATTGTTGGAATAAAAATCAGTTCAGACCCCAGTGACTCTTGCCAGCCCTGGTTATGGCTGTAGAGATGTGAATGCACAGAAAGTAAATAATACTTGCAATGCAACTTGAAATTCAAGCCACCCATCAAATTCTAACTCCAAATAAATCATTTCCCTTTTCCAAAAATGACTGGAAAGTTTCCATGGGAGGGGAGAGGCAGTAGGGAAGCAAGACCCGTGGAACTGTGCTCGTGAGAGGAGCTGTAACACCATCCCTGAGATGCTGTTGGCATTTTGTTTGTTCTTAAGTAAGACAAAAATCTATTGCAAAACAAAACAAAATGAGAATTCTGGATCAGAGTGTAGATTCCAGTCTTGCGTTAATAAAACAAAAAAAGGAAATTAATAATTTATCTGTGGCTGGTTTTGCTTTTCGGGTGGTTTGAGGTTTTTCTTTGTTTTAAACACAAGTAGAAGGTTCTTTTCATTCAACCTGAACTGAAGTGAAATTACTTCTACTATAGATAAAAACATATACAGATGAGCAGCGTGCTTTCCCCACAAAGCTAACTGCAATCCCAATTAACACTTCTCAAAACTGAATTTATTTTTTCCCCCTACTTCCTAATGAGGTTTTTTCCTCCCTGCTGTCTTGCTACAAAGCTTTATGCCATATGAGTGTGTTCATATGGTGCTTGAGTGCGTTATCTGACCTTGATTGGTGTTTTGGGAGCCAGTTAAATAGATTACATAGAGGTTACCTTGACAACTGTCTTTGCTGATTTAGCAATGCAGTTCATTCTTGGGCACAAGACTCTCAGCAACTGTGGAATTCCACTGACTTCATATTAATCATTAACACAATGTTCTGGGGAGGCTCTGCCGAGCTAGCAATAAGGACTGTATTGAAATTATTTTTTTTACTGGGTAAACGTTATAGACCAAGATCTGTTTACAGTGTGAAACGTTGTTCGCAGTCGTAAAATGAAAATATATGTTCCTGTTTATTTTTTTCTCTCTCTTCTAGTTTCAACAATAATATTGGAATAATAAATCTCCTATCATGTCTGATGGGAAAAGATGGTCTTTTAAATGAAACTCTTTCCTTAACATTGATCTTACATCGTTCCTTCCTTTAGGTCTGTGCCATAACCTCACAGGCATGACAGATAAATTCAGCTTATGTACCTGGGATCTGATCTCTATTAACTTCAGAGGGATTGCTTCTGATTTACATTAATGTTCCATATCAGTCAGAATCTGGCCCTTTTCAAAAGATGCTTGAAGACAAGACAGCCTCTTCCTTCCTCAAAGCCCTTGTGTCCAAAACCACTTACAATAGCCTCAAAACATTTAAGATAGTATGTAATCAGGGGCTTGGGCTTTGTCTTTCTAATTAATCTTTTTTACTTTTAAGTACCTGGCTTAACCAGAACTTTGCAGGAGGATGTCAAGATTCTGGGGCTGTATTTTGCAAGAGGCTGGGAGGCACCCTTATGGAAATTAAAAATTGGTTTTTATGCATTAAATGTGAAAATTAATAACATAGAGTAGGGGCCACCATGTTTTTTCTTCTCATACTGATATTCAGTGTATCTCATAAGGTCTTGTCTGTCCTCCCTATTTTCCAGTTGAAATGCTGTACTCCAAATCCATGTTCTGGGTTGAATATGCAGAACTCCCACACAAAATGTCATGTACCAGGTCAGTGAAAACCATAGCACGGTCACTTGAGGTCCACTGCCCATATGGAGGCTGTATGGAATCTATGGGTAGACAGCTAAATATTTTTGCTAGTGCTATCAGGTAATGAAATACTAATTTATTTATTAATTAACTGCCACCATTAGGTTTCAGGGTTAGCCCATTACAAATAAAGTCCTTTGTAGTGCCCAGAGCAGCTGTTTGCAAACTCAGAGAGACAGAATTAATCACAGTGTCTCCATCTCTTGATCTGAAGTCAGTGTTTGCCCACGTTGAGAAATATTTTCTTGCGACTGAAATGATACCAAAGAATGATTTCCACCACATTGGTTCTTTCCACAGTTCTTTCCTTCTTTTGAGCAGCTTGGTGCTGGGCCAGCACCACAGGCATCAGCCCTGTTTGTTGTCCAGGGTGAGGTCAGAGCACACATGGCTGTGCCAGGCACTGCTCCCAGCTGACCCCGGGGGTTTTTTCCTAGGTGTTTTCTGCAGAAAGCACTGGAAATAATTGGAACTTTTCTCTCAGAAAGGGTCTGGAAATGGTATCATATGCTGTCTGTGGTTAGTAAGGACCTTTCTTTCACCCACTTCAGCATCAACTCCATTTGACCAGGAAGAGAAGCAGCTCCATCAAAACAGATTTCCAGTTTTTCAGAGGCAGGTGTCCACTGTCACCTTAGTGAGACATTACAGATACCTGTCTTGTACTCCTGATTCTGCATGGCCAGGTTGCCTTGGCATGCTAATAACACCTGAGACTAAACACTGGATGCATCAGTGGAAGAATCAGGAGAAACTGGATCGTGTGTCTGAGTTACAGTACCCAAGTGCCAGTCTCCCTTGGTCCCCTCCAGCAGTCTGCTGTATGCCAAACATAAGATTTCTTAGCATAAAAATATACAGTTCTGCAGCTGTAGCCTTATTTTGGGTATACTTTGCAGTATACTTACATTGGTTCTTTTCCTTTTCCTTTTTTTATTTCTTTTTCTCTTTTTCTCTTTCTCTTTCTCTCTTTCTCTTTCTCTTTCTCCTTCTCTTTTTCTTTCTTTTTATCTTTCTTTTTCTTTTTTCTCTCCTCTTCCTTTTTCTTTTCCTGTTTCTTTTCCTTTTCCTTTTCCTTTCCCTTTTTCTTTTTCTATTTCTTTTTCTCTTTTCCTTTCTCCTTTTTCTCTCTTTCTCTTTTTCTTCCTCTTTCTCTTTCTTTTTCTCTGTCTTTTTCTCTTTCCTTTCCTTTTCCTCTTCTTTTTCCTTTTCCTTTTCTTTTTCCTTTTCCTTTATCTTTTCCTTTTCCTTTATCTTTTTTTTCTTTCTTTCTTTTTTCTTCTTCTTTTTTTTTTTTTTCCTGGTACATATAAGATCTGACTCAGTCTGAAGCAGACTGGTGTGGCTTGCTGGAAGATTTTCAGAAAAAATTCCCAAATCCTTCACCACAACTGTGAGTGGAATTGCTTACAGATTGCTTAAGGAAAGGAACAAAGCTTTGTTACCAGACTTTTTAATCTGCCACTTTAAAAGACAGAGAATGGTTCCAATATATGCTCTAGGGTGTTTCACAATTGGCAGAGGTGATTTATTTTGGAGCCTTGTAACCCTGCAAGAATTCAGAAGTAACACACTCGAGGCCTCTGATATTAAGTAACAGGGTACAGATGATAGAGATTTCCTTGATGCAGTTTCTTCCTCTTCACTCAGAGTATCAGGGCTTGAATACTGAGCCACCTGATTATCTTGTGCTGCAATATTTTATTTCCTGGAGAAGGACATGGAAAAGCCAAAGTCTAAAGAAGAAGAGGACTCTTTTTTGGTTTTGTTTGTTTGTGGTTTTTTTCACTAAGACAAAACACATGTTTTATCAAAGGAACCCACAAGAATGAAACATATTTTTACACTTTGTAGAAAAGACTTTCCTACTATCTGACTCCTTTGAGAATCTTCCTTACTATCTGACTCCAAAGTGCTTTTAGCCCTATGTCATTTTTACACTCTCATACTCATTGTTGTAAGGTGTTTCCTCATGTGGTCAGAAAAAACCCCATTGTTCCCATCTGCCATTTGGAAAACTGTAGGAAAAGCAAGGAGGTATTTCTGTCTTTCGTGATAAGTATCTCCCTGGTTCATGTGTGAAATGTCTGTGTAAACCTGGTGGCCCTATGTGCTGATAATTGCCACATTTCAGCATTTAGAGGAAAAATTTTTTTCATAAATATCAAATTTCCACTGAAAAGAAGTTTAAGAAAATGTCATTTGATGCCAGGTATCCGTGCATATCAAAGCTTAATGACCAGTCAAGACAAACATTCATAATAACATCTGGTATGTACCTATGTTTTAGCCATAAAACCTAGTAAGAAGTTTCCAGGCAGTGTCCATCTAGTCCTGAAATTTTTTTTCCCAGATTACTGGAAAGAGTTTGAGGTCTACAAACCACCTCCTGAGCTTAGTGGATGTTTATAGCTTCTAAATTTTTGCAGAGGAACCAAAAAGCAGAAACTTTCACAGACTTGGCTATTGCAAGAGCTACTCATTGATTATCAGGAGAGTATTTTAACTGCTTATTATGGAAAGATTGTTAAATTAGGAATAACAGCAGCATGGTAGAGTCTCACAGGAGGTGGTCAAAATGATCAGTTATGCAAAGAGTTAAATAAGGTTTTCTCCAGGCTGATGAAGCAAGTGGCTCTGGAACCCATTAATTCTTTTCTCAGGGAATACTCCTGTGGTATAGGGCATGGTTCCTACTGGGGTTTTGACTGGAACAAAAGGCATGGTGAGATGCTGATGCTGAAAACTGCTCTAATTTATGCTTGGGGACTGTCTAGCAACCAGCCTGGGATCAGGGGATTTCAAACATTATCTTTGCACCTCCTGTTTTGAGGTGCAGTGTGCATTTTTGTCATGGATCCCAGATCATTCCAGGGCTGGTGACTGGATAATTTCTTGTATTACTTCTTCTTACACCCCAATAAAAAGAAAACGTTTTGTGCCTTTTAGGGATTTATTCTTTTGAAATAACTGCAGAATTTGGGATTGGTGTAATATTTGTCTGGGAAGAAAACACCTTTCCAAGCTTTTATTTTTGCATATATATTTTTCTAAAGATCCTTAATGGAGCAACATAATGCCACCTGTGTGTCATTATTCAGTGTACAGGTAAAGTTGTCACAAGACTGTGCAGGGAGATGCTCTCTCTGGTTTGCTTCCTATTGAAGTGAGATAAATGTGTGTCATTTCCTTAGGTGTCACCTGAAAGATTTCCCCTGAGTATGGCCAAGTCATGCAATTAACACTGCTGGCTTCCCCAGGAGAGTCTGGGCTTCCAAATTTCTGCCTATACTAAGAGAGCAAGTTCAGCCCCAGAGTGGCTTCACTATTGAGTAACACTCAAGTACAGGGAACTGGAAAACTTGTGTATGTGTCTGTATGGCAAAGGAGGTGCTAAAGGAAAACTAAGCACCAGCTTAGAGTAAAGAATGAGTTCTCTGTCTTCCCATTATATTTTTCAATTTTTTTTTAGGGGGGGAAGTGGGAAAGGATTGTACTCTTAGGTCAAGGTTGAAGACTTTGTAATGCAAACCAACAAAGCTTTACTGTGATCATCTACACAGCACCTGCCCTGAGGATAAGCAAACAGTTCACTTTTTAGTACTTTCAGGTATGATGCGAGCAAAATAGTGGGATCAAAAAGAATCTTTTGAACCTTACAGGAAAAGAAGAATGGAAACCTTAATCCTGTGATGGATTTTCTGTATCACAGAAGCTGAACCATGCAAATCGACTTGATCAAAATCAACCATGTGGTTGGATCCAAGACAAGAAGCTTTTCTCTCAGTTTCTACCTGCTCATTCTTGAGCTTAATTGTGTCTTCTATGCAATCCTGGACTGCCCTGATGATGGCAGAAGCCCACTGCTTGCCTTGTGAAACAGGCCTGACTTGAGTCCCTCATTGCCTTTGTTTATACCCATTCACACATTGCTCCCATTCACCAAATTCTAACCCATGACTTAGCTTTGTGTTGTTATTTTTGGTCAAAGTGTACCTGTTGTTGCTGAAAATTAATTCCTTAATCCTTTGGGCATCTCTATCATCTCGAAACTGTAACTGTAATTTGGCTGATTGTTTTGTTTTTTCTTAGTTTACTGAACAAGTCTTGTGCTAAAAATCTGGTTCTTATACCTCGTTTCCCTTAAGCAGAGTGATTTTTCTGAAAAGCACTGCTACTTTGTGTTCTTTAATATCCTTTCCATGTACTCTAGAACTTCTCAGCACCTCCTGTTCTTCATAACCTGAATAATTACAATTTCAACCTCTGCTGTTCTAAAGCCTTCTGTTTGCTATCAGAACTTTCAGCTAAGACACCACACACCTATCACATGTTGCCTGCTGATCATCCCACTGACATCCATGCAGGTTTTTCCTCCCTCTTTTGGATTTCAGTCTGTTGTTTAAATATGGTGTTGGTGAGGCTCCAGGAGAAGTCTTGCTTTGTGCATGATACACTCTCCAGTTTTTGTGAAAATGTTGTTTGGGATTAATCCTTCAAGGAAAAAGTCTCCCTTTTAAGTCTGGGGCTTTGGTCTCCTGGCACAAACACTGAGTGAAAAGGCTGCTGACAACTTTGATTTTACTTCAAGTTCTGATACAAATCAAAATGAAAAAAGAATGAGAGAGGGAGCACTGACACACTGAACCAAGGGGCCATTAACCAAGAGCATGGGCAGTAGGCTGCATTTCGTTGAAAAATGGGCAAAGTCAAAGGGAATGAAAGCCTCAGAAGTTCACATCAGAACATCTGAACAGCAAGAGATGAGTCCAACAAACAGACAAGCTTGCTGGTGTCCTCAGAGTTCTTCCTGACACAGCCAGGCTCCCACTGGAAATTCCAAACAAAACTCCTATTTATTTCCATTGCTGCACAAATTGGCTCATGTGATTATTTCAAGATTTTTTTGATAATCCTGGGAATAACAGAATGCAAAGAGAATGTGCATGTTTATGATTCTCCTAGGGGTTCTGTTTTCTCTGGAATCAAAGTCCCAGTTTCTACTTCATGATGTATCTAAGGCTTCAGTTCAGCCTCACTTCTGTTAGCACAACAGAGAAATCTCTGGCAAGACAGATGTCTGCAGACACCAGAAGCCTTAAATTGAACACCTAAAAATAGAAAGCTACAGAATTGATAAATATTTTTGCAAAGCAGCCTTTTATAACTACTCTCCTTTTGCACCAGTGGTAGTTAGCATTGAAAACCAAGTACATTTCAGCTAAAGAGAAAGCTGACCAAGCAGCCCAATAAATTCTGCAGAGTTCTGCAAATTGCAGGAGGCCCAGGGAAGGAACTCAGTGCATGCCAGATTTTCCCCCTGGTTTCTATTGTCTCTACTTATCTTTGTAACACCAGGATTTCAATGTGGAGCACTGCATCTTCCCCATGATTTTTACCTCACTAATAGCCTGATTGTATTTTATGACTTTATATCCTCATTCAACATAATTCACTTTGGTGTTAGAAAATATGACTGTCCAGAAAAACATCCAGCCCTTTGTTCTCTTGGGTCACAAATCAGTTTGGAGAAGGAACAACTGGTAGTACAGAAAGCCTGTAGTAGATCTGCTAAGATCTCCTCCTATTCAGATTTGCTTTCTGTTGCTGGAGGCTACTCTTGATATTTATTTGGAATGAAACACTGCTCATCCTCTTTGCAAAGAGGGAGTTGGTTCCATCCAGCACTGCCATGAACCTCAGACAGTGTTTATATGGTGTGGATTCAAAACACCCCAACTATTTCTTAATATTGTGTGGTTTCTCTGACCATGGGCTGGGCTTCTGTTTTGTCAGAGAGAGCTTCTGGTTACCTGACACCTTTTTTTGTTCTTTCTCTGAGCAATCATTTCCTAAACTGCCTAAGTAAATATGATGCTGAAATGGAAGATCTGCAGAATTCCCCTGCAACAAATTCCAGACTCATTCCATTCCCCCTTTCTCAGGTTTGGGCACCCCCAGGTAACTCCTCACATAACCCAGTGCTCACTTCTCCACTTTCCTGATGCTCACATTGCTGTGGAGCCCCCAAGCAAGTTCCTGGGGATGATTTACATTTATATCTGCTGTCCCAGGAAACCTGGGGACTTCTCCCTGTGTATCCCATAACCAAGTTCTTTCTGGTTTCACATTGTTACTGGAGTGATATCGTGACAGGCAGAAAAAAAAGTCAGGAGACTTCCAACTAGCAAGTTACACACTCCCTAGTAATTTCTACTTCCAGGAGAGGTCTTCACTATTAAATATATCTCTTTAGGTTCATTTGTACCAAGATGTTGCCAGAGAAGCCAAGCCAGTAGATTCTTCTTGAGAAGGATCTAATTCTCAGTACAAAAAATGCCTGTACTGATAACCAGATTTCTCTCATTAGAGAAGCCACCCTGCAGATTGGGTTTTTACTGCTGTAAATCATGCCAGCCCAGGTTGATTTTCCTTTCTTAGCTACTTTGGCAAAACGCTGCCTATTCAATGCTTTGTAAGCTGAACTGCTCCCTTATGGGTTGGTTTTTTTTTGAACCAGACTAATTCTTTTGATTCACCCACTGTGAAAATCCACGGATATCTAACTTGAGTCATGCTGAAGCCTTTGGTGTAACCTGCAGGAGTGGGAAGATGAGAGGAGGAGGAAGGCAAGAGGCACCTCTCCTGAACTTAAATCCCAGGCACTGCAGACAAAAAAGCACCAAGCAGCTCTCACTATGCCTGGTGCAGGGAGGGAGCTCACAGATTTATATCAACTACCACCAGAGTCTGTGGGCACTGACAGTACTCATCTGTCCTCTGCTGTGCATTGAAGTCATCGTGGACAAGATGTATGAGCTATTTTCTTAGGTTTATGCAGCCCCTTGTAAATGTAGGGCCAGCTGCAGAGCTGCTTTAGATTAATGCCAATGCATCTACTTATGCCAGCTGACACCTAGTCCACAGTTCACTAAGTGCTATTTATTATTTTATTCTGTTTGCTAGAGGGATGGTAGAAATTACATAGATACACAGGTCAATTCAATCCTGCTGACATAGCCTCAAGGGGGTTTTGTTTGTTTTTTTTTTATTTTTCCACTCTCCCAAGAGAGTCTCCTTTACAGCTTTATTTTTTTTAATGTTTATTTAATAAGATGGGCACATTGGAAGTCTTATAAACTTGTTATTTTATGTATCTATCAATTTCTTTGGCTTTATTAATGATTATGGTACTTGAAGTTGCTAGCATGAAAAATGCACTGTAAATAATCATTATTATCAAATTACTTTCATAAAAATTATCTGTAGGATTAAATTCTTATTAGAGCAACACTATTAGCCATTATTATTATTATTATATTTTAATTAGTAGTATCAAGAGATAGCAGCTTTCAGAATTATCTTTAACTCAGCCAGTTAAATATGAAGGTTTAAAATTTCAATAGATTTAGTGGTTTAGGAAATGGTAGTGGGATTATAGTTAATATTATTTATTCAGTTCAGTCCTTGCTAGGAGCTGATGATGTGCTCAGTGCTGAGTGCAGCAGAACTTGCTGCCTCAACGTGTACTTCCAGAAAGGGAAAGGAAAAAGTTGCTTTAGAATAGGTCTTACTTTTCTAAATTCTGGAACCCAGGAGTTCTGTGTTGTTTATGGCTCTGCCACTTCCTGCATCTATTAAATTTTGTGCTTTGTTATTTGTTTCATCTTTCTCTGCCTCAGTGCATCGATGTGCATCAAGTCTGTTCCATTAATTAATCTGTGTAAAGCATTTTGTATTATAGGTACATGTGAGGATGGAGAATTTTTTTCACCTTACCTGAGAAGCTCTGGGTTGCCATATTCATATGGCTGTGTGGTTTTTGTAGACGTGTTAATGTAACCATGAGGTGAGATGATGGGCAGATTATGTTCTTCTCTCTTTTTCTTTTATCTGAAATGATACATTACTCCTTCCCTTTGATGCAGTAACCTAGTCAAGCTTCAGGAGACATAGGATGAGAAAAGACAAATAAAATATTGTTACGGCAGGTGTCATGAGATGGTGGTGTTATATGAAGTCTTCAGAGATCTTTTTTTTCCACCTTATTATGTGAGCAAACTCTCAGTCTTGAGAAGACATGCTGTGTTTGTAAATTTTCTTTTGCAATTTTCTTTTGGATAGAAAAAGTCAAATAAACAATTTGTTTCATTGCCTCAGCCTCTGGCTGGAGTCATTCTGGACACAGTCACTCCCCCATACACAAGCATTAATACCTGGCTAAAATTCCATTGCCCTGCTCTTGCCTTCTTTTTCCTGGGTCTAATCTTGCCTCTTTATGCCATGCCTCAAACATCCCAGGTTTTTAAGAGCAAAGACTCTGCCTTACAGGAATCCAACTTGGGTGCTGACTCTGCCTGTAAAGCTGGAGGCAGGCTGGGAACTTAAAAATGAGGTTCCCAGGAGCTGGCAGGCTGGGGACTTAAAAATGAGGTTCCCAGGAGCTGGCAGGCTGAAGGGGAGTTCAGGAGTGAGTTGGGAGGAGATGTCCTGGGAAAGGAGAGCCCTTCAGCCTGGCCTTCCAGTGCAGAGGTGTCTCCTGGGATTCTGAGGTTTCTCTTGAAGGTAGGAACACAAAAGAAGTTGACCCTTGCCTACCAAAACAGAGAAGGGAGAGAGACCATTTCTTCTTGCTTCTGTTAACTTGGCATCTTCTAGGAAGTGGGATGTTAAATGTCCCTCTGCCAAATCTGGAATTAAATTTCAGTCTTCCATGTCTCAGAGAGGGCTCTGCTCAGCAGGCTTTTTGAGTGCTCTGAGCTCTGCCAGTCTTTTCCAGTGCCATTGCTCCAATGTTCACACACAGTGAAACACCAGGAGTTGAGAGAATGACTCTGAGATGTCCTAACTATATCATCTGCCATGTGAGAGATGTAGCTGCTCTTTCCCAGGATCTCCCTCTCTGATTTGAGAGGATCCTGACATTCCCGAGAGCTGGAAGAGATCTGGGTTGAGGTCCCCATCCTGGTGAGGTTAAAATGCTGAGCACCCAGATCACAGGCAAACACCCCAGCTCCCAGAACATGGGGTTGAGTTTTAAAGGTGTCCATTAAACAGGTCCCTCTTGATTAGGAAATAGGAGATCCTAAGGGTTGCTCTGCTGAGAAGCCTGGTCTGGATTCTTGTCAGTGGTGTGTGCCACGGGGGACTTGATTTATTGCAGACTCTTTTTTATTTATTTATTACAGGCTCTTCCTTTAAAAGCAGCAAACTCCTCCTGAACTCGGTGGCGTTTTGGGGTATGTAAGGAATGTGAGAGCAGGCTGCTGAGAGAGGCAGAGAGGCAGCTCAGCAGTCTGAACTTTTTGCATGGATGCCCTGTTTAAAATGGGTACCAGTGGAGCACTAGATTGGCATCTGATGCTAGTTAGGAAAAAAAAGCCACACTTAAGTGATACAGTAGCAAAGTATAATTTTTGTAAATCTCTGGAATTAATAACTACAGCTATTTGTGAAGAGAAACAGTATCATTCATACTGAAAAATATTCTCTTCCCTCCCACAGGGGAAGCCTGTGTAGGTGTGGAGCTGTAGTCTGGGAAATTAAAAAATGCAAATTAAAAAATGCAAATGTAAAAAAGAGAGGCATTGCTCGCTGCAGTGCTCTGAGGGTTTTCTTGAATAGCAGCAAATTAAAGAAATGCTATGTAATCAAAGTTTATATCAAGCCTCTGAAAGGAAGGCACCATTATCACTAAATATAGTGCTAGTACTCCCTGCTCCTGGTCTTGTGCATTGTGTACCTATTACCAGTAAATTACAAAGATACTGTATTAGAGCTTTCAACAAGTCCTTGAAGAAAATGCACATTACCTTTCCATAGGCCACTTCACTCTGTTGTATTAAAACATGATGATTAGGAAGGAAAGGGTGGTTGGGCTGGTGGTTTTTTCATTCAAGTTTCTTCACTTCCTTTCCCTTTGCTGCTCAGGATCACTGAGGGCTTCCCAGCTGCAGCTCTTCCCCACTGATGTTCCTGTAATTCAACCACACAAGCTGCACTGATTGTAGGTTTAGATATTTGATATTTAGATATTAGATATTTGATTTAGATATTTGCTGTCTTTCACCTCCCCTCTCTATTTATCCACATGTGAGCCTGCTTTTCTCAGCTTGGCAACTAGAAACAGAGATTGACCCCCATCACTGCCTGTGTCCTGCTGCCTTAAACTGACTTTCCAGATGGCCACTTAAAGACTTCCCCACGTCAGGGTGTGCTGGGCAATGTCCAAATGGTTTAACAGCACAGGGAGTGGGCAATGTGGCTGAAAAAAAGGAGAGAGAATCAGGGAAATGGTGCATCCTAGCAACACCCAGGTAACCTGTTGGTCTCCAAGGCAATGTGTAACTGTTGTGAAAGCGAGGAGATCATTGCCAACTAAAATGGAAAATAAGCTCTGATGGAAAAATCTTATTTATTTACAGGAAGCCTCTATTCCTCCAGCAGCATCCAGCATATGTTGGGCACAGCTAAGAACAGGGGCACAGCCATGTAGCTGGGAATTTCACCAAGGGTAAGTTAATGCTATTTAAGTTTTGATTCCCTGGTTTGCAAGAACTTGTGCTGCTTTGTGCTGTAGTGATTTCACAAGGTTCACTATTCCAGGGGGATTCTTGGCCATTCCTCTTTGTCAGAAAACTCACTGGGGACAGAGATTTGTACAGGGCAGTCTTGATGCTCCGGAAGAGGTGGAAAATAAGATAAAAATGGAAGTTTCATGGAGTCTTCTTTTTCCTCATGTTGCAGGGGAGTTTGAAAGCATGGTGAGTTGCAGAGCCTGGAAGCTTGTGGGAAGTGGAGCAGAGGTAGAAAGTGCAGATTAATTTGTATTAAAGCAATAGAGGCCTTACACAAATGCTTTTGACCAGCAAATTCAGATTCTTTTGCCTAAAAATGTGCCTGCAGCAGAGCTGTACACAGAGTGCAGGTCTGTGGATTTGGCACATTGAGCAAATAAAGACTTCAGCAGAATCTCTTGATACTTGAAGAAACTAGGCCAAGCATACCCAGGTAGATAGCCACTGAATAAAATATTTTTTAGATCCTGATTTTAATTAGAAGAAGGCATAACTACCCCATTGTGACACCACTACAGTTTACAATTCTTTCTTCATTTATTTAATCGGCCAAAGCAGATAAATCAGCAAATAGTGGTTTTAGAGTCTCCTAGATTAAAAGATGAAACTCAGATAATGTGTTAATAAAACCAGAATTAGCAAAATTCCCCAAATACTTCTGTGGTTGAAAAATACTAAAGGGATTGGAAAACTGCTCTTAACAATAGTTGCAAATAGTGTCTATTTTTCACTTAATACTGTGATAGCAGGATATGCTGCTTACTGTTCTTACTCATTAGACAGAAGGTATTTAAATAAAATTCAAGCCTGGACTGAGACATCCTGCAGCAGAAAAAAAGGTGGCATTTCCAGCAGCTGTTATCACCATGATGGGGTGTCCTGAGCTAAGGTTTCTCCGGGGCATCTTACTGAGCTCCATCTTATATTTCAGCGACTTTCCTTTTCTCTGGGTCTGTCAAATAGGGAAATAAGAACAGAACTGCATTTGGGGTGCAAAGCACTTGCTGTTAGGACTATGAAAGTCACTTATGGTGTGGCCTTTGCTACCTCTGAGTGACAAGTGAACTTCTCCAATCCCAAACCAGTTACTGCAAAGTGGAGTCACCATCACCGTTCCATCCCTCCCCTGCTGTATCTTAGCACAGTTTTGTAACTAGTCTAGCTGTGCCTCCAGAGTGGCAGGGTATTACAGAAGAAATTCCATGTTTCCATGATCATTGTTCCAAATATTTCGTGGTACCACACAGAAAATGCAGGTCTGCCTCTCCTTTGACATTTTAATACTTAATGGAGGTGGCCACTCAGATTTTACACTCGTCAGTGTCTCCCTGCAGTGGGTATTTAAGAAGCCTTTAAACTCTTTCAAATTGTCTGGCTTCAGCTGCTCAGAAGATTCCATTACTCTTCAATTCAAATAGCACTGTAAAAGCTGCTGCTACACCAGAGGTCCTGAAAAGGTCTTTGTCCAATTCACCTCACATCATCAAAGTGCTTGTAACTGGACATTTATGTTATATTCCTAACTTGAGTCTATTTTTAATGCAACTGGCATCAGGAGAAGATGGTGAATTTCTCAAGGTCTTAAAAGAATCTAATATATCTTCTCCAAAGGCTCTTCTGTTGTTCTCACAGTCTTGCTCCTGACAGATAGAACCAAGTTCTGTAGTTCCTGGTGTTATGGGTATCAATATTCACTGGTTTGCAGCCTTAAAAGGTGCTGAAGAAGTTACTTTGTCATTGCTGTGGGGCAGCACAGGCAAAACAAGTCAAGGTGTCACACTCATCATTTTCACACTAAATCCCACCTTCCTGCCCTGACATCATTGGAATCACCCATCTGTTTCCTGGATTTTACTGCCTTGTTGATTTGAGGATGCCTTGCTCCTGTTTCTTACCAAAAGTGTTGTGCAGAAGCAGCCAGCATGCAGCACCCATTTGGTGAAGGAACTGTAGGACTTTTGCCTCCAAAGCTATGAATCTTCTAACTTCCAAGCACAGAAATCAGTAACGTTTTGGGAAGTCAAATTCTTTGTAAAGGATCTGTAGCTGGTGTTAGTGCAGGAAAAAAACTTATTTGCTGGAGGATGCAGAGAAATATATGTGTCAGTTTGATATGGGGGCTGGGGGCTTGGGGGCTTATCAGAAATGTAACAAATATCTCTAGCAAGAAACAAACCAGATATTTTTATAAAAGCCTGATTGTCCAAGGAAAGGGGCAAAGGATTTAAAACCAGTAGAAGCAGGGCTGTTTGAAAAAAAAATTGTGAGATGCATATGATAACTAGAGCTGGACTGCAGTGCATAACCTTTTCTTTCAAATGTGGATTGAAATCTTTCCAAATATCAATTAATCCCTAATCTGCCACGCATTTCCTAGTTGCTTCCTGTGCATTATTAATGGACTGGTCACCCTGAGATGAAGGTAGGAAGTAAAAGCAATTAAATTCCTCTCCTACCCAGCAGATACAATTGACCTAGAGGATTCAGCTACAAGGAAAGTGAAAAAGCTCCAAAAAAGAATAAACATACCCTTTTTGCCTGAGCCAGTCTGGGTAGTTTTAAAAGCAGTATGCAAGAGCAACAGCAAGCTCCCTTTTATATAAAACATGAAATTCTAAGATCCAGGGCTGCTCAAGGAAAAGAGCAGGTGCCCACTCTCTGCTGATTTTTCCCTGGTGTTGTTCTGTCACTGAATGAGCCAGAACTCCAGACACTGATTCTTTTTTCAGTGCAGAAAAGAAAACCCCATCTGTCTCCTGAGAGGTATTGATCCCATTTGAATTGGAGGAAACAATTCTAACTTGGTGGTGTTGTGTGGGGTGGTGGCCACAGAACTCAGTAAGGCAGCTGAGTGGAGGGAAGGGTTAACTCTGTGCTGAGAGGGCTGCAGTCATCCTCACCTGCAATTATCATCCTGAGCAGTCAGCAAGGATCACAAGGAGAGCTCTTTGCTTGCTGTTTGCACTCTAACAAGATTTGGGTTTTTTTGGCCAATGTTGTAAGGCCAAGGTGAATCCTACACTTTTTGCTCTGTTCAGCATCGTTGGAGATAACATATTAAGCTAAAAGAGGCAGCTTTCCAAATTACCCTGATTATCCTTCTGTTTAGGAAAAGTATCCTATCTTAACAACAGCTTTGTTACCAAATTTTGGGTGTATGAGGGATTAACTGGTAAGGGCAGAAGAGGAAAACATGGTCACTTTATAGAAAGGGGAAAGGGTGTGATGTGATTTTACTAATGCAGAGGGTCAGCTTTGAGTACCTATGAGTGAGGTCCTCAGTTGTTTTGGTTTTTTGGTTTTTTTTTGTAAAGTATCATCATTTATGATCCAAAGGGCAAGTTTGAAGGAACAAATTGGTCCCTGCATAAAGACATCAATTACTTGGCCTCGTTTCATGGGACTTCATTAGCTCTTTTGGGGCATTCAGGAGATGTTGCCATGAAGTTAGGCAGTGAGTGGACCACATATGTCTCTCCTTGCCATGAAATCCTGGTGCAGTCAGGAGAGCTCTGTGAACAGAAACAAAAGCTGACTCAGGCTGAAAGGGTGAGTTGGGCTCACAGTGGAGCACAGAGCCCTGTGACTGGAATAGGAAACAGGAGGAGTTGGTTTTGCATTGCAATTAAGAAAGGCACTGGAAATGAGGAGTGAGGAAAGATGGGCTAAGGCTGAAGGGACTGTAAAACCACAGGCAGGGTGCAAGTCGGTGTTATCATAAAACACAAAATGATATCAGGGTACTAAAAACTGTCAGGTACTAAAAACTCTGCTCACATGGCAGCAAGACTAAAGTAAGAACTAAAAAAGGAACAGAACATGAGTTACTTCTGAGCCTTTTAATGAGACCATTGTGCCTATTTTTCATAACAACACAAATTAAGGAGAGACCGTCGACTGTAACTCTGAATTTCCATATGTTTGTCAAACTGAGTTTCTAAAGCAGGTTTTTTTTTGCTCTTTTGCTTTTAGAAGGACAAAAAAAAAAAAAATTGAGATCATATTATAATCACTTGCCAAAATTTCTTTTTGTAAATCAAAGCTCTTTAATGTTCGAGAATACTTTTTATGCATATAAAGTACTATGCTTTACTCTTCTGTGATTTCAAACTGATTTTATTAATATTAGTGAAAATGCCCTCACAAACAGACTGAACTCTTGTGCTGTAATTCAAATCCCAGCTAATTATGGCTCAGCTGTGAAGTTATAAACCCTTGAAAAACAAGGTTTATAAGAGAAGTATTGACACAGTCTTAACTATAGCCATGTGAATGGAGCCACTGTAATATTATTTGGAAAGAGTGTTCTACAAGAGAATCTTTTATGAAAAGAGATGCCAGCTGTTCATTTTGGAAACATTTATTTCATTGGCTCATGATAAAACTGGCTGTGGAAGATATTATTCTGAAACACAGCGACTTCTTAATTTCATTACGACCTGAAGTCACTGAGACAGACATGATGCCTGGGAGCTGTGAAAAAAAGATTGTCACTGGGTCTTTTGCTTATATTGCTTTTCAAGAAACATACATAGAATGATTCAAGCTGGACAGGTCTTTGGAAGGTCATCTCTAGTACCTCCTGCTGAAAGAAAAAAAAAAAAAAAAAGACATGGTACACAATTTACGTAATTTTTATTTCATTTTTGTAACAGAGGGGTTTTTTTTATTTTTTAAAAAGGAGGCTTAAAGAAGCTTGCTTTTAATTTTTATTTATTTATTTATTTATTTATGCTTTTGGTAGTAGTTTGCCAGACAAGATCTGCTTGATTTGGCTTGAGGAGGCAGAAGTCTAGCATGCAAGCACGGCTAGAACCATGTGCCAACCCCAGCCATGCTACACAGTCCAGAATCACACATGGATGGGTGGCTTTAAACACCAAAAAACCCCAAAATCTAAAGATAAGTAAGGAAAAAATTAGATAAAGTGAGAGGAGTGTGTCTTGTTGACTGCTTCATGATGATCTGTCACGTGGAGTCTCACTTCTGAGTCAGGAAGTTTGCTGGGTCTGGGAATGAGCTCCAGCACCAGAGAGTGCTGGCAAAGGAGATGCCACAGATGAAAATGCTGCTCCTGTGATATTTTTCTATGGAGAACCTAGGAGGAAATAGCTGTCTACCCTCAATGAAAAGATCTGATGTGAGTTCACTTCACAGCATCCCCTTGTTGCTGTAAGGACAGGTACAAACTGCATGAAGTCCTGAAATTATATCCCACATTATAGCCTATATATCTCATATCCTATTACATCCTATATACAGAGATCCTTATACCCTATTATTAGATATTTTAACAACCCTCCTAGAGATGCAGGTGTGGGAAGAACTTCTGTTTACCTGTGTTATTTTGCTTGAATATACCCTGCAGCACTAAGACCCAGATCCATGTGTGTTCATTCCTTATTGCTAGGTCTCCTTGTCCTTGAATAAGTGCTGATGAGTTCCTTGTGGTGTCCAGTGTCTGCTGCTGTTATTGACTACAGTCTCTATCCTCTGCTATGTCATTGAACTTCCATCACCATTGGCTTCATTAGCAATTATTGTTTTGGTGAAAAAAATCCTACACCACATATTAAGGGATGACCCGAGGCCATTATGGAACTGAACATTCCCATAAGGATAATCTAGCTATAATATATCAAAGTGCTGAGAAAATATCCTTTGTCTCAGGTCATGTAACCAATGTGGCTGTTAAATGTTTTAAAAGCAGTTATATAACTGGCATTTAAAATGTTTTATTGAAAACCCTTAATGCTACTGTAACTAAAATGACCTTTATGGAGTAAAACGCATCACGCCTTAAAATGGGATTTGATTAAAAATATCAAATGCTATAATGTGCTCATGGCTGTATGTGCACCATTCTGTCACCCCAACCACAGAAGCAAATATACTGGCTTTGGTTTTTCAATGCTATTTTAATCTTAAATATATAACCTAGTTACTGTACAAGAAATTACTGTCAACAGCTTTTAAACATTCCATGCAATATTTGACACGAGCACTTTATAATTGGTATTGGTTTATGAACAGGTTGGATCTTTTGAGGCAAATGCTCCCAAACAGAGAGCATTTGATCTAAGAAGAGGTGACTGATCAGAGAATTGTCACTGGCTTCTCTTCTTTTCCCATGCTATGATTAGATCTTTCTAAGGAACAAAAAAATACATCCATTAATCTGTAGAAACAACAACAGAATTGTAAGAAAGTAGAGAGGTGGTTTTACATGCTAATGCAAAGCAAGATAGCCATGAAAAGTTTGTTTCTCTTAAGAGATTGCCCTTATTAGGAGCAATTTTTAAAGCCCCAAAGAGCAAACTTACATGTAAAAATATATTAAATGTCATGTAACAAGTAACATACTGCTGATGTCTGGAGTTCTGAAACACAAAACCATACAGTGAGAGTGGAAATGTTTTTGTACTCGGGATAGCAAAGGTAGAAGTAGAATAGATACACAAGCAGGGAAAAATAAAAATAGAAAAAAAAGATTCTCTGAATGACAATTGAAATGAGAGATATTTTTTTAAAAATGGAGAAATGCTCTCTCTGAGACTATCTGGCCCACTGAGAAACATAATCCTTTTCTCACTTTCAAGTACTCTTAAGAGGGGTAGGTGGAAAAAAATCCTTCTCCATCCTATGAGAGCAAAAATCTTTTCATCTTTCTACTTCCTTACCTGTCTGTACCTCTTTCCTCACAGCCCCACGAGCACTGGTCATTCTGAACAGATTATTATCCTCATTATTTTACAGCTAGGAAGTTGAGCCATGCAAGAATAAAGCAATATGTCCAAGATCACTGAGAAAAACCCTGTGACAGAATCAGGAGCTGAACAGAGGTTTTGGCACATGCTTTCATCACATACATATTTTCTCCACCCCAAATTCCACTCCCAGTGTCTATGCAAATGTCTCTCTCATATTGAACTGATATGGGCAGGATGGGCAAGATTTCTGGTGTTTGTCTGGAGCAGAATTCTTGAACCTAGAGGATGAAATTATTACCAAAGAAGATGATTATTTGCTGACAAAGTGAATGTGTTCATAAGGCAACTGAAGAGCTGTGGGGCCAAAACAGACACATCTCTGAAAAAATCCCTAAAGAAATGCTGGGGAAAAAAAAGTTTATCAGAATTGTCAAGGAACCAATGGGCACCTAACAAAGTTTTATGTTTAAAAAATGGACTTGATGGTGTTCATCTTTTGAGAAAGTAACCTCTGCCTCCACAAACTGACAAGACACAGCCTGAAGCCTTTAAGGACTTCAGTGCAATTTGACTAATTGAACATTCAAGGCATTAATTTAGCAACAGCTGTGGCAAATAGGACAGGATCCTGCAGGAAGGCAAAGCTTTTGATGTCTGCTGGGGGCTGTTTAGGAAAGAGGCTGCAGGTCTGCAGTGGGGAGAGAAAGGCTGAGAAAGAGTAGAGCAACCCAGGGCATTTGGAGGAGCCTGGAGTCACAGAGAGGAAAGCATGAGGTGAGAAACCCTAAGCAAAGCAAGCATTGTATTGGAAGTTTTTTGAGAAGGGAAATGATGCTTCAGATATCAAATTGTTTCCCTGTGGGCTGGTGTTTGAGTGTGAAGGCCATGGGGCTGCTCTGGGGGACTGAGCTGGGGTTGATATTGCTGGGGCTGCTACAGATGGGCAGCATTGATCCTTGGAGCCCCTGGACTGCCTGGAAAATGCTTCCCTCTTGCATGAACATAATTCAACAAGGGAAGTGTAGAGTTTTGCATTTGGGGAAGAACAACACGATGTCCCAGTATAGGTTGGGGGCTGAGCTGCTGGAGAGCAGTGGAGGTGAAAGAGACCTGGGGGTCCTGGTAGACAAGAAGATGCCCATGAGCCAGCAATGTGCCCTTGTGGCCAAGAAGGCCAATGGCATCCTGGGGTGCATTAGAAAGGGTGTGGTTAGTAGGTCAAGAGAGGTTCTCCTCCCCCTCTATTCTGCATTGGTGAGGCCACACCTGGAGTATTGTGTCCAGTTCTGGGCCCCTCAGTTCAAGAAGGACAGGGAAGTGCTTGAAAGAGTCCAGCGCAGAGCTACTGAGATGATTAAGGGAGTGGAACATCTCCCTTATGAGGAAAGGCTGAGGGAGCTGGGTCTCTTTAGTTTGGAGAAAAGGAGACTGAGGGGTGACCTCATCAATGTTTTCAAATATGTAAGGGGTGAGTGTCAGGGAGATGGAGTTAGGCTTTTCTCAGTGGTGACCAGTGATAGGACAAGGGGTAATGGGTGTAAATTGGAGCATAGGAGGTTCAAGTTGAATATCAGAAAAAATTTTTTTACTGTAAGGGTGACAGAGCCCTGGAACAGGCTGCCCAGGGGGGTTGTGGAGTCTCCTTCACTGGAGACATTCAAAACCCACCTGGACACGTTCCTAGGGGATGTACTCTAGGGGGCCCTGCTCTGGCAGGGGGGGTTGGACTAGATGATCTTTAGAGGTCCCTTCCAACCCCTAGGATTCTAGGATTCTATGAAGTTGACAGTCCTGTTAACATGTGTTTAAACAAAAATGTAGAGAATGCTCCTAGCATTGAGTGGCAATCGTATAAAAGTCTAGAAGTCCAAACCATCCAGGTGGTAGAAAGGCAGAAGTTTGGAGGAGATTGGAAATAGCTCTGATTGTGAGGATCATAGTGATCAGTCAGATCAGCATTTGTGATCAGTCAGACCAGAACTTCTCTGCCAGAGAGTTGGATTTTGCAGAGTGAGAACAATGGAACCATGCATGCAAGAAATTATTCTTTGTGGTCTATTTTCTTTTGGTCTCTTGACCAAAAGGAAAAGGCAGTTGAAGGGAACGTGGACTGAACTGGTGCTCAGATTTGAGATATGTGAGCAAGAAGGAACACGTGGATAGAGGGAACAAAGAGAAACAATAATATATTTCAATAAACATCTCCAAAGGCAGGGGATAAAACAGCATGCATAGTGGTGGTGGCTTCTCTAAGCTGCTGAGGTATCAGTTAGCTTGTAGTGCATTACTTGTTTTGGTGCCTTTGCAATCAGAAGTGAGTAGTAACAACAAAACAGGAGCAAAATAAATCTAAGAAATGCACTGTGGGGCTGGGGAATCAGGACACTTCCCATGGAACTTTCTAAAAGGAAGAGGTGAAATAACCCAGAGAACAGTAAATCCTGGTATATGTTTACACACTAAACTTCCCTCTCTGCTGTGCAGTTCAATCCCCTTCCACTACAGGGCCCTGGGGTGGAGCTGGCAATTAATCTGCAATTGCTTGGGAGGGAGCAGTTCACAGCTGAAGGGGCTCTGTGGATTATAAATTTAGCAAGGAAAATGGGAAGTCAGAGAGCTGGTGCTAAGGGAAGTGCCACTAGTTAAAGCTATAATCACCAGAACTCTAGGGCAGATCATCCACACCTGTGTGGCAATTTCCAATTCAATAAATAAAGTGAAGTGAGTTGCCTGACAACACCATGAGCTGGGATGGCAGCTGCCAGCATTTTGTAACTGTGACAACCAGATGAAGCAGAAAAAAAGAGAGAAATGCCTCTGTATTTCCAGTCTGGGTTACTGAAAGAGTCCAGGGGATGGAGCCCCATGTTTGAAAGCTGCAGAGAGACCATACTCCAATCCATTTCAGATGCTCCTTGTCAACACCACAGGGATTTGCACACACACCAAAAAAAAAAGGATTAAGCAGAGGCACTTTTTTTTCCCCTTACCATGAATGTGGCACCAGAACCATATTCTTTCCATTCCTTAAATAATGCAGCCTGAGTACACTTAAAGAACTTGGAGGCATGGCTAGCCTTGGCTCTAGCCACCAGTGTGGAATTTTGTGCTGCAGTGTTCACATGCTCAAATTTACCATAGCAACCTCCACATCACATTTAATACACAGAGACATCCCTCCTCTTGCCTGTTTAAAGAGCCCTTGTTAAGTGGTTTTGCTGTATTTTAGATGCCAAGATGTTGGCGAGATTGATGGAAGGGTGCACAATCAGACTTGTGAGGAGAGCCTAGCATCTAGCTCATTATGTAAGGGAATTAGCAAGGCACTTCTTTTGACATGACAGTCCATTATGGCAGCTGTCAATCATACCTCAGCATATGCTTTTTTTTTTTGTCCTCTTCAGTATTCTTAATTTTTTTTATTTTTTTTTTAAACAAAAAAAAAAAAAAAAAGGTGGTTCCATTCCTGTTCATCACTGGTGTAAATGCTTTGTGTGCACACACAGGAGCTGTTCCTGCTCGAGATGGGCAGTGGTTTTTCTGCAGTAGGTGCTGGGTAAACGTTTTCTTATGTACTCATGTGTCATCCTTACTCCTGTGCCTCTTTGTCCCAATCAGGTGTGCACAGAGGCTTGAATCTGCTCTTGCTTCTCATCCATCTAATAGTTTTGGTCCTTTCCTATGAGGTGGTGATGCTTAGATAGAGGAATTCCAGGCTTCCTGCCTGATGAAAATCCAGCTAGAAGGGCAGTTTGATTTATTCATTCCCTCTTTGGGAGAAAGAAGAAAAACTTGCATTAAGGCTTGCCTTATAATGGCAACCACACCAGAATAATATCTGTACCTCTGCTGCTTCTCATACAAATAGTTCCATATAGCAAACAGAGATTACTGAGCTCACCCTGGAAGATGGTTCAGGGTTGTAGTAGTTGGTAAGCAGGGAAATAAAGGCACAGGAAATGTCAGGTTTATGACTAATGTGATATCCTTCCTCCTGCAACTGAGCCATCTCTTATTAGAAATAAATTGAGGTGGAAAGGACTTCTGAGAAAGTTTCTTTTTATCTCCAAAAGAACATCTGAGAGGGAGAAGAGAGAGCTAGGAGTCCAGATTGCCTCTGAAAAATAGAGTTCCTCTGTAAAGCCACGTTTTGACTGGTGTGCTCATTTGAGAGAGAGAGTAATTGCATACCAGGCAGCACGGGAATTAGCACCTAGCAAACAATAGTCCATTTGCAAGCATAGAATATGTATTGAGGGGAAATTATCTTTTCACATTATTTAAGGAAAAAAAATCCTCTGCGTTACAAGACAACTCCTGTAAATTGTAGCTGTGTCTGCATTTGATTCACACGTGTGTATCAAGCAGTACAATTGGTCTTAGATGCACACTTTGCTAGATGTAGCTTTGGTTCCTTTATGTTAAAACACAGGTAAGTTGGAAAAAGCTTCACTGATGTACAACCATCTTTCTTCCACTCCTCCTTCCTTAGTATCTCACTCTCTTCTGCCCATGTGAAAGCAGAGTCTTCTGGGGCAACAAAAATAACCAGAAACACAAAGCTGCACCTTTGGGAGTGAGGGAGCACATCCACATCCATCCTAGGAAAGACAAACTTCTGGGAGGAGAGGAGTGCCCCAGGAAAAACAAGGTTCAACACAGTAAAATGCTTTATCTTGGTTATCACTTTCATCAGGGTAAGTAGGAAAGTGTGGCTGCACTTTTAAAAGCACAGTAAGAAAGTAAATGTTTGGGAACGTTTCTACCTGAAGTAAATGGTTTTTGAAAAGTACTTTCAAATTTTTTCCAGTTTCTCTTCTATTTTTGTCTGGAAAGCCATGGTATGAAACTACTTAAATAATCTACCATTGCCATCTGTATGCAGATAAATGACACCCTCTGCCCCAAGGATCATGCAGACTGCAGCTTCTGTCCTGCAAACTGCTGACTGAGGGAAATACTCTTGCTTACACACGTTGGCAATGATTTCAAGGGGGTTCTTCTGGACCCAAGACTCAGGAAACCTTCCCAAAGAACACATCTTGGACAATTGGTACCGTGAGCACTGGCTGTAGTCTTTCTGCACAGATGGATTGAGCATCATGGACTTCATTTGAGTGCTCAGATGTCCAGTGATGTGCAGATTTTTGCTTCTGACCTTTCTAGTATTCTTTTCCATTAAAATAAATAAACGATGCCCTGAAATACCAAGCAGAAGTCCACTCACATCATTCTACCTGAATGCAGTTTAGATTTTTCATTTCCATGCTATCATTTGATATTACTTCAAAAAATATTACTTACTTGCTTCTTTTCTCTTCTTTTTTTCTCTTCTTTTTTTCTCTTCTTTTTTTCTCTTCTTTTTTTTCTCTTCTTTTTTTTTCTCTTCTTTTTTTTTCTCTTCTTTTTTTTCTCTTCTTTTTTTCTCTTCTTTTTTTTCTCTTCTTTTTTTTCTCTTCTTTTTTTTTCTCTTCTTTTTTTTCTCTTCTTTTTTTTCTCTTCTTTTTTTTCTCTTCTTTTTTTTCTCTTTTTTTTTTCTCCTTTTTTTTTCTCCTTTTTTTTTCTCCTTTTTTTCTCTTCTTTTTTTTTCTCTTCTTTTTTTTTCTCTTCTTTTTTTTCTCTTCTTTTTCTCTTCTTTTTCTCTTCTTTTTTTTTCTCTTCTTTTTTTTTCTCTTCTTTTTTTTTCTCTTCTTTTTTTTTCTCTTCTTTTTTTTTCTCTTCTTTTTTTTTCTCTTCTTTTTTTTTCTCTTCTTTTTTTTTCTCTTCTTTTTTTTTCTCTTCTTTTTTTTTCTCTTCTTTTTTTTTCTCTTCTTTTTTTTTCTCTTCTTTTTTTTTCTCTTCTTTTTTTTTCTCTTCTTTTTTTTTCTCTTCTTTTTTTTTCTCTTCTTTTTTTTTCTCTTCTTTTTTTTTCTCTTCTTTTTTTTTCTCTTCTTTTTTTTTCTCTTCTTTTTTTTTCTCTTCTTTTTTTTTCTCTTCTTTTCTCTAGGGATGGGGGGAGGGCAGAGGGAGGAGATGGAGTAGGGAGGTAGTAGGAAGGGCATGGAATATATACACAACCTGTTAAAGAACTTCAAGGATGCTTCATTCTACTATTTCATCCTGAACCAGCTGTGTGGAGATTCTTCTCCTGCTCTGTTCTGCAGTGAAATCAATGGGAAATGTTCTATTAAATTAATTTGGCTTCAGATCAGATGCCGCCATTGAAAATCCCAATATAAGCAGCCTGGTCTTTGTGATATCTTCCATAATGGCACAGTGTGGTCCCAATCCTACAGTCTTACTCTGGGAAAATCCCTAATGACTTCAGTGAGAGCTTTTCCTAACTAAAAATTTCACAACCAGGTAACGAGAAGCAATGAGCATTCGCTGCCCTCTCTATTAGATCCTGTAGTTGGGCTGCTTCTGATAGGCTTCTGTAAAATGAATTTCTATGGCAATCTGTGCTTGCAGGAGCACCTGCTCTGTTAGTCTCTCAATTCTTCACTTAACAAAACAGCTTGACACCACAGGTGAAAGATTCTGAAATGTTTTAATTAGCTTGCTTGAGCACCGTTTGATTTCTGTCTCCCCAGATGCTTCAGAAATTCTGAACTGCTTGGTTCTGTGACTGCCATCAAACAAGATTTGGATGTATGAAATAGGCTTCTATAAAAGAAAGATGGTGAATTTATATTGGGAAGTTTGTATCAAGCCACTGTAAACAGTGTAATTATGCAGCTCATTATCACTGGGAGATTTGACTGGCAATATTTCCCAGGCTGCAAGAATGGTTCTAGAAATCATGGGTCAAAGCTTCTATCCCTGATTTAGTCAAAACTCCTATTGATCTCGGGAGTTTTGGGTTGGGGCTCATCTTGAGTTTTAGAGAACAAAATATAAGACCAATGGCAAAAGCAAAAAAAAAACCCACCTGGGGTTTTTTGAACTGCTCATTTTTCAAGTTACACAAGAATATGCATTTTGGTGGGCTGACATTGTACAGGAGCAATCGGGGCTCTCAGGTACAAAAGAACCTCTTGGTCATACAATGAAATAATTACTGGAATGTTCTGGTCATATTAGCAGAGCTCAGCTTGGCAGGTCAGTGCTCTGCACCTACTGCTGCACAAGTAGGGATCAAAGGAAGGCAATAAAACCCAGTGCTGGCAATCTTTCCAAGACAGCCCACACCATGGGCTGTCACACCCTTCCCAGGCTGTTCCTGCAGAGTGGGAGAGCTGGAGATAAGGGCTTGTTGTCTGAATGCAAAGAAATAGGTTCCTCTCAAAGGGCTGAAAATGGACCTATATTTAGCAGGGACATAATCTAGCAGAAGCAGCTATTAGTTTGGAGACAACTGGTTTATTTGCATTTATCAGCCTTAGAGTTTCTTGCTTCCAGGACTTGACACCAGGCTTCTGAAAAAAAATATGAAAAGAGGCAGGTACAAGGAGGGAAAGTCATCAGATGTCTGTCATGGCCAGCAGGAACTTTTTTTAGTCCTGCCAAAATAGTGACAATCTACCTTTAGTAAAAAGATAAAAGCTCAAATTCTCCTGTAACAACTTGCCTCCACAATCTGAAATATCACAATGCTCACAAAGGGATGAAAGTGTTACAACTGACTGATACAGCAGCAAAGCCACAGAGCACATTTGTGGAATTCAGGATTTGAACGTGACTTAATCTATGTGGAATGAGTTTTAAATGTTCTACCCAGAGTAAGAAATGCCAGTTACCAACAAATAATCAGTAAAGTCCTGCTGGGGAAAATTAAGTTTTTTGTTGGGCTTTTTCATGGGGTTTTCTTGTTTTTTTTGTGGGGGGTTTTTTGTTCGTTTGTTTGGTTTTTTAATCTGGGATTACAATACAGGTATCTTTGCAGAATGGTGTGTATTACTATTTTGAAGTTTTAATGTTTTTCCCCTTACATTAAGCACAGCAAGCTAAATGAAGTGTTCTGTGCCCTATTGTGTCTTTTCATAGTTCCTGAACAGAAGCCAATTTAAATAGTTAAAATCCATTTACGGGCAACGTTCCTCACAAACACTGCACCACTGAGACTATTTGTCTTTCTGAACTTGTGCTGGTGCTCACTGCATTAGCAGTTTAATCAGATTTGTTAATGGATAATGTTTCGCTTGCAGAGTATATCTTGCCTGCATTAAGCTTTTAATTGTGAAGTTACCACAAGCCCAGGATAAAAGGCAACACACACTGAAGAAGGGAGGGAATCCAGATCACAGCTGGGTTCCTGCTGCCCCTTGCTCTGTGCTGTAATTCCCCCTGGCTGGGGACCAGAGCCCTGGGAGGCTGCTCTGCCTTAGCTGATGGGTGCTCAGGGCAGGGCAGGCCTGGGACATGCCTGCTTCCCTTTAGTTCTTCCTGGGGCTGGCAATAGCAGGGGCAAAAAAAAAATATTATGGTTGTATGTTGTATTTTGGTGGTGGTTTGTCTTTTTTTTTTTTTTTGGGGGGGGTTGTTTTGGTTTGTTTTTTGGTAACTTGAACCAGGAGAGAGTATAGGGATGGTGACTCCTGAACATAATCCCATAGAGTAGTTCCTGTATTGCTGCTCACTGATGTGTTTTTTCTGCTGGTACCTTTGCCTTGGACTTTTACTTTCACTCTTTAGTTCAGCATTATAAGAAATTAACCAAAAAAAGGAAACTTGCACATCTTCAGTTAATGTGGTCAGTGTTGAGCCTGCTATTTCTTAATGCAAAGTCCTTATTTGCATCTGGAAGCTTCCTGTGTGTCTTTCTCTTGAGTGGACTTAATTTATTAATAAAGTATGTTTACAGTTTGGCAGCACAATTCTACAAACTAAACAGTCTTTTCTGCTAACGTACAAGCTAGATTTTAGTTTTTGAATGAAGATAAATCACTGAACTGTGTATGAAACCACTCATTTAACTGCAACAGAGAGCAGGGGCAGAAGGAGGAAGTGAGGCATTATTTCTCTTTGAAGTTAAACGCTCCATTTCTCATTTTCTTATCATGTTTTCGGTTTCATGTCTTTGAAATACAGTGATTATATAAAACACTGGTTTGAACTATGTCATAGAAAACTGGATGCCAATTTTTTTAAGGCCTGGAAGTAACATATAAACAGAAATTGTTTCACATCGTACCTTGCTTTATGGGTTTTTTGGAATACAAACCAGGAATAGTGAATTAAGAGTTAGGCACTTGTTTAGGGACATAATGAAATTTAGAATTTATCAAGTAGGAAATCAGGCCCTGAATTCACATATTAGTAATCAATTCCTTCCTCAGTTTTGGCTGGCAAAACACTTTTGTGGTATTTTGAACATATCCCTTTTCCTCTACAGTTATTTCATCTTTTTGTTCCAGGGTGGACCAGTATGGTCACCAAACGGATGATCTGAAAGGGCCTCCTTTAAACCATGTTTTGGACTTCAAAACATGGCAGAGATTTGCCTCACTGGGCTATCACAAGCATCTATGGCCACTCAGCTGGGGTTGGTGCTGGCTGTCCCCTCCCTGGGGTGACACCTCAAGCAGAGGTAGAGCACAGTGCTTGGGGGCACCACTCATAAAAACCATCACTGTTACCAGGACTTAGTGTGTGCTTTTAGTCCAGAAGGCCAATTGCATCCTGGGCTGTGTCAAAAGAATGTGGCCAGCAGAGAGGAAATGCTGGCACTTGATTCTGCTCTGGTAAGAATCCATCTGGTGTTTTGCATCCAGCTCCAGAGCCTGCAGTACAGGGAGGACATGGACCTGATGGAGCAGGTCCAGAGGGGGCTAAGAAAATTATCAGGGGGCTGGAACACCTATGAAGACTGGAAAGGTTGTATTGTTCTGGAGAAAAGAACCTGGAGGAAAGAAGGCTCTGAAGAGACCTACCAGTCACCTTCCAGTATCAGGAGAGGAAGGGTCAATTTGCAAAGGGCCTGTAGTGATAGGATGAAGGGTTTTAAATCAGAGAAAGTAGATTTAGACTGAATGTTAGGAGAAATTTCTTCACCATGAGAGTAGTGGAAAAATGGAACAGGTTTCCCAGGGAGGTGGTTGAGGCCTCATCACTGGGGATGTTCAAGGTGAGGCTTGAGGAGGCTCTGAGCAACCTGATGTAGTTGAGGGCATCCCTGCTCATTGCAGGGGGGTTGGACTGCGTGACCTTTAGAGGTCCCTTCCAACCCAAATTATTCTATGATTCTATGACTTGTCCCCCTCAGCCCCTTCCTTCCTCTGTGTCTCTCTTCACCCCAGCAGTGGGGCTGTCAGCTCCCTCCCCCTGAGCACATTGTGGGGGGCAGCAGGTAATGGTCCTGTGCCCCCTGATCCCACCAGGAGCTTCCTCCAAGCATCTTCCTCAGCTGGGAGGGAGGCAGAGCCTGCAGGTGAAAAGTGCTCCTGGCAGCAGCCCAAGGTACTCAGGCAGGCTCTGGACTGGATGTTCCCCTCCTCCTGCATCCACTCCCTTGCTGCTGCCCTTTCCCAGCTGATACTGGGAACTGCCCTGCTCAAGTGGTGCTACCTCAGGAGTGCACTGCTGCCCTGCCAGCCTGGCTCTGTGAAACCCTCCCAGGGTTTTTCCTGGTTTGGTTTTTTTTGTTGTTGGTTTTTTTTTCCTTCTTTTTTTCCTTTTTGTTGTTTGGTTTAGTTTGGGTTTTGGTTTGGTTTTTTTGTTTGTTTTGTTTTGGGGTTCTTTTGGTTGGTTTTTTTCTCCTTTTGTTTTTTGTTTGTTTTTGTTTGTTTTTTCTTTTTTCCCTTTTGTTTTTTGTTTTTCTTTTGTGTTTTTTTCCTTTTGTGTTTTTTTTTTTTGTGTGTGTATGTGTTTTTGGGGTTAATTTTTGGTTTTTTCCTCTTGTTTTTTGTTTGATTTTTGGTTTTTTTTTTTCCCTTTTTTTTGTTTGTGTTTTTTTTGTTGTTGTTGCTTTGTTTTTTGGTTTTTGTTTGGTTTTTTTGTGTGTGTGTGTTTTTTTCCTTCTGGCTTTTTCGGTTTTTTTGGTTTTTTTTTTTCTTTTTGTTTTTTTTCTTTTTTTTCTTTTTGTTTTCATGTTTTTTGTTTTTTTCTTTTGGTTTTTTCCCTTTCGTTTTTCGTTTGTTTGGTTTTTGTTTTTTTCGGTTGTTCGTTTTGTTTTGTTTTTCTTTTTTCCTTTGTTTTTTTTTGTTTGTTTGCTTTTTTATTTTAAACAAAAAAAATTTTTAAAAATCACTTTCGACTCTCCCGCAGTGGTTTTTTCAGGTCTGGAACAGCATTGCCCAGCACCAAGCTCCAGCACCAGCCGCATCGCTCTGGCCGGGGCCACCAGCACCGTGTCCCCGCTGCAGAGGTGAGAGCAGCAGCGCTGAGCCGGAGCCTGGAACAATGCGGGCACTGAGGGATGCGGGGCACGGGGCCAGCACCCAGCAGGGCCGAACACCCGCCACAGACGTCACTGTTACTGACTGCTCCTCTCCTAGTAGTTCCTTCCTGGTTTTATTTACTCCTTGTGGTGAGCACCGGCTGAATGCTCCGTTTTATCCCCGGCAGGACAGGGCACACCCAGGGAGGAAAGTTCATGGTGGCTCCAGCCAAGCTGAGACCCTCCGAGGGGTTCCAGGCGGCAGGAGCTGCTGGGGCTCCTTCAGCTGCTGAGGGAAATCTTGAAGGAGGAGGCAGAGCCAAATTGTTGGCTTTTGCAGAGCAGAGCTAGGTAAAACTGCTGCTTTATTGGGTTACACCAGCTGCTGTGGTCCCTTTTTCCTAATGTAAAGGCACGAGAAAATGAGGAAGCTGCAAACCTTGTGCTCTTCATGCTCTGGCAGTGTTTTGGCTGTCAGAAGGTTAGAAATTGTTGAAGTTAATGTATATTTGACTGTGATCCCTTTCACCGTGTGTAATTCTCAGGCCCCTCTGTCTCCCACTGAACGTGAGGCTGATCTCCTGAGATTTCCATGCAAGTTTATGTCACTGCTCTTCCTCACCACTGTAAGGCTTTTATTGCTCCCATCACTGTGTCAAATTCTTTCTGTTTTTCTCCTTCCAAACGCATTCTGTATCTGGGAGGCTGCTAAGCACCCCTCACCCTGGGAAGGGCTGCAGCTTGCCCTGCAGGTGATTCCCCTGCAGCCCCCGAGGCAAGGAAGAGTATTTCAAAATGTGGCTGACACCCTTTTTCCACCAAGCTTCTCTCATAAATCCAGGAGACTTAGAGGAAGTAATTGTTCCATCTTTGGTTCAAGATAACTTCTGACACCACGCAGTGTTTTATAAATACTCAAGAGGCAGGTTTTTCAGGAGAGAAGGCACGCTACCTATTATGAAGTGCATGAGCAGTCAGCTCCATCTAATTCTACTCTGGCATTTAGAAACTTCTGAAGTTTTACTCCAGTAGAACCAAGATTTCACCTTGTTGGTAGACACAGGATGCTCTCAGCAGTTCAGCATGAGCATCAGCCCAAGCACATCCAGACCAAAATTATATGATTTCATTTCTTAGTCATGTTCCTGCCTGCAACTAGATACCTCATTCCTAATGTTCCTTTGGTAGCTCTGGTATCTTTTTTTGTACAATCCTATATCCTTTCTTGACACAGAACTGATATATGACAAGGTGCCAAGGTATAAAGTGAATATGAAGAGCAGACTAGCTTGTCAGCAACTAGTGCTATAGCCCAGAGTCTCTGTGCAGATGACTTTTTTGTGTGGACTGGACTATGCTAGAAACACACAGTGAGAAAAACCCCAAGTCAGTGAGAATCCTTATACATAAATGAAGTCATACTTATTTCTTCAGCTCAAGAAAATGTTGGGACTGAAATATTGTGGGAGGTCAAAGAGAAAAAAAAACTGAAGTAAAAATACTTGGTGAGTGCAGCTTGCCTCTTATAAACTGATCAAATGGGACAGAGCAAACCAAGTTCTTAAGTCTTTCAGTAATCACAACTGAAATAACCAGCTGCAGAACACAGAGGAGAGGAGGTTATTCCTAGCTGTATCCTCACATAGACAAGTTGGCTAAAGATGTAGCTACAGCTGCTAACCAGCAGTGAGTACAGTGAGTGATGTTTTAATTTGTTTAAAAACAAAGCTTCCTCTATTGTTTGGAACACGTGGAAGTACCTGAGGAAAAATGCTTTTTAGAATACTTCAGGAAAGGAGCAAATTAGCTCTGATGAAATAGAGAGATGTAAAATAACAAATGTAAACCAAAAGGTGCATTAGGAAGTTTTCAGATGCCTTTCATCTTAACAAAGTCACAAGCCATGCAAGATATTTTTCTTTCAAGCTATGGAATCATTTTCTTTTTCTGACATGTTATTCCCAGTCAGAGGAGTGGGAACCTCTCCTCCACCTGCCTGCAGTGCTGGGTCCTCCCTCCACAAGATTTTACTAGTGAGTAAAGTGAGAGTAGTATCTAGTGAGACTTCATACTCACAAGTACAAAGTATTTTTTTTTCCAACCCATATGTAATGGGTGGAACAAAATATTGAGACCTTAACTATTATTCAAGGAAGGACAATTAAATGCTTAGAAATAGGTAATGAGCTTATCTACAGTGATATTAACTAGGATAAAAATCTTAAGAGAATTAAATGCTTATGATTCACAGCATATGTAAGCACTGACTGATGAGACTTAAGGAAACATTTCCCTTTAGGGCAGGTTTTTCCATAATCAACCATCACAGGCACACGTCCACTGGTCCATAGAACCAGACCACAGGGTCAGCTGCTGTGACCCAGGGTGGCAGCTCCCATCTTCCTGCAAGGTGAAGTTTGGCTGATGATCTCTGGTGTCCCAGAGTCATGCCTGCTGCTCAGGGAGAGTCCACCCTGAGGTTTCAGCAGGCAATATGGGTTTCTCCACTTCTTTCTTTTCGCCCATCTTAAGTTTCTGCCCTTCTGCCCCAACGTGTAACCTTGTTTGAAAACTTGAATTGGACTGATTGTTGATTGTACTCACAATCAGCCAGTGACTGGTGTGAGCAAGGAGTGTTTGCATACGTGCATGTTGCTCCTCAAGACCTGGCTGTGGGCTCTGCAGAATGGGTCTTCAAGAGGAGCTCCCAGTTAGCTTGAAAAAAAAAATATTTTGGCTGTATTGGGAAATTGCTTAATAAGGTCTCTTTGGAGAGTGGGTCTTGCTGCTTTAGTAGTCACCTGCCTTACTGCAAGGTCAGCAAAGACTGCAGGTAGGTTGGGCAGGAAAGCATGGGTGATTCTGATCAAGTGTGGTCCTGATGGATTAGCAATGGAACCTCTCATCACCTGCCACAAAAGAGAGGGGTCTTGTCTGGCTGTCACTTCTGTGCCGAGGAACTAATCCATGGATGCACTTGTAGGAAAAAAATGTAAGCTTCTCTGATGCAAGCAGCAGGGAGCAGCAGCTGGCCTGGGTGCCTACGTCTTACACATCTAAGGAGCAGCTTCACACACTGATCCAAGCAGCTCAGTAACATGATCTATAACAAGTCTACTCTATCATGCAGGCATTACAAGTTGAAATCAGCTCCACTTGCAGTTGACAGATCTTTATGATCCTCTCACTGCAAATACCAAAGTCTGCTGTTAAAACAGAAATGTGTTTAAGAAGTATACTTTTGTCTGTATTTTCCTTGGCGAGAGGATGAAGTGAGAAGTGTGTGCAAGTGTGATGCAATAAGAGATAGTGTATTGCATAAATAGCAAAATAGCATAAGATGAGTATCTTATAGATGTAAATATCACAAGCAGAGCTGCACTGCAGAATAAATTGAAAGGCTTATAATGGGTTTCTGTCAAGAGGTTGCATAAGAGTGAGAAGGCAATATATGGTTCAAATGCACAGCTCAAGCCTAGAAATGGCAGCAGATGGAAAAGTATTGATTTATATTAGTGACAGAAGAAAAACAAAGGAAATAATCGAGCCACTACAGCAAGTTTCATGCTAAAAGACCAGTGTACACATTCCAGGTGCTTGCTCCTACTGGGTGTTAAGGTGACTACAGTAAACATACCTGTCTTTCAACCACTGCTTTGCATCCCTGAGCTTTGAGGGCCAAATAATTTCTTTTTCATAGCTACCAGCTGAATTTAATGGCATTGCTCTGTATTCAGCTGGTGCAACTGGATTTTGTCTTAATAGGAAACAAAAAGAACAAACAAATCTGTATTTTTACCAGATCACTCCGATCTATACTGGAATGAAGTTTACATAAAATGGAGAATCACTGGAGCAGAGCATCCAAAATTCCCCTTTGTTCCCAGCTGAAATCCCGAATGAGACTGGAAAGACAAAGAAATAATTTCCACTTCTTTTTATCCCTGTACTGAGGGAGGATTTTTCCTGGTTACTTAAAGCAAAACCTGTTCCTTTGTGTCACTTGTGCAGCATCTGGCTTTCTTACACAACTTTGAAGTCACCTACATGGAGGCTGCATCTGGACAGAATGGTTTAGGAGAGCTCCCAGAGTCCCAGTCCCCCAGTTACCCAAATGTGTTCCCTGACTGCCCAGGCAGCTGGGATCCTTCCTGGAAAATCAGGGTGGTGGGTTGCTGGGTATCCTGGTGACAGAGGCAGGAATCTGAAATGGGAACATGTTCCCACATCTCCCAGTTGAGCCTTGGAGAGCACCTGAGCTGAAGATCTGTATGGAATGTGCTCTGCTCTCCCTGCTCCCATTCTCTCCATTCATTTCTCACCTGTCTTCCCTGAGCAGAAATGCTGAGCTGAAGCAGCCCAGGTTCCAGTTTAGTTGTTCCTCCTGCAGGCTATCAAGTGCCCACTCTTTTCTCAGAGTTTGGACAAAATTCATCTTGCTTAAATGCAGCTTCTCTTGCAAGAAGCTTCTCTTGCCTGGAGAAGCATACCTGATGTCTCTTAGTCTTGGACCAATAAGGTTTTGTAAATTAGAACTTTAAATCCGATTCAAAAAAATTAATCAGGAGCCAACTAAGACTATAAATCATGTTTTAGAAAACTATGGGGTTTTATCATCCCTCTTTTGCACACTTAAGTAGTCAGATAGTGACTCCACTAGCTGAGTTTACACTACAGGGAGGTATCTTTCTGGCAGACATAGCCCCAAGTCCACCCTAGCCTAAAGGACCTTGTTTGTATTCCTTGGGAAAGATGGGGTGTGCCCAGTTCTGGGGGTGCTGCTGCCAGGTATGCAGCTGACACATTCTGCCCTTTTTCCTAGTCCATCTCTGCCCTCTTAAGTGACAATGCAAAGCACCAAAGATGAGTGGGATTTCTGGGAGGACCTAGGCTTCTTCCTATAGGAGTACTCACATGGGATTGCTGCAAAAGCAGATGGGATTCATAGGAACCCCAAGCTCCATCTGTTCACAATAGACTTGATGAGCCCAAGATCCAGGGCACAGCTGAATGCAATGACCAGCCCAGAGTTCTCAGCTGGAGGTGAGGAACAAGTGGGTCAGAGCAGCAAGATTAGAAAACAGAGGGCAAAGGCTGCTGTCTCTAGAACTGGGCCCCTCAGTTTAAGGAGAATATCAAGGTCCTGGAGCAGGTCCAGAGAAGAGCAAGGAGGCTGGGAAGGGACTCAAGCACAGATCCTATGAGGAGAGGGCTGAGGGAGCTGGGGGTGTTGAGGCTGGAGAAGAGGAGGCTCAGGGGAGACCTCATCGCTCTCTACAACTCCCTGAAAGGAGGTTGGAGCCAGGGGGGGGTTGGGCTCTTTTCCCAGGCAACTCTCAGCAAGACAAGAGGGCACAAGAGGTCTCAAGTTGTGCCAGGGCAGGCTTAGGTTGGACATTAGAAAGAATTTCTTTAGGGAGAGGGTGGTCAGACATTGGAATGGGCTGCCCAGGGAAGGGGTGGATTCTCCATCCCTGGAGATATTTCAAAAGAGCCTGGATGTGGCACTCAGTGCCATGGGCTGGGAACCCACTCCCTGGGGGAGTGGAGCAAGGGTTGGACTTGATGAGCTCTGAGGTCCCTTCCAACCCAGCCAATTCTGTGATTCTATGAAAACAGCAGAAAACACTTTGCACTGCTGCTTGAAATCTGCCTGTAGCAACAGAAGTCCAGCAAGGCCACCTTCTAAACATGACCGTCCTTTGAGCAGCTTTATTTTACCTCCTCACAACTCCCCTGCCCGGCTGCAGCCTCCAACCTTTTACTCAGTGGGTGGAGCTGGCACAGCAGCGTTTGTAACCTCAGAGGTTTGAGTAACCCAGTTTCTAGAACCATGCTACTCGCCAGCCTATGCAAAGAACATATAATTAGAGCAGCCTCGGCTATTTCAGTTGAAACAGCTCTTGCAGCTTCTTGTTAGTTCTGATAACAGGAATGTTGCTGCTTCTGCACTAATTGCTCTAACAATCTTCCGAGGGCTGAATCCTGCTGTTAGTACGTACAGTTCCTGCTGAGCATGCTGCTCTTAAAACTAAAGGACTGTCAGCCCTGGTAAAAACAGGGAGCAGTGCTGGGTGATGTTCTGCAAGTTCTTCTTGTGTAAGAGGTAGAAAATACATTATCACTTGTTATTGATGCACTGCTTTGCTGTAATCTGCTGAAAGAAATGTGTTTGCTTCCCTCCGGATCTCCACAGCTAACTTGTATCAGTGTTCAGGAGCTGAGCTGTGACTTTCAGAAGCAGTCTTTTTGTACTGGAAAAAAAAAAAAGCCCTCTTGGATAAATGCTGACTTCATCTGAGCTGGCATTCCTTTGCTGAGTATCTCGTATGGGAAGATGCTAAAGATGCTGCCTTACCTCTCATTACCTTTGTGTGTGTCCTGTTCTACAGGAGGGGAAAGCTTACCCCTTATTTTGGCTGCAGTTCCCAATTAGCACCTGATTATTTTCACTTTTGGGGCATTAGGGCATAGTTGGCCTCTCCATGGCATAAATTCCTAGAAGGGCTCAGCCTCAGATGATGCCCCATTTGCCAGTCAGCTTGTTTCCCCAGGTGTATCTCTCCTTTTGTCACTGCAGTCTCAATCTACAGCTGTGCATGCACAGAAGACAAGATTCCTACATGGCCTGAGATGCCCAGGATCATCAGAACTTTCCACACAAAAGGCAAAGCTTCCCTTTTAGAGCCTTGGCTGATCGTGTGGGGTCAGGTTAACACTTTAGTCAGCCAGGATCTTGCCCATGTGACACAGGTTATAGTGGTGTGTTTGAAATAACTTTAACACAAATTTATCAGTCGCTGCCTCTGGGGAATTTGCCTGATATGTTGCAATCATCTGGATATTTTAACAGTTTCGACAGACATTCAAAATCATTTTGCCATCATCTTGACACAGTAATGTAGTCTCCAGTGACTGCAGTGACATTATTTTGCCATCATCTTGATTTCATCTATTACAGCATTGTGGTCCCCATGCTCTGGCATTGCTGAGTGCTTTGCCTCGTTATATTATTTTCATAAGCTTGCTCTGAAATTAGTGCAAAAGAGCTGTGGGTTTCGTAGCAAGTTACATGCAGAGGGGGAGTTCCCTGAAACCAGAAAAGATATTCCAAATAAACTGATGAGCTATTTTAAGAACACTCCAGATTTTTAACATTTTTCCTTTAAATGACCAAAATGTTTAATTCATACAAAACTGCCAGAAAAATGTTCACTTAGGAGGTAAATGATATTTTACTCAGAGTTTGGCAGGAGTACTGAGAACTGGTTCCAAATTATTCTTTGTTCGATTCTCCATCATTAAAAGCAACATAAACTTACTTAATCTTTTTGGGGTGTATACTGGGTGAAGCATTGCTTATTATAGTTTGAAATAGCTGCAATACTCTTATGTTTGTGATCCAACAGCTCCTGTGTTTGGGATCCAGCTTATTTTGAATAAGCCCAGTCCTTGATTATATCATTTTAAGTCTTGATCACAAATATATCCCAAATAGCTTTACAGGCATAGAGAATTTCAGAAATTTATGATCTTGTTGAATTGTTTTGGATAGGAAAAGCTCAAGTTGGGGCTCAGCCTGGCCAGGTTTAGCTAAACCCATCTAAAACTCAGCCATCTTTTGTGATTAGGACAAACAGCTTCTTCTCTCTGGGATTGTTCATGCGGGTGTGAAGCCTGCACCTAAGTATTTGGGGAATCTAATAGTTCAAGAGAGAGCTTTAAAGATTCCTACTGACTTTAGTGGCTTTAAAATGGCTTCAGTAGCTTTACACCAGCCCCTCAGAGAGCTCCCACTTGTTAATATTTGTAGAAACAGGAGGAAATGTTAAGCTCGGTGCCTCAGTCAGTGCACACCAGGAAAGCCTCTGGCAATCCTGCAAGTATTGGAGGTTGAAACTGAAGTACTGCAAATGGTGTCTGTGGTATTTCAGCTCTCTGTAAACACTGGGAGTGAGGAGGTTACAACCCTGACATAACAGGAGAGCCAATGGACACAGGCCCTGATGCTAACTAACAGTTCATGGTTTGCAATATTTCTGTAAATTGCTGTAGGGTCCCTGTTTCTAACACCCTGCCGTGGTGTTCTCACATCTCTATTCCACTGGTCTTTTACCCCTTCTTTCAGTTAATCATATTTTCTAAAGAAAACAGCAGTTAAAAATAGGTATCCAATGAAGGCATTAATCCTTTTTTTCATGCCTTCACAGGAGGCCATCAGATTATAAACATGAAGTTGGGAAAAAATGGGTTTGATTATTTCTTAATCAGGGGAAAAAATAGCTGGGGTTTCTCTTTTTGCTATTGATGTTAACCTTTTCAAAATTACACACATAGCAGGAGTTTGAAAGTTTCAGCTTTTAAAGTATGTTGTCTCACATTCCAGTACTGATCCTTGCAGCATTGTCTCTTGCTTGGCTGCCCTTTCATTTTTCTTCAATTACTACTCCCTCAAAAGCTGTATAGAAAAAGATGCAAAAGAATAACACAGGCCATTATTCCAGGCTTTCAGTGGTGATAGACTCCACTATAGAAGACATTCAAATAATGACTGAACTACTGCTTCCCTCAGAAGCTGTTCTAACAAAACTCCACCACCAAAATTCATGGAGTTAGGTAATGTTTAATTGTGGCGAGCAATGGGATGATATGGAATCACTTTTTGTTCAAAACCAGAATTACCTCATGCTTCTGTTGGCTATATTAAATCTTCACTAGTCCAAAAATGAGACTGAAATCAGGCCATTCATACACTGACATCTGCTGAGCTTGCAAATGAATAAAACTTTGTGCTTCCCCCCTACATTCAGTGAGTTGGCAAACAAATAATTATTTTCTGTTGCAATTTTGTTCATACAAAGACACCAAATCTTGGTGCAAATACATGCAATAGTAAATCTCCCATTGTGTCTAACTGGAGCCACGTCTGGGTCCATCTCTATGCAAGTTATTAAGTCCATCCTGAAAAAAAAAAGCTACCCAGTAGCCCTGTGAGGATGCCAAAAATCATAAATGTGGGCTATTTTATGGGGCATGCTATAAAACTATTTGTGCCAGGGAAAAAGTTACTGAGAGAAGCAGCTGCTGTCTCCAGGATGGGAAATCAGGCACATCCATTAGCAATTCCTTTGTCAGTAGAGGAGCAGCTTATCTTCATCATGCAGCTGAGGGAAGGCTGAGTTACTATCGGGGCAGCAGGAGAGTAGCAACTACTACAAGCTGACTGGGAGGAGGAAGAGAACGGGGAGCAGGTTGCTGGGACTCTCCTCTTCTGTAGGGAGTAGAGGAGAGTTAAATAAAATGACAATAGGGTCAAACTGAGGATGTTTAATTAAGAGGCAGCAGCAGTGGAGGGAGCAGGAGAAAGGAGGACAGAAGATGACACAAGATAAAGGGGCTGGGGGGGAAAGTAGCATAGCCAAAAACCTCAAGGGTCGTCTTCTCATTCTCTTTTTTTTTTTTTTTTTTTTTGACAAAGAGAAGCACTACTTCTGGAAAAAAGTCTGTGCAATACTTCAGCAGTTGTGCTGGTAGGAAGGTCTGAGGGGACTTCATTGACCCTCGGAGAGAGGGGTTGGACCATGGGGAAGGGGACTTGGAGAGGAGGAGAGGCTTTTTCTGAGGAACTCTTCTCACTCACTGTTCAGAGAATGTGAACAGTAAATTTTCCCAGTGGGGACAGGCAGGCAGAGAACCCCTTTTCCCCAAAGGCAGGGGGAATGGCTTTTGTGCACCTGTGTGCTGAAGCTGGTGAGATGAGGTGTGTGAGGAGCAGCTCAGCATGAAGGGAAAAGGGCTTTTACTCTGGGCCTTGGGGCTGAAGCACAACGCAGAATGTTTAAAATGCTCCTGCCAGGCTCTGCTCACATATTTCATTTCAAAACAATGAATATAGTTATTCCTAATTTATTGTAAGGATGCTCAGAGTTGGCAGATCACCAGCCTTGTTTCTTCTCTCCTTGGATTAACCCAGCCAGCTCTCTCCCTGTATTTCCCTGAGCTGCTGCTGCCAGTGTTGTTGTTTTGAATCCTGCAGCACCAGCTAAGTCAATCAATCATCACAATCAGAACTGGCACCGAGACACAAAATAACATGGAAAAAACCCACTCTGCAGCCCAGTGCAGGGCTGGGTGGCACTGGGAAATCAAGAGCAGACACATCCTGCCAATGGCTATATCAGCCCCTGGCTCCCCATAGGGTGTATGTGTGCACATGTGTGCTGTGGCTTTTCTCTTTCCTGCTACAAGTTTGAGCAACGTGGCCCAACGTGCTAGGAAAATAATCTACTAAAACAACAAAATATTTAATGCGTCCTCTTTGTGTCTTAAATCCAGTCCAGGCTGGAATGGGGGGAAGGAGTTGTGATTAAATAATTAGGTTAACATAGTCTTAATCCAAATTTTATTAACATGTAATTGAATGAAATATGTTGTATAACAGAACACACCTCCTTTACAACTGCCACCCTCAGAAATTTATCAGTGCTTCTACAGGAGGGGAATGCAAGGATTCTTGCAAACTTTTTGTTTACCAGCAGACGAGCTCTGCCTTCTGATCTCCCCCCATTTTATTGTCCTTACAGCAATGTCACCTCACCCTGTATAAGTTCAGATACATTAACTTTCTCATTTATTTGTTTTCTGCATCACTGTGGCTTCAGTGGGCAGAGATGGAGTCAGGTTTGTCTGGGACTTGTGGGTAGTAGGGATGTAAATAATCTCTGTGACTGAAAAAGCGATCAAGATTCTAGAGAAGATTTTAATGGGAAGGTTCAGCATGCTCTCTACACATGGCTGGGTCCGTGTTTAAATGCATTTGTCCCAGGGATGCATTCCTGGTTGGCAGCCAATGATAAAGTCTCCACTTTGCCTGTGCCTTACCTGCAGATGGAGCAGGACAGAAGGCGTCACGGGGAGGACATGATCTGCTGCATGAGGCTGCAGCTTGGCCTTCAGCCTGCCAGGCTTTTAATGACAGTGTTCAGTACTTTGTTTCCCTGTGAAACTAATTCTTAGCTAGAGCCCAGTGGGCAGGTTACACTTTCTCCCAGTGGTTAAATCACCTCAGGAAATGTGGAGCAGAAGGAGGTGCTGGGTAAAGCCCTCAGAAACATCTCCAGGATCAGCACCTTGCCACCAAGCAGGAGGTGGTAAAAAATTGGACAGTTGTGCTGCAGCTTAGCAGGGACAAGGCTGCCACTTTAGCCCCCCAGTGCCATGAAGTGTTGAAATGGATGTTGAGGTAGGGGAATGCCTGCAGGAAAGGGGGATCAGCTCTCTGCTGGAGGTGAAGCACCTGCTTAAACACCTTGCTGAGCCCCTGTGAGGGCTGGGGTGGGGTTGGTGGCATCCAGGCAAGGCTTCCATGGCACCAGACTGAATCATCCCTTGCAGCTGGGGGGAAAGCAGGCCTAGTAAAGCCAGGTGGGTTTTGAGGGGTCAACCAAGCCCACCTGCAACTTTAAAAGTGCAACTTCTGAGAAGCTGAAGTCTTGCACACTCTGGAAAACTCCCGAGGAGGCAGACTCTGCCACCTCCCCAGGCAATCCTTTCCAGTGCTTAACTAGCCATGTTATTACCAAGTGTTTCCTAATGTTTAACCTAAATTTCCTATCCTCCTGTTCAACCCAATACTTCTTACCCTATCCACAGTGGATAAGGACTACTTACTCCTTTCCCCTTTAAAGGCACATGTATTACACAGTAGTACTTCCTCAGCCTTTCCTGCAGAATATGAGAACAGGCTTTTGAATTCTCCTTGCAGCTTGTGTTCCTTACACCTCTGGCTGCTCTCAGGGCTCTGTTCTGTTTGGTAGCTTTTTCTGAAGCTGAAATGTATTACCCCAATCTGAATGCACTTCCCCAGACATCAAAGTCACACTGCATTCTAAGCAAGCATCCTTGGACTAGCCTGCTGACACCTGGGCAACCCCTCTTGGTTTTACTCTCTGTAGAAAGCAAGACACTGTTCTGAAAAACAAGACTGCAGTAGAAGTGTTTCACTGAAGCAAATTCAGGGCAGATGCCTGCAGAAATGTACTTAACAATATCCTTCCAGTCTGACAGGGAATTTTGTAGGTGGAGGGAGACCATAGCTCACTTATGACCATGAGGAGGCTGATTCTGGGAAGCTTTAATAAAGTTGAGATTTATCTACTGCTTCTCTCCTATTCCCACTGGTGGAAATTAAATTGGTTTAACAAATCTGTGTTTTTTGACAAAGCTGTGGTAGCTGTTACTCTTGTCCTTGTTATTTCCTGAGTGGTTACAAATAATTTTATTGTTTCCGTATTTTTCCAAAAACTGACCTTCACTTTCTGCTCTGCAATTCCCTGGTACAATATTTTTCCTCTCTCTAAGTAAAATCCACTATGTGCCATTTTTCTTTCTTCTGGATATTTACCCATCTTACATAAGCTCTCAAAGATAAATCAATAACAACTCTGAGATGCCTTCAGACAGTCCAGTAGAATACCTTAGGACAAATTGTATCTGACCCAGCCAATTTGAAACATATAATTTATCTAAGTACTATTTAATCTGTTCTTTCCTTGTTTTCACTTGTGTTTCTACCCCTTTGTCACTAGTGCTGCTTCCTGCCTGATCCCATTTGACCTTTTTTAGTAAAGATTGCAGCAAAAAAGCTTTAAGCACTCAACCTTTTCAGCATCACCTGTCAATAATCTTCCCTATCTTGTTCAAGAGCAGGCCAACACTTTTTTCTCATCTTCCTCTTATTATGTTTGCAGCATGTTATCCTTTCTGCACCAATGTGTTCCCTGTTCTCACCTGACCTTCCTGATTTGGGCCTTTCCTGATTTCTCCTTCATCCTGGTCCTCAGTAATCTGACTTAGGTTCAACTTTCTGTGCACTTTTGGTGTTTGAGATCACTGAGGAGTTCATGATGTAGCTTGGGTGGTTTCTCCCAACTCTTCTAATATGTTTTCTTCTTTGGGATAATTTTCACTTAATAGAACTACTGTAAGGAGCTGTCAGCTATGCTGAGCTTCTTTCCCATGAGATATTGCTTAACAATTCTCTGAGTTTATTTAAAATGGCTTTCTTCTTTTTTGTTTCTTCAAAGAGCAACAAAAACGTGTTTGTATTTTCCTGTTCTTTTTCCTTTCCAGGAACAGTTTTCTCATTCCATGATAACCATCACCCACGTGGCTTGCTATTTTTGTATTTCTGCACCTGTTTCTCCTGACTCTTAAATTCAAGAGTAAGGAACTTCCCTCCATTTGCTTCTCCAGCCTTGATAGCGAGGCACTGGCAGCATGGGGTGTGTGTCCTGTGATACCCTGTGTCCCAGCAGGTATCTCCATGTCTTCCCTGAGTAGAACCACTGTAAGGAGCTGTCAGCTATTCTGAGCTTCTTCCCCATGAGATATTGCTTAACAATTCTCTGAGTTTATTTAAAATGGCTTTCTTCTTTTTTGTTTCTTCAAAGAGCAACAAGAATGTGTTTGTATTTTCCTATTCTTTTTTCCTTTCCAGGAACAGTTTTCTCATTCCATGATAACTACCACCCAAATGGCTTGCTATTTTTGTATTTGTGCACCTGTTTCTCCTGATTCTTAAAATCAAGAGTAAGGAACTTCCCTCCATTTGCTTCCCCAGCCTCGGTAGCGAGGCACTGGCAGCATGGGGTGTGTGTCCTGTGATACCCTGTGTCCCAGCAGGTATCTCCATGCTCTTCCCTGCTGTGTGCCTCCATCCCCTTCCCTCCCAGTGCCCCGTGTGTATGATTCATCTTGCTGCCCTCCAAAAGCAGCAGTTCCGTCCATCTGTTCCTCGTGGCTTTCCTCTAGACACCCCACACACCCCCATTGTGACAGCACCTGTGTTCCCTCCCCCTGTTATTAGCAGCTAGGGATTTTCCACTGGTTCATCCCTTTCTGCATATTACCCTGTGGAGTCAGTGTGCCCATGGGCAGCATCTCCTCCCTCTTCTTCCTGCACAAACCGTGCTACCTATATTAATATTCCAGTCATGTCAATTGCCCCAACAAGTTTCTGGTGCCAATTAATTCAAAATTTTGAGCACGTATTAAAACTTCCAAGTCCTCCTGTTGATGCCCCGTGTTTCTTGCATAAGTTCTTGTGATTACTTTTTTGTGATAGCACCCAGCATATATCAGGAGTAACCCTGAAGTCAGTGGGTCACATCTCGCTGTCATTTACACGAATGTCAATCCAAATGATTCTGCTGATTGGCAAGAAGTTATTTCAGATTAACTTGCATGAGGGTAGAGGAAGAATTTGGTCCCTTGAAATGAATTCTGTGTGAAATAGGTCTAGGCCAGGAGGATTAAACATGTTTCTCTAATTGCTAGATGTGTTACATTGCAGGTAATCAGTGTAGTGGCAATAAAATATGATTGCCACACCTGGAATATATCATCACCAAGCTTTTTGGATCCTATAATTTTCCTCCTCTTGTGCTGTGCTCACATTAATAAGCTGCAGGGTTTTAGATAATTGGGAAAATAAATATATTTTTAAAATTAAGAAGAGAACTCTAGCTGAGGTATGATGCAAGCAGATTATTCCATGCAGCTTGTGCTACAGCAAAGGAGCAGAACATGAGGTAGAAAAAGTAGCTTTTGAGGTTTTATTACTTTTTGCTTTGTGATGACTGGCTTCGAGCCCACACATTTCTTGAATACACAATAGGGAGTTGGGCAAGACTGCAGAAATAAATTTTATTAACACACAATCACTGCAGCACCAGACAGAATAATCTCCTTTAGTCTCCTCTAGCTGGCAGAGTCCTCTTTGTACCAGGTCAAGTCAATTAGCAGTATAATGTATGACAGGTTTTATTTTAAAAGGGTTTAATTAAAGTTTTGTTACAAAGCTCATACAAACTAACAATCTGTCTTTTAGGGATATGTATTATCTAGAAATTGATTTTAACTTAAACACTAATTTATAGACTGTCCCCTTTAATAAGTATAATTCCTTGAAAGATATTAAGGTCCTCCTGCCCCAAATAAATTCAGGTCCTGATTCAGCAAAACACATAATTACTGAGGACTTCAGTGAGGCCACTCATGCACCAAAAGTGAGGTTGTGCTCCAGCATTTTGCTGAATTGGGGCCTTACTGTATAAGCACTGCCCTGCTTACATACATTGTTCACTCCAGCCATGTCTTCACTGAGAAAGATGTTGAAAAGAATGGGTGATGTCTTTGAAATATCTCATCCAGGTCATTAAAGATGGGAACATGCCCTTCTGCTAGATACAGAGGGGTTTTCACTGATCTGGGTGCCTTTTTGGTTCTTACATCTAAAGACAATGATTTGCCTGTATATATATTTTTCAAAAATAGTTTTGACTACACTGATCCTTTTTTTTTTTTTCCTCTCCACATGAGAGCAAAGGCTGCCTCCCCAGCAGATTTAGCTAAGCATAGCTGCATTCACTTAAGTGGAGTTGTCAATTTATGCCAACTGAGGATTGCACCCCAGAAGTTTATTTAAGTTAAGTTTCTTAATGAAAACCAGCTATGTTATTCTACATATTGATAACTACAACTCTCACCTTATTCAATCCTTATAGAATAATTATATCCCCAAAAGCTGAAGAATATATCAAATTTCAGGACAACATATAATTCATCATTGTATATGACTTTTTTTATTATTATTCCCGAGCTATGGGATTATAAATTAGAAATGGGTGGATAAAAAGGACCCAAGGTGTTTTTCTGGTTCTCTCCTGGGCACTGTGGTTATGTTACATCCAAACATCTGGATAATTAATTTGCTTGATGGCCAGGAGGCTGGCAGCCTGGGTTCTGTAACCAGCCTGGCAGACACTGCAGAGCCACCTGAAATGGGCAGCACAGATGCTCAGATGCTCTCCCTGTGGCACCCACCCAGCAGCACCCTTTAGAAAGCTGAAGCCTTGAACCCACAAAAATAGGCAGGGACACCAAGAAGCCTTAGAAAGCATCTGTCCTCTGGACACAGCATCTTTGGGAAAGTGCTGGCTTTTTGTTGTCATGTTTATAGCCAAAACAAAGCCCCCAGTTTTTTGGTTTTTTTTTTACTTTTTAAATCTTTGAGACACATGAAAGAGAGGGCCAGAATTTGCCTTGATTAATTGTCATCCTGGTTGCACTGTGTTCTTCCCCATGGTATAAATCTAGACTGCAGCTGGTAGGGGCTTGGATGCTTTAAAAAAAAAAAAAAAAAAAAAAAAAAAGGCATCAGCATCAAAACATTGGAAGTAGCAAGCTTGTGTTGCCTACTTCTAAGTCTTAATGGTCTGAAAACTGAAATATCATTCAACTACTACTTTTTTCTACCACCTTCTGCCAGAGCTCCACAGAGATGAGGGAAGGAGTCAGGTATGTGTTTGAAATGTGTGACAAAAGAGTAAAACGTGGGGGCAAGCAGAGGGAGGGGTGAATTCTGAAAAGCTGCAGAAAGGAATAAAAACTTCAATAGAGAAATAACTTCAGTGGGACAAGTCCTACACTGATGGCTGCTGTCACAGGTCCCCTGACTGCAATGAGGCCTCTGACACTGTAAGCTGCTCAGGATATTTTGTCTGGATGGCCTGACTTGATTCAGCATAGCTGTTGGGTGGGGATGCCTGGCTCTAATATACATCAGAGGCTGCCTGCTAGCTAGAAGAACAGGCTTGCTCATTTAAAATTGAATCAGGCTTGGAGCTTACGTTTGCAACAGAGAAGCATGAGAAATTACACAGTTTGCAAAAAAAAAAAACCTTGAGCAATCTGATAGATTCTCAAACCAAATTCAGGATTTGTCCTGGATTAATGCCCAGCCATCTTGCAAGCTAAATGCATGAGTGGTCACAGGGTATCCTACAAAAACCCAAAGTGCTTATGGATTGTTGTGTGAGCCCCAGCACTGGACGGGGTGTGGGTCCTGCTGGCACAGGCATGGGGCTGGGGGCTGGGGGCATGGCCTGTGCTGCTGCCAGAGGTTATGAGGCTGGGGGAGGTCTGGCCCATGCAATTAAATTGAAGTCTTTTCACTGATTGGGTTTTTTTGTTGGCCAGTCCAGAAGCATGGGGTATTTTTACTTGCTGTTTTACAGGTGTAAGCCTTTGTGTGACCATGTTGTTCACAGAAAACAAGGCAGAGACAGATACCTGAGTTGTGCTTCCCTGGCTCTGTGTCTGGCTCAGGAACAGCGTGGCCAGCAGGTCCAGGGAAGGGATTCTGCCCCTGTGCTCAGCCCTGGGGAGGCCACAGCTTGAGTCCTGTGTCCAGTTCTGGGCCCCTCAGCTCAGGAAGGAGATCGAGGTGCTGGAGCAGGTCCAAAGGAGGCAACTGGGCTGGTGAAGGGATCCAGCACAGATCCTATGAGGAGAGGCTGAGGGAGCTGGGGGTGTTGAGGCTGGAGAAGAGGAGGCTCAGGGGAGACCTCATCACTCTCTCCAACTCCCTGAAAGGAGGTTGGAGCCAGGGGGGGGTTGGGCTCTTTTCCCAGGCAACTCTCAGCAAGACAAGAGGGCACAAGAGGTCTCAAGTTGTGCCAGGGGAGGTTTAGGTTGGACATTAGAAAGAATTTCTTTAGGGAGAGGGTGATCAGCCATTGGAATGGGCTGCCCAGGGAAGGGGTGGATTCTCCATCCCTGGAGATATTTCAAAAGAGCCTGGATGTGGCACTCAGTGCCATGGGCTGGGAACCACGGGGGGAGTGGATCAAGGGTTGGACTTGATGAGCTCTGAGGTGCCTTCCAACCCAGCCAGTTCTATGATTCTATGGTTCTATGCAGGCAGACAGCCCTGTGCCAGGTGGGGTGGAATGGCAGTGTTTGGATGGGGAAACCCTTAGACCTGTGAGCACAAGGAAAGGCTGAGGCTGATGGTGTGTGGCAGCAGAGGGTGTAGGGGCTCAGCTGCCTTGTGAGCAGTGGTCTGGTGTTGCAACATCCTGAGCACTACCCAGTGCCCAGTGACTGAACTTTGAGGGCATGTGGTTAACTTGTAAGGTCCCACAGGCTCCACGAAGACACTTGCTGGTTTAAAGTGTGGTTTTAAAAGCACAATTCGCTTTGGGGCCAGATTGATCAGTATTTTAAGAGCTGAAGCCCAGAACTCTAAAGCAGAATAAACCCAAGGCTCTGCGTGCAGAAGCCCTAATGCATTAGCCCACTCTTCCATCCACCCTTTCCTTCCCTCCCCTCCAGAAACAGTCTCACCCATTTTGACTGTAATGGAAAATCAGAACCAGAATGCACTTGGGCCTTCTATCCTGATTTTTTTTTTTAATTGTCCAAATAGGTCCCACGCAGCTTCTCACCAACCATTTTTGCTTCTCTCAGTCAAACTACCCATGTGGGACAAAAACACAAACAGCATTAATCCTAAAAGACAAAGTACAGCAGAAGAGTTGCGATGAGAATTAAAATATCTGCAAATGAATTTAGCTGGCATCCACCATCCTTTTAACATTCAGAGCGATCTTCCCCTGGAAAAAAAAAAAAAAAAAAAAAAAAATTAAGGTCAACACACAAACTTCCTCTGCTTCCTGGAATTCTTACATTTTTTCACTATGATAACATGATTTGTGTGTGTGTAAATGCAAGGGGAGAGGCGGCCGAAAGCTGGCGGAGAGCCCCCTCCCCCCCAGTCCTGGGAGAATGCCTGAAGCATGAGCTCAGCTGTGCAGGCTCCGTGCATGGTGTCATACACTTCCACAAGCAAATTCACAGTGACATTAAGAAAAGAAGATCTGGGGCCCTCCTCTCTGAAGTGTTCACAGTGTCCATGAGACAGCTCCTGCATAAAGGGCTGTTTATTTGTTGAATTACCAAACTGTTACCCTGGGAGGGGGTTGAAAATATCGGAGAAGACTTGGGATTTTCTTTGGTACCATCACAAAAACGTGGTTTTTAAAACGTTAAGGTTTTTTTCTGATGGAAACCCAGGTCTTTGCATTTCTGCTTCTGCCTCCCTCATATATAAATACCCTTGGAAAAAAAGGTAGCACACCATTAGCCCTTAATTAAGTTCTTTGCAGGTTTAAAATAAATGGCTGATGAAAGCTTAGGAAGAGGATCTCAGCACAAAGCCTGTCTGTATGACATGGTGTGCTTCTGAGAAACAGAATTTAAATGATTTGCATGTGGCCACCTAAATATTTAATGGGTTTGCAGTTTAGGAAAGCGAGCTTAAAACTCTGCTGTGCAGTCTATGATCTTATCTCGTTCTGCTGGCTACATTGGGTCAAAAGTGCTGTTATTTTTAGGGCCTGATCCTGGAATTTCAGAAGTTGTCAGAGCCCTCAGCCCCATTTTAAGCCGAGGCTCCTCCGTGCCGTTTATCTCCGCGCAGCTGAGGCCGCCGCACGCTCGAGTTTCTAAAGCTGCTGGAGTGGTTGAGACTCCTTAAGCCAAAACCTGACAGTGTTGTTCCCTTCACAAAGAAGTTTCACACTAGCGTGGTATCAGTTCTCAAGCTGCCTTACAGCCCCTTCATTCTTTCCCCTGTCCCCATCCCCCAGCCGTGCCTCGCTATGTAGAGGCTCCCAAACGCAGCTCGGCGTCCTCTGAGTGTGCAGGGCTGAATGCACATTCACAGGAAACAAAACCGTGAGATACTTTCGAAAATACAGACACACAAAACACTTCCAGACAGCTACAGGCAGGTGCAGAGTTTACACTTCAGCCGACTGTCCAGTTTTCAAACTCAGGAGGGAGGCGTTCTGATCAGACCGCTCTGGAAGGGCGCAGTAAAATATTACCCGAAGAGAAAAGTTAAATAAAAAGAAGCAGCTCTTCCCAGTGGAATTGTAGTGCTCTCTCCTCTTCACATTCTTTTGAGCTCATTCATTCCTTTGAGCTGCAATAACAAGTCAGCTATTTGTATATGGTGAAACTTGTAATGGAGGAGACAGAAATCTGTTCAGAAGCAAAATCTGGTCTTTGCTTCTTCCCATGACACAGATGGACATCTTCCCAAATAGGCAGCCTGGATTTTTGGCACAGACACTTTGCCCTTGTGATTTAGAGATCAGGTCCCCCACCACAAATGCATTCAAATAACCAGCATTTCTACAAACCTCCCTCCAAGCCCTCCATCAACTTAACACTGGGGCCAAGGAGGTGATAGCCCTTGGAATTCCTAATATTGCACAGAGTCGGGTTCTACTGGCCCCAAATTTTCCTGGTTACCTAAAATTCCTGTTGACACCAATGGGAGTTGCAGGTGTTTGAAAATCTCTCAGATATATGGATCTCTTCATTCATCATTCAGCTGCAGCCTTGTCTGGACAGGAAGACTGTAACCTTTAAAGAGCAACACTTCACAGCCATTAAGCAACTAATATTTTATGCATTTGTATCACAGTTGGCTCCAAAGCCAACCTTGGCAAGTGTCTGGGGGTTTCTCTTGAGAGTCATTTTGTCTGTTTATACTGCTGTTCTGTTTAAGGTGTTTAAGGGTTGTTTCCCTGATCCTTCTTCATTAGAGATAATTGAATAGTTTAGAAGCCCAGTAGTTTGGCTGAGTCTTCCAGTCAACAACCCACTGATTGAATAATCACTCACAAGATACAGAGGCACAGAAAGATAAGTTTATCACAATTTTCTAGCATTCAGAACATCTTCAAAGTGCTTGGCAGGCCACTAATTACATTTCTGTAAGCAGCTGTGGATTCGGATCTTGCCAAAATGCAGAAAGGTTGCTGTAGATTGTGATTTCAGTTTCCCTACAGCTTCCCCGGTGACTTGGGCTTCCCTGGTGACATCCTTTGCACAGGGAAAAAAAAAATTGCCTCCAGTTGCTTTGCAAGAAGGTTCTGTGCAACCCCAGGTGCCAGCCCCTTCCTGCAGGCTTCAGAGCAGCTCCATGTTCTTTCTATGCTAAGAAATTTCCTTCCACCACCCCCAGTGAGACAGAGTTTACTTTCTGCCTGAGGCAGAGCTGCAGCTCAGCCATGCCAATTATAAAAGATGCCTCCCAAACGTGTATTCCTGGTTTCCAGAGTGACTCTGAGATGCTACCACACCTAACTTTAAACTGGGTAAAAGTTACCAAGAGGCAACGTGGTCAGAGGGAGGCACATAGCCTAGTGATGAGCATAACTTGAATTCCTAACTAGATGGTCAAGGGGCACTTGGACTCTCAACCCAGCATCTCTAACTGACAAAAGCTAAATCTCTTTTTCCCTCTGCACTGTAAATATGGGACTGAATTGCTGTTTGGCTCTCCTTGCATTGGGACAAACCTTGTCTTGCTTCTCTTGTATTCATTACACCCAAAGTTGTGCTTGCCTGGTTGCCCACCTCTTCAGACTGTGTGGGCAGTCCCAGCTTGGGGTGGAGGTAGGCAGGGGATCAGTTGGCTGAGTTGAATGCACAAGGTTCAAAACTGCTGTCAGACAGGGGTCATTAACACTGAAGAGGTGAGGTATCCTATTCAAAGACAGAAGAACTTTCTGGAAATAAATATAATTGTATCCACTGTGTATTGAATCACAGCTCAGCTGGTGTTATCTCTGTCTCAGAGGCGAACCCCAACTAAGAAAACTCCTCTTGGCTCCATGCTGCTCCATTTCATTGGCATTGACTTCACTTCAGCTGTCTTGAAAATGCTTTTCCACAGCCCCTACAGAAACAGTGAGATGTGTTCATACCAGCATCTTGCAAAAAACCTTCAAAACAGTGTGGCCAACAGACTGGTGAGGCCACACCTCAAGTACTGTGCTCAGTTCTGGCCTCTCACTTACAGGAAGGATATTTTGGTGTTGGAGTGTGACCAAAGAAGAGCAACAAAGCTGATGAAAGGTCTGGATGGGGCAGCAGCTGAGGGAACTGGGGTTGTTTAGTCTGAAGAAAAAGAGGCTGAGGAGAGAGACCTTATCACAAGGAGGTTGTAGTGAGGTGGGTGCTGGTCTCCTCTCACCAGTAAGAAGTGATAGAACAAGAGGAACTGGCCTCAAGTTGTGGCAGGAGAGGTTTAGATTTGATGTAAGGAAAGATTTCTTCACAGAAAGGGCTGTCAGGCCCTGGAGCAGGCTGTCCAGGGAAGTGGTTGGCTCAGCATCCCTAGAGGTGTTTAAAGAACACAGAGATGTGGTGCTTAGGGGCATGGTTCAGTGGTGGACTTGGCAGTGCTGGGTTAATGGTTGAACTTGATGATCTTAGGGGTCTTTTCCAACTAAAACACTTCTATGATTCATGTGAATATAGTGTGAATCCTGGAGAATTCTGAAGGAGGAATTGCTTTCATCCTAGGAGTGCTGACTCCCCAAAAACCTCAGGATCATGGTGCCAGAAACTGTACCAAGATCTGTGATGTGTCCAGAGGGCAATGCAGCTACAGCAGGATGGATACAGGCATGGATACTACATCCAGGGAAGGGAATACAAGAATCTGGCTAGCAAGCTAGGGTCACCTGTACTATGGGTATTTCAAATCCATCTAATTAAACAATGTTAATTAGTGGTGGTTCTTTTTTCTAGAATAGTCATAGATGTTCTTCCCTGTATAATAATGGAAGTATGCTGCCAGCTGTAAAAGTGATTTCTAGGGACTGATTAAAGAATACTTGTTCAACTTGGGGAAGAATGAAGTCCTACATATATGTTAATACATCCCCACTAACACAGAATGGCTTTTTGTTGTTCTTCTCTGTCTGGAACGTGAGCAATTTAAAGTCTGCTGCTGCATCTAATTAGTGAGCTTCATCCTTAATTTGAAGCGATAGAGGCTTGTGATTTTTTAAGCCCAACTTTTTCCAGGCTCTATCAAAGAATCAAGACATGGAGTATTATGATATTTAAATACCAAAGTCAGATACAGCCAGAAAATAAGAGTGTGATCTTAAGCTATTGCAGTGGCTGCCTGTTGGTTCAGATTCACAACATGGAGAGAAGGTAAACTGCATTCAACAGAGATATGTGGGAAGAACTTGGCCTTGTATAGCTCCCCCCTTAGTACTAGCCAAGATAAAAATACATCAGGATTACCAGCATCTAGGAAACTAGCATATGGTGCTACTGCAGAATGTAATACTAATATGTTTTAGAAAACCATTATTTTTCCCCTTTCGTGCAGTTCCTCATTAATCTGGATGCCATTCATTCCCTGCCTGGATTTTTCCCGCATTTTTCTACATGAAAAGAGAGGTTATGCTTGAATTAATTTAATTGCCAAATGTTTTGTTCAAATAGCTGTGGCAGAAATAACTTGTAGTAGCCAGGTCAAATTGCCTCCTTCAGTGCAGCAGTTAACACTTATTGTTGCTGTCAGCCCTTCTGCATTGATTGGGGATCATACTGCTGTAGTGCTCAAGTGGCCTGGGAAGTTGCTGAGCTGCCTCTTCTCTCTCTCTCTCTCTCTTTTTCCTGCAAGAGCAAGAAGATTTCACCATAATCTGGGAATAAAACGTTTTCAAATCCTTTAGGAAGAACCAGTGAGCTTGAAAGGAATTTGGAAGTTCATTTCCAAACCAGCTGAAAATTGTCATTGAATTATAGAACTGTCAAGTGGTTTGGGCTGGAAGGGAACTTAAAGGTCACCCAGTTCTAACCCCCCTGTACAGACAGGGACACCTCCCACTAGACTGGGTTGCTCCAAGCCTCATCCAGCCTGGCCTTGAGCACTTTCAGGAATGGGGCAGCCACGGGTTCCCTGTGCCAGGGTCTCACCACCTTCATACTAAATAATTTCTTCCTAATGTCTAATCAGTCTCCCCTCTTCCATTTTAAAGCCATTACCCCTTGTCCTATCACTCCATGCTCTTTTCTGAAGTCCTTTCTCAGCATCGCTGTAGCCTCTTCAGGTACTGAGAGGCCATTACAAGGTTTCCCTGGAGCCTTCTCTTCTCCAGGCTGAACAACCCCAACTCTCTCAGCCTCTCTTCATAGCAGAGCTGCTCCAGCCCTCTGAGCATCTTTGCAGCCCTCCTCTGGACTTGCTCCAGCAGTTCCATGTCCTTCTTATGCTGGGAACCCCAGAACTGGCCACAGTCTCACAGGAGCAGAGCAGAATGACTGAGCCTGATCCTTCACCTCTCTCAGTTCCCAAGCTTTCACAGGGCTATACTGTCAGGTGGCATCCTCTGCTTGGAATCTATCCACCCACCTTTTCCATCTTCCCATGGTTAAATGCAGCCTTCCTTGGTTTAGTAGGGAAGCTGTAGTTGATGCTGGTCCAAATAGCAATGAGTGCCCAAGAGCTGGGTGATCACCATTGCCTTTCTGACAATGAACTTGCCTCTCTGGTCCTGTCCCCAGCTGTGGCAGAAGGTAGGAGGGAAGCTGCTTCATCTACCCCTTGCAGTCTGTATCTGCAAAGGTTGGGCTGGGTGGTTGTGTGAGGGCTGCACCCTTTTCTGCTCTTCGTGAAGTGAATCCATTCTGCACTGTACAAAAACAAGTGAGGGTGAAGTGACAAAAGAAAATGTAATCCTGTTGATTCTGTTGTTTCTGCCACTGCTGTCATCCCTGAAGGTTTTGTAAACAGAGAACTCATTATGACATGCAAGTGACTTAAGAGAAGTGATGGAAAAACAGAGAAATTTTGGGAGAAAAATACCCAAACAAAAACACGTTCTGAACACTGAGAGAGGTGGCCACCAAGAGATCACACAGCAGAATTGTCAGTATCTTTCACCAAATCCCACAAATGCCATTGAACTTCCATAACCAGCTAATGGCTAAATCATAAAGGTCCAAAACCTCATGGACTCTTTTGTTGGTGTGTAAGGTCCACTGCCAGTGGCAGGTAGCCTGAGTCCACACTATGGAACAGCACGTCCTGGCAGCAGCAGCCTTCAGCAAGGTCAGAAACAGACCCATCCCCATCCATCCAGGAGTGTTTTCCTTGGAGGAGTGAGGGCAGTGGAGTGGGTGGCTGGGATTAGAGGTGTGAGCACAGCAGAAGGACCAAGAGAAAGTCTTCAGGGGTAGTAGAGCCAAATGAAAAAAACACAGTGCAGGAACGTGTCTGGTGAGCAAGAGCAGAAGATGGGCAGGAGAACATCAGGACACAGGGGGACACATAGGACTCAACCCCCCCCACTCACCCTGACAGTGTTCTTTATTTCTAATTTATTAATCTAATTATCTTTATTAATCTAATTATTATTAATCTAATTTCTTTATTTCTAATCTTGACAAGTGCTGCCTATTCAGCTGTCACTCATGGCCCTGATGGACACAGAGATACTGTCCCCACCTTCCTTTCACTCTTGTGTGTTGTGTAACCTGCTTATGACAGATCTGTACCTAAAAGTAGTTAAATTGGAGCTGTTTCTTCAGCTATATGAAAAGGCTGAGGCTGTACCTGTCCTATAACTTAAAAATGCTCTGTGAAACCTTTTGAGTCATTTCCTTTGGAGGGCAAGGGGGAGGGTGGTGGGATTTCTCAGGATTCAGTGCCTTCTCATTTAATTTTAATAACAAACTGTGTAATGCTGGGTGGATGCCATAGTTGTTCAAGTCATGCTGATACTGTATTTGACACAGAAATGTATCTTAACAGCTGGTATTCTTTCCTGCACTTAAGGGAAGTAGAACTTTCTTTTTTGGCTCAAGAAATCTGACACTAGTTGAGACAACACACATTTTATACAAGGCTGCAGCCACTAGCAAATGGATGCATATTTGTGTGACAGGAGATGCTCAATAGCCCTGGGAAACCAAGATTTGAAATCAATAATTTCCAGTAAATCACAAACTGGCATGGGCAACATCCTAGTCTGGCTGAATACCTGTGTCATCACAGACACCCTTCTTTAATAAACAGAACATATAATGTTTCATGCAATGGTTTTGCATTTTCTTGACAACTGCATAAAAGTATAATTTCTATGTTTGATCCAAGGGTTCTCTGACAAAGGGAAGAGGGGAACATTTGTTTTTGTGGGCTTTATGGTTTTAAATCTCAGGGCCAATTCTGCCATCAGGTAGTTTATGAATATTCATATAAACTGTTTTGATTTGAAGAATATGTAACTTTGCCATGTATCTGGCATGGAAAGAATAGTTTGACAGTCATAAAATAGAAAATGCTTTAAAAAATAGTGTCAGCTCTAGCAAAGAGACAACAGCTCTAGGAACAAAAGGGAACATTAACAAAGAAAGGTGTGTGTTTCCTGAGGGAAGGGAACAATGTGATCCTGTCTTAAAAACAATTAATCATAGGATCATAGAATTTTCAGGGTTGGAAGGGACCTTTAAGATCATCCAGTTCCAACCCCCTGCCATGGGCAGAGACACCTCCTATTAGATCAGGGTACTCAGAGCCCTGTCCAGCCTGGTCTTAAAAACTTCCAGGGATGGGGTGTAGTGAAATGAGGCAATCAGGTGTTGCTAATTAGGAGGTGGGAGGTGTGAGCTTGTGTTAAGCCCACCTGTGCCCAATTAGGGCTGAGCCCAGCTGCACATGAGCAGGACTGGGGGGCAATAAAAGGTGAGCTTAAGACAAGCTCACACCTCCCACCTCATAATTAGCAACACCTGATTGCCTCATTTCACTACAAGGGGGCTTCCACCACCTCTCTGTGGGGCAACCTGTGCCAGGGTCTCACCCACCACCCTCATGGTGAGGAACTTCTTCCTAATATCTAATCTAAATCTCCCCTCCTCTGGTTTGAATCCATTCCCCCATGTCCTGTCACTACCTGAATCCTAAAAAAATCCCTCCCCAGCTTTCCTGTAGCCCCTCCAGATACTGAAGGCTGCAATGAGGTCTCCTTGGAGCCTTCTCCTCTCCAGCCTGAATAACCCCAACTCTGTCTGTCCCCATAGCAGAGGTGCTCCAGCCCTCTGGTCCTCCTCGTGGCCCTTCTCTGGACACACTCCAGCACATCCATGGCTTTCCTGGAATAGGGGCTCCAGGACTGGATGCAGGGCTCCAGGTGGGGTCTCACAGGAGCAGAGTAGAGCAGCAGAGTCCCTCCACCTGCTGGCCACACTTCTCTTGATGCAGCAAAGGATCTGGGTGGCTTTCTGGGCTGCAAGTGTGCACTGACAGCTCATGTTGAACTTCTTGTCCACCAGCACCCCAAAGTCCTTTTCCCCAGGGCTGCTCTCAAGCCAGTCACTGACTGCCCAGCCTGGATTGGTGCTTGGGATTGCCTTGACCCAGATGCAGGACCTTGCACTTGGTCTTGTTGAACTTCATGAGGTTGACATGGGCCAACATCTCCAGCCTGTCAAGGACCCTCTGGATGGCATCCCTTCCCTCCAGCATATCCCACAGCCACACCACACAGCTTGGTGTCAGCAGCAAACTTGCTGAGGGTGCCCTCAATGCCACCATCCATGTCACTGACAAAGATGTTGAACAGAACTGATCCCAATACTGATCCTTGAGGGACTCCACTTGGACATGGACCCATTGACAGCCACTCTTTGGGTGCAGCTGTCATGCCAGTGCTTAATCCACCAAGTGGTCCATCCATCAAACCCATGTTTTACCAGCTTGGAGACCAGAATGCTGTGTGGGACTGTGCTGAAGGCTTTACTCAGGTCCAGGCAAATGATTTCAGTTGCTCTTCCCTTATCCATTGATTTTGTGACCTTTTCAGAGAAGGCCACAAGGCTTGTCAGGCATGATTTGCCCTTGGTGAAGCCCTGTTGATTATACCCAATCACCTCTTCATTATTCTTCTGCTCCAGCAGTGCTTCCAGGAGGATCTGCTCCATGATCTTACGAGGCAGAGAGGTGAGACTGGCTGGCCTGGAGTTCCCTGAATCCTCCTTTTTTCTCTTTTTGAAAATGGGGGTTACATTTCCCCTTTCCCAGTCAGTGGGACTTCACCAGACTGCCCTGACTTTTGGAATATAATAGACAGGGGTTTAGCACCCACATCTACCAGTTCCCTCAGTACCCGTGGGTGTATCCCATCAAATCCCATGGACTTGTAGGTTCTTCAGATGGTCACAGACCTGATCTTCACTTACCATGGGCAGTTCTTCCTTCCAACCCCTGCCATTGTCTTCCTGTGACTCCAGGAGTGTGGCTGGAGCCCTTGCCAGTGAAGACTGAGGTAAAGAAGTCATTAAGAATCTCAGCCTTCTCCATAGCACTTCTCACTGGTTCTGTTTCCTCTCTGAGGGGGCCCCCACCTTCCCCAGTCTTCCTTTTGCTGTTAATATACCTATAGAAATTTTTGCTGTTCCCCTCAATCTCCCTGGCTAGATTTAATTCTAACTGAGCCATTCTAACTAGAAACATTTTTGCAGGCTTCGATATTTAAAGCAATTTTGAATCTCTTGTGTCAGGTATGGAGCAGAATATGCTTTTCTGTTGACTTCTAGAGGGGTGGAGGGAGATCCATATGTTACTGATCACTGCGTGTGTGTATGAACTGAGTGATCCAGCAGTGAGAAAACAGCAAATCTGGAATTATTGCTAAGCCTTCTTTTTTTTGCATTATTTTATTTTCTTATCAGCCCCTTACCTGCAGTCAGGTGCAGGACTGAAATAAGTGTGTCCTCTTGCCCAGACCTATTGTTAACTTGGAAATTCAGTAAGTGACACCTGTCACTGTTTGCTCCTGATCTGATATCCCTTCCCTTGGCTGGAAGCTGCTTTTGTGCTTCCTTGGCTCCAGCAGCTGCCAAATGTGAGAACACCACGGAATGTACTGCTTGGAGGAAAGGCATCTCCTGGGTAGTGACAGGCATTGCCAACACCAGCTCATTTAAATGATGCTTCTGGAGTTGCAAGCACATTTTGGTTGAGCACATGATGTTTTTTTTTTATTCTGAGATGTGTCTGAGGCTGCAGGTGAAACCTATGCTGGCCCCAGCCCTGCCATCCCACACCCCAGCAGCCTCATTTTTGGTGAGAAAGGCCAGAACATGGTCTGTGCCCACAGCAGCTACACAGGGGCCCGTGCATTGTAAATCAAGAGGGAAGATGTTTTATGGACAATTTAGAACTGGAGAAATGCCATTCATTAGCAAACTTTCTCAATGTGTTGGTGCTAACGAGGCAGCTGCTAACTGTGATACTATGGTCACTTGTATCATCTTCTGTATTTTAATGGGAAGTCTTATTAGCTGCTAGAGAATCAGAATTCAAATTACTCTAAGTCCTGGACAAAGACAATTGAGCATGTTGGTCATAATTCAGCCTTTCTGTAGAATGTTTTGGCCTTGAGGGAAGGGCATCAGGCATCTGATACTCTTCTAGCACTGCTTCCCAGCCTCAGCCACGGTGGAGATCTGTGCTTGGAGCACTTTGCAGCTTCATGTGGCCTGATTTCCAGTAGAGATGAAGAGAGTTAAAATACTGCAGAGCTAAATCCTGCAGGCCAGACTTCACTCCAGTTGAAATGAAATGCCTGGATGAGATCAACAGCTGAAAGATTTTTGCTTAGTGGTCTTGAGTCTGGGATGAGAGCAGGGCTGCATTTTGCCTCATGCACACAAGGCTTGGTCACAACAACAGTGCTGATGGTGCAGATGTATCTGTGTGCTTACCTAAGCACTCAAGTAATCCCTTCAATTTCTGAGAGAGTCATACATAATGTTAAGTATGTGCTTAAGTGTATCTCTGAGCCAGGCAAATTATTTATTTCGGTATTTCAAATATAAGTTCAAAGTAGATCATTTTGGAACAAGCATCTGGCAGCCAAGCATATATAACAACATTATTTTAACCTCCACTTTATTAGAAGCTAGACAGGTTGTGCTGTGTACATTTCTGTGAAAATATGAAGAAATCATTGATAGTGCTGTCATCACTTATCTCCTAAATACAGAAATTCTGGTTAAATCTGTGTGTATTTTTCTGTACAAAAGACAAAATCTAAATTCACTTTGATGTATGTAATTTCCTAAACTTGTTCATGTACCCAGTGAAATGTTATAGAGTGCCAGTCCATCCTTTGCTGCTTTCACTTACAGAGTCTTCCAGGACACTCATGTAAATAATAACCTACTGAAAGGAAAAATTATAGACTGTGGTGTTCTCTCATGTCCAAACTGATGAATGAAGGTCATGCTGAAAAACTTAAGCTAACTGCTCACAAACAAAATCTTTTTCCTTGAAACTTCTTATTTTCCTAAAATAATGATTCTTTAAAAAAAAACAGAACGTATAGATTAATAATTACACTTTTCTCTACATGACTTACAAAGTTACTTAATGTAGCAAACATTACCAAGGAAATTAAAATTATTTATTGATACAATTTATCTATTTTCAAGTATATTGTATAACTGATAGAAATAGTATAATAGAAACTCATTGTAATTTTGAGTGTGTTAGAAATCTTGCCCCCAGTCTATTACAATGTACTAAGGGCAAGTTCCCAAGGGACAGGAGATCTCCTGGTTCTGAGCATCAGCCAGTTACAAATTGCCAGTCCTTAGGAAGAAACTTGCTGAGAAACTCACACTTCCACGTGCAATTTGCACTCCCCTTATTCAGTGCAGGTTTATTTTCTGTCTGCTGAAGCATCAGCCATTGCCTGTGGTCAGAGACAAGATTCCATGCTCTGGGATGGGGTACCTAGGTCCCAATTTATACATCACTCTCTTGAATTTTGCATCTCATTCCAACATGCTAAGAATTTGTGTTTTGGGTAGAATTAGGACAAACTCTTGGTTTAGTTTGTGAAGGTTTGTGTGTAACTCTTGCAGTTCACATGATTTTACTCCCCAGGAGCTTTGCTTTGCATCTTAACTTCCAATAAACATGCAGCCAAAGTGTATTTCAGCCAGAGCCATTGATTTTACCTGATTTCAGGTCAAAAACCTGCAAGTAGCAAAGCATCACGTGATTTCCATCCAGCTGATTCTGGGTCACTGACAAATTTGTGAATCCTTCAGTGAATCTGTGGTGAATTCCTGCACTGCTCAGTCACAGCTTCCTGGCAGTGTACAAGACGTGCTCAGACTTCCCTTGTCCTTACTGGTGTCAAGAACCCTGAGAGGCCAGCTGGGAGCCAGACATGGTTCTCCTGGGAGAACGGGGTCTCAAGAAGGTTCCTTGGATGCTCAGTTTTGAGCATGTTTAGTTCACACCAACCTGAAAGATGCAAATCTTTTCCCTAGCCCTTGGCCACCGTGTGTTGGCCGTGCCTGTGTTTCACACAACTCATCAAGCTTCTCTCTGAGCCTCTGGTCCTTTCACTTTTAGCACATTGCAGCTCTCCAACTAACAGTTCTTCTTAAAGAGGTAAAAAGATACTAAGATACTACTTTTTTTCAAAATCCATGGAGTACAGGCCCAGCATTGGTCCTGTTTGGGTTTTTCTCAGAGAAGATGCAGTTCAGTGCACTCCTTGTCAATTTGTTATTTTTTAGCTATAACTTCTCAGCTCTCAAATTCCACTCCTGAGTAAGACACCTGTATTTGGAAAAAAATCTCACTAGTTGTATTAAGGGAACAAAGCAAAGTGTATTTTCTATGGATATTAAAGACACTAAGTAATATGTAGCAAACTACTGTGAAATTGATAAAGGACAGGATTAATCCCAGATGGACAGGTTTGATGCCCAGCCCTGGGGAAAGCATTTGAAGAGTTGGAATACATTCTGGCCTGTGGCCATAAAAACAGCCTTGATGCCCTTCAATTTGCCTCTTCTCTTCAGAATCCCACAGTTCATCTTTTCAAAATAAGACAGAAGCACAATAATAGGATAGTCTACAGCTTGCTTAATGTGCGTGTAACTTAGGAAGATAAAATAATTCCCTATAGGAGTCAGTGAAAGTTTTGTCACTGATTCCTGAGTAGCCAGGGATGCCCCCAGGTCAGCCACAGTAAATATGTCTAAAGAAAATGGTTCATAATTCAATCAGCAAAGACCAAAACTGCAACCCTGAAATCCCCTGCTTAGCCATTCACCATCGCTGAGAATGAGTGATCTCTGCAAGGATGTTGGGTTTTTTGTTCATTGCTCACAGTGCCTGGAATGAGGCTCCTGTTGGACCCAGACTTCTTGCTGTGACACTGTTGAGCAGCCCAGCTCTTACCTTACAGCTTCACCTGCTCAGTCCAGAGCACTGTGCTTGGCAGCACGGGGACTGCCAGAGTGAAATCCAGACCTCCAGACCTCTTGCAGCTTTAGCCAGTAGGTTCAAAAAAAAAGAAAATGTTGCCACAGTTCTGTTGTGGACTAAAAAACTGATAAAACTACTTGTCTCGGTTTGATTTCCATGAGAGTTTATCCCATCTCACAGAGGAGAATACAAACCACTTTCTGGCAAGCAAAACCCCCTGCCAACTAAAGACAGCAGCATCACTCCTGATACATAAGCAGGTACAGGTAGGACTCCTATATAACCGACTCATGTCATCTTCCCCAGGAATGTCCCTTGGTCCAGTTTTATGTAGTGAACCAAGCATAGGACAGTCCTTAGGACTTTAGCCATTTGTCAGGATGTTCAGATATCTGTCAAGAGTTGTGGATGACACGGTTTGTCCAAAACTTGTGGACAAATGACTTGCACGCACTCTGGGTGCTGCATGGAAAACCTGCTATGGAGCTGCATGGTGTAGTTGGTCAAATATGAATGGACAGAATACAAAATGTCAGAATCCCCCTGTCCCAACTGCTTTGTACGTGCATTTGTTAGTCCAGAAATCTCCAGGCAGGTAGATGGGAGCCCTTACACACACACACACACACACACACACACACACACAAATACCCCTTCAGGGCAGGGTTCCAGACACACTGGGCAGGCAGAAGCACCTCCTTGCAAGTGGAGCTATATTCATGCATGAGGGACATGTCTCCACTGAGCTTGGTCATTGTAGGTGACTTCTGCTGAGCGTGTTGGCTCTTTTAGATCCCATGCTTATCCCAAAATGCTGTGTTTGAGCACTGGCACCTCAGGCAGGGTTGCAGATTCAGTCTGGGCAGCCCCACGAGCCCAAACATCAGATGTCACTATGCCTCCCTTAGACACCAAATCCTTTTCAGATTTGGCCCTCAGAGTCTGTAGAATTCAGGGTGCTGACAGCCACACAGGTTTATTATTTTTGTGCTTCTATTTTTCAGTTACAAAATACTTCAAAGTAATCTAAATAAATTTTTGTCATTATAAAAGCAAACCAATAAACTTCTAAACAATCCGAACTGAAGTGACACAAATAACTACCCAGAGTAGTAGTCCCATGGTTACAGCAGTCAAAGCAAAGCTAGAGGCTTCAGCAAAGGTGGAAACAAAATTTTCTCTGCTCTTCCTTGTATTTATTAACTTGGGCTACAAAGATGGGTTTGGTTTGTAACTTAATTGCCACTTAAAGATGATTGCTGTGTAGCGAACTTCAGGAAATTGAGGCCAGATTCTTGGTCCTCTTGTATGTATTTGATCACAGATAACTGATTTTTATTCAAATAACTATTCTCAATTTCATAGAGTATAATTTGCTAATACTACTTCTTAGGAATGACCAGAAAAAAAAAAAAAAAAAAAAAAAAAAAAAGGTGTTTTATTAGAAATGGTACTCTGTGTCTTCTGCACCTCATCCATTGAGTCTGTGTACCCCTACAGGGTTTCTGGCATCTCCAGTGTATCAGGACAGGAGTGACAATCATCCTGATTTAGCAAGGTAACAAAATTAAATTACACAAGCAATTATTTGTGGACTCTAATTATTTGTGTGCTCTCCCAGCTGCCTAAAGATTGCTCTTCCCACTTCTTCCTGCACAATCCAAGAGGAGGTCTGAATAGGTTCTCAGCTTTCAGTTGATGGTCTGTCAAAATTAATATTCAGAGATTGCATCTTGTAAGAAGCACATTTATAGTCCTAGGAGAAGTGTGTGGTTTCATGGGAGCTCACTATTCAGAATTGTATCTGTCTTCAGAAATGCATGTGCATAGCACAAAAGGGGAAAACGAAGCAACTCCGCTGTTTCCTTCTCGGTAACCTGGGTTCACCTGTGTGAGATGAATTTAACCCTTTTATGAGTGATAAGAGTGCTGAATAGTGTATCCTAATGGCATAAAGAGATAGGAAAGTACACTTAAGAACGACTCAAACCTTTACACTTCGTGCCTCGGGCTATCTTTTCAATGATTTTTGCACTTTAATTTGGAAAAAAAAAATAATTATCCATTAATTGCCAGTATATTTCTGAGCTCCCCTACTTTTGTACCAAATGAGCTTGAAGGTCTACAAAGAAGGTGCTAGACACGCTAAGCTGCTTTCTGCGTATTAAAATACTCTCCGTAGGCTGCGTGCTTTTCGTCGTCGTGCACAGAAGAAGAAAAAAATAACCCTTGGATCTCTGAGGTCTCCGGTTTGTAAAGACAAGAAAGTGTTACTTCCCCTTTAAGCCTGGAGCCGGCCGTGTGTGAGAGTGCGTGTGTCTGTGTGTGTGAGAGTGTGTGTGTGTGTGTCTCCTCCTCTTTGAGTGACACAGCACTTAGATATGCCTATCAGTAACTTAAACCCCACAAACTCCACCTTCTAAGTGAGGAAGCTGTGGGTTGATGGAAATGTAGTGAGCAGATTGAGACAGACAGTGAATCATTAGCAAACTGCAACGCCAGGATGAACTTGTCTGGAACCTAAAAGGAGAAAACAGTCTCGGAGTCCTCTGCGGTGCTGGGTTTTGCTAAATACAGCCAAAGTGGATCTAAAAGCCGGCTGATCCCCAATCCAAGATGCTGCTGGTTTCCCAGCGGGTAGAAGCACCACGCATGGAGCCACATATTCCAGTAAGTAGCATTTGAAATGGGTACGGACTGGAAAAGTAGGAGTTGATTTAAAAGGACTTAAACACCCTCGGAATAATTGCCCGGCGCGGCCGGAGCCGCTTTCGGTCGGGGCTGTAAAGTTTGCAGACGCGGTTCCCCAAAGTGCCCACCGTGCGGTAGCTCTGCCCTGCCGGGGCGGGCTGGGGGAGAGGGGGCTGCGCCGGGGTTCGGGAGAGGAGAACCCAAAAACTTGGGGTACGGCTTTCGCTCTCCGTTCTGGGGGTATCAGCCCGAGGAGAGAAGGGCGGCTATCGCTGGCGGAGGGAGGGAGGGAGGGAAAAGGGGTCTGTGGTGTTTAAAATGGTGGTGGACAGACAAGGTGATCTGCGGGGCGGTGCGGGCTCCGGCGGGGGGGCTGGCTCCGGGCGGCCACGGTGGGGACGCTGCTGGACTGTCGGGTCACGGCTCGTATGGCCACGGGAGGCGATGGATGCTGCCAGCCCCGGCCTGGGGAGCTGCCGGTCCACCCGGCTCGTCGTAGCCCAGTGTGAACACAGCCGGGCTCGCTCAGCCACATCGCGGGGGAATTTTCTTTTAAACTTAAACGGGCAGGGAGAGAGAAACCCGTCACGGCACGGGGACGCCTCCGGGAAGGTGGCACGCGTAGAGGGGCTAGCGCTAGGCTCTATTATTATTATTTTTTAGCAACTCCGGTATTGATGTTGGTGTTGGCAGCGTTGCTTGGTCAGGTGTTGCCTGGTCATTTTGAGAGTCTGAAGCGCACGTTATATAGGCAGGATTTTGAACAAAAGGCTCCGCCGAACCCAGAAGGAACCCTGGGTTATTCCTGAAAAGAGTGTGGAGACAAACCCTCAGCCTCCTTTTTGGGTAGGTTGCGCGTCTGCGTGCGCGTTTCTCTAGACGGGAATAGCCCAGAAGTGAGGGAGATGGTGCAAACCCGGCGCGTTTGCCACTCTCTCCGAGACTATACAAGTATTTAAAATAAAACGCATGCTGACTCACGATTTAAACTGTTTTGGTTTCTCATCCTGTGATTAAGATCGGGGTTCAGAGCAATTGCAGGATAAACAAGGCGCTCACTGACTCGGTCCCACGTCTCCTCCTAAGGCAGGGGCTGCCCCTCTCCCCCCCGTCAATCGGCGATCCCTCCTCCCGGTCCCTCCTCCGCCGCCCTCCTCGGCCTGTTGCTCTGCCCGGGGGGGTGGCGGAGCCGAGGGCACCGCGGCTTTTGTTCGGGCTTGGCTGGCAGGGGGTTGTCACCAGGGTGACTCGGAGGGATCCCAGGGAGAACGGCCGTTTCTTGGAAGAAAACGGGCTTTGGTTTCCTTTCACACCGCCCCCCACCTCCCTCGCCACCCCTTGGTTCCCCCCCCACCCCCCCTCTCCTCCCTCCCCCGGAACAATAAATTAAAAGGCCGCTTTTGTTTTCCGCGGTGCTCCCAGCAGGGCGGCGGGGGAGGGGAGCGGGGCAGGGAGGAGCCGCGATCGGCCGGGTCCTTTCCTCGGTGCGGGGTGAGGACGCGCGGTCGCCCCCGGCTCCTCCCGTCGGAAGCGGCGGAGCCTTTCGGGTACCTCCGTGCTCCTCCGGGCACGGGCGCTGCACGGCGAGGAACCGGCCTCCTCCTCCTCCTCCCCCGGCAGCGGGGGGGACCCCGCAGTCCCTCCCCCGATCCGCCAGCGGGGAGATTATCCGCGTCTGGCCCCTTCCCCGCGCCGGGGGCGGAGGCTCCGGGCTCCCCCGGCAGCCGTGCGGCCACCCCGGCTTGTTGGGTGGGTGGGCAGAGGGGAGGTGGGAGGTCCAGGAGGGGAGAGGTGCTACCACTCTTATATAATGTGAGTGTTTGCCCGCTTATCCCTGTAATCCCTGGGTAATGCCTAATGCTTGTGCCCCGGGGGGCTGTTTTGGGGGAGGGGGTGTGTGGGGGGGGATAGAGCTGCCCCCTCCCGTGGCTCCCCCTCTGGGCCGAGCTGCTGGGGAAATAAAGCTGCTGATGTGCGAGATGGACCATATGGTGCCTCCAGGAGAGAGGGAGACGGAAGGGCCTTGAACCTGCCGGACAGAGCAGCTGCTTGCTGCCCACACCCCCCGGAGGCTGGGGCACGGGCATCCCGCGGAGAAGCGGCAGCTTTGCCCCCTGCCTTCCCCCATCACTTTTTCTCCCCCCCACCCACAAGGTGGGCGACCCGTGTTTTTGTGCATTACCGTGCGGGAAGCAGTGCGGGGGGTGGTGGGGAGACGAGAATCCGCATGGGTGAGAGAAGCCCACGGGGAGGGCTTTGCCTGCCCACGGCCGCCCTCCCCAAGCGAAAGGCAGGCAGGAGCAGTTGGAGTAAGTTACATACTAGCACCTAAAAAAGCAGCGATCTAGTTCTGGCACTGACCATTTTCAGTTCTCTCTTCCTGCCATATGTTTGGAAGAAAAAAAAAAAAAAAAGAAAAAAAAAGAAAAAAAAAGCAATTTCGGAAAGATGCTCTCAGCTAAGGGGAGGAGGTGGGCTGAGGGAGCGAGATACGAGGAAATTCCATGTTAGGAAAGCATTAGCAAGGGGTGACTTCTAATGTTTTCCTGCCACTGACGTTGACAGTGACACACATGTGTGGGTTGAAATTGGAACGTCACTGAGTTTTTAAACTCAACCAGGAAATAGTCTGTTGCTCAGGGATAGAAAACAAATAGTTTATATTGTAAAGCAGGTGAATGAAGAGCTGTTCAGTGTTAAGAATTGAGCAGGTTGAATTTAATTTAGGGTTGGTTTTTTTCAGAGTGGTGTTTGTTGGTTTTTTTTTTTTTTAGTTTGAGGCTTTTTCATCTCTATTTTTAATCCGTTTAACTAATACTTCCGAATCAGAAAAGCAAATATTGACAGGACTACACTTTCAGTCCCTTGTAACTAAGTACTTCGGACCTGCAAAGTTGCTTAGATTTTTTTAAAGCTAAGATATTTTTTTTAGTTGTTGAAGGGTTTGGGGAGGGCTAGTAATTTCAGGAGGCATTTATAATTTTTAAAATTTTTTTTTTTTTTATGGCTTCCTCTCACACAGGGATAAGTGTTTTATAAATACAGTGTGTTTGGGGTTTTTTTAGTGACCTTGTTATGAATGTTACAATGTGGTAGCTTTCAGAGATTTAAAATGGGATTAGGGAACTATTGTGCTAGATGCTTTCTGAACATGCAGGAAGATTTACTGCAAGAGTTCATGAACCAAGGTGTCAGGCTGGCACTCCTGTCCTGACTTAAATGGTCACTAACCTGCCTGGATGCAGCATTATAACAAGGATTAACCTAGGAACCAGCTACCTGAGAGTGACAAAAGTTAGGAAGTCAGAAGGTAACACAAGGGCAAGGGTAACAGTAAGTAAAATCCCTGAGTTGTCCCATAGGTTAAGTACAGTGCAACTCAGTGGTTCCCAGTCAGTTAATCAATAAATGTCCTGTGCTACTTGCTACTCTGATGGAAGTTGCCTTAAAATAACTTTTATGAGTACACAGCCATGGGAAAGTGAAGTAAATCTTGTGGAAGCTGTGACAAACGGATTTATCCAAACTGGGGGATGAAGTAGTAGAGGACTGTCTGAGCTGCTTAAATAGGGAAAAAGGCAAGATCCCCAGGTTGTCATTGTTCCCTTGTGCTGTCTGTTTCTGAGTGTCAGCATTTTTCAGCATTTGGGAGAAGGTGACTATAAGTTACGACTCATTAGTAATGGGTATGGTCTCCAAATAAAGGTATCTAAATCAATTTAAATGATGCTGGCACCTCTCCAAGGAACCATCTTTGTATCTGACACATTTGCCACTCACTTCTTGAAGCAACACTGCTATTTTTTCCTCTTTGGGAAGAGAGTAGTGTAACTTATTACAAAGGCTTTGTACCTGATGTTCCAGTTTGACTTGCTACATTTAAAAAAAAAAAAGTATTTTGAACTGAAGGAAGCAGTAGACACACCAAAGCTTTGCGTTGAACTGTTTTCTATCAATATTGATTTTTTAAAGGGGGGTTGTGTTATAAAGAGGGAGCTTTTATCCCCCTGAGCTCTTTGGCAATTATCTTCCTGCCATAAATGTTGATACGCACATAATGGATGTAACTAAAAAATCTCCTTATCCCAGCAGAAAAGGCTGACTGTTTGTTGGAGCAGAGAGAATGCTGAGACTGTGAATAGACAAACCCATATGTCGCTGGTGAGAGAGATAAATGATGGACGAACAGGAGTTGGTTACTATGGATCAGCACAATAAACCAATTCCCATCATACACCTCTCTTAATAATATACCAGTTTCAATGCCATTGATGGGTAACCTAGGTAGCACCAGCCAACTGTAAGTTTTTCAACTGTTCTTTTATACAACTCAAAGAACAGTTGGGACTGTTCTAATTTTTTCAGATGTTGAGTGCTAAAATTATGCGTAACTTCATTCCTTGCCAGTAATTTTGAAGGGGAACTTCAGAGCATTTCTGTAAAATGCCAAATGTGCACGATACCATTGTAAGTTTTGTTTTCTCCACCAGTGAGGGGGGGGGCACCAAAAAGGCAATTGCTTAACAGATATGTGAAAAAACTGTTTAGGCATCTAGAACTACCCTCGTTAGTGTTGTTTCAGGTTAGACCAGATACTGGAAGATACTGGAGTATTGTTTTAAGTGAAAATAACAAAAGAACAATACTGTTTTATTGGGAAAACAAGCAAACAAACAAAAAAACACCACCCCAAAATAACAGAACACAAACCTAAAAACTCCCACAAAAGAAAAACCAAGGCAAACAGCACTGCAGAATAGGCAGTGTCCAATAACAGAGTTTTAACTTTCTGTAACCCATTTCAGGGCTGACAGAAGCTGAAGTCTGGCAAAAAAACTTTGCCAAACAGTTTGTGCTTGATCATGGTCTTCCTCCCATGTACTCGATTATTACTGCTACTGCTTTGCACAGAAAACTGGAGTCTTTGTCAGTTAAAGTTTTCAATTTATGTCCTTCTCTACCGGTAGATATTTTTCACTACAATTGCTATGTACCAGCCTGTTAGCTCTGTTCCAAATGAAAGCATATTTCAGGATGACAGTGTAAGCAGGGCTCATGGCTCTTGGGATAGAACTCCATCGTTTTTGAAGTCACCAGTTGCACTACCAGAGGTGATGCAGTCAGAGAGGAGTAGCTGGCAAATGCAAATAAATGAGCTACAAAGAGCCTTTATCCCTCTTGGGAAGGCTCCTTACTGATAATTTTTTTTTTCTTTTTAAATGGAAGAAAATGTGTCACTTAAAGTCATTCTTTCCTTCAAGAGGAAAATACTTAACTGTGCAGCATTTACTTGCAAAGTTGCAGTATCTTTTTTGCTAGAGCTGTTTACTTTCGTGTGCATCTCAGATGAACTGGAAGGTGTTTGCTAGGCCTGGCAACCAGTTTTGCTCTTGCCAGGGCCCAGCCTAGCATGCTTTTTTTATTTTATAGTAGATAAATAAATTAATTTGGTCCTTAATTGTAGGACCAAATCTGAGTCTCAAGGATAAGGGCCTGGAGTAGGCAAGGGGCTTGCTCTCACCTGTTAGAGGAAATGCAATGGAAATAAAGGAGGGTGAAGGGTCTTGGCTGAATTTTAGCAGGCCCTTGGGTCCTGTAGGGGAGCAGTAGTACTCAAAGGGTAGAGCAGTGGAAAGAGGTGTGGGTTTCCTTCCTTCTCTCTGTATCACAGCCCAGCCAGCTGGACCGGCTTGGGGACATAGATTGTGCCCAGGGAGCTGGTGGCCAGTGGCTGTTTCCATGTGGCCAGTGAAATGGCAGCAGGGCCCAGGGGTGGGAGATGCAGAGGGATGTGGGATTTCGTTTGGCCCTGCAAGGGACTTGGCAGTTTTATTGATAGTGTTGCATAAGTACCCCATCAGGCATGTCCTAATTTGTTAATAATTGATGATCTGGGTAGGTAGTACCAGTGGTGTTAATGCACCCCCACACTGATCTGCAGTCTCCACAAGCCCCCTGTTTTGATTTTACTTTATTGCAATACAGGTTTGTTGGTGCCTTTTTTTTTTTTTTTTTTTTTTTTGGTGGTTGGTTGGTTGGTGGTTTTTTTTTCCTTTATCTTTGGGATTTACCTGGTGATTCAAGCTCTCAGCTGCCTGTTGTGCTTCCCTGTTTAGGCAGGAAAAGCTGGGAGCTCAGCCTGTGATATAGATTACCTCTGCAGGGGAGGGTGTTAACGGTGTTGCTGTTTCACCCCATGTCAGGCAATCTATTCCGTGGCACCACTATTAGCCCAGGGGGAAGCCAGGGCTTTGCACCTTCCCCCTGTGGAGCTCCAGCTGAATCAAGTGGGATGGATGTGGTGGTGATGCCTCTGAGGTTCCCACACCAGGATGTGTCTGCCCGGGGAAGCCAGGGTGCACAACAAGCACCTCAGTTTCTCCCCTTCTTCTAACAGGTTGTATTTGCACGGATTTAAAAAAAAAAACCAACAGCTTCTTCTGTCATGCCACAGCTAGAGAGGTCGGAAAAACCACATTTACTTCTGTTGACAGGTACAAAAAAAGAAGTACTTGCTGGATAGCATGATGTGGCTGCCTCTTTTGTCTTGGGCTGTCCTTATTTTGCATTTCTGTGGAACTTGCTTTTTTCTCGAATTAAGGACTCAGAACTCGGGAGCAGGTTTGGGAGTTACACCTACCCCAGACACAGCTATTTATTGTTTTCAGAACAACACAGCGTGTTTACTCTGTTGTGGGCAATGAAACCCATTACCCGCACTTAGAATCAGAAGCAGCAAGGTAACTTTCGAGTTAGGTTGTGAAATAAAATGCCATTGTTCGCTTTTATTAACGTCTCAGGGCTGATTACACGGCGGTCAGAAGCCTGTTCTGCTGTGCAAAAAAGGCTGCCTTTAATTTCAAGTGGTTGGTCCTGATCAGGCAGTCAGAGCGGCTGCAGCAACAACTGCTCTGAGCTCAGGCACATTTGTCACAAGATCATCCTGGTGGCATCTCCTGCTCGAAAAACTCTTGACTTTTTTTCAGTGTTTCCCTCTGGTTGGATTGCAGGGGTGAGGGACTTGCCAGTCTTGCCTGTTCTTTATGCCTGGTTGTGAGAGACTGGCAAGCTTTCTGCTGTTTTCTGAAGAGGGCCCAGCTTTACTAAGCTGCCTGTCTGTCAGGGATTAATTTAACCTCTAATTACTACATTTTCTTCACAGTTTGCTGCACATGAGCGTGTTATAACAAAAGCACAAAGAAGTATGTCATTTTATTTAGCCACTACCCTGAAATTAATTTAGGGGGTATAGAGTCAGATCTGACACACTTGGTGTTAAAATAATTGTGCTGGCATTAGAATTAAAGTACATAATCTTGTTGTTTCTAATGATACAACTGTACTTGTGTAAATAGTGGTGTTAACTCATTAGTTGTCGCCACATTAATAGAAATTATGTCTAGTTACAGAGAGATACTCAAATAAGCATGGAAGCAAAAGTTCCCCCAAAATAATTCACAGTTTCCCCAAAATAATGCATGATTTCTGCTCGATCCCCACCTACCATTTGGGTTTAGGATTACATGTCAAAGAGTATTTTGTTGGTTTTTTTCTAAAAAAACAACTTCCAAATAGCAATAAACAAACATTTACAAAGATTTGGGTTTCTTCCAGCTAGGATAATGAATTTTGAATTTTTTTACTGGTTTTTTTTTTTTTTTTTAACATGCTGCATCTTGGGAGCAGTACAAAAGGCCATATGTCCTCTTCTGCCTGCTCACCCCGACAGCAGCAGTGCCACAGCTCACGTTGTGCTGAGAGCAGTGGGGTAGCCTCGAAGGAAGGGAGTGAGGCTGTTTCTGAGGATGATTTCTCCTTTTCCAGTTCTGTGTTCTGTAATATTTGCAATGATGGGTTTGGGTTTTTTTCCTTTGGGAAGCGTGGCCAATCTCCAGTTTAGGTAAATGTAGTTAGAAGAACTCTGGTTGTGACATAATTTGTTGGTTGCCATCTCTTCATTCTGCTCTGTGCCCATCACCTTGGAGCAGACTTCTTGAAATGGCTTTGAAAATCTTAATTTCTCACATAGATTTGTCATCTGTGGATATGCAAAATCATTGGCTATGTATTTCTAGTGAAAACAAAGATTGGCTGTGTATTTTTGTGTCATGCATTTGGGTTATAAAACATGAGCCCAGCACAGTTGTTCTCTTTCAGTAAAACCTTCATTTGGTGGGAAACTTCCCCCCAAAATTCCCCAAGGTCGGATAGGGCACAGTTACAGAGTCAGATCTGGTACTCTTCTTTCTCAAAAAGAGAATTAATGTGGCATCCTTACCCAGGCTTGTGACAACAGTGACATAGGATTGCCAAAAAGACCGATGGAAGGGGATGGATGATTGATTCTCTTTGCAGTAGTAGTTCAGGTTATTTCTCTGAATTTTTTTTTTTTTCTCTTTTCTCAATTTTCAGACTGTATCAAACTGCAATTATTTAATAACTTCCAATGTACAACTGGACTGAACATGAATTAAGATCAGCTGATGTAAGGGATGGGGTGGCTGAGTGAGCTGACAGGGAGGTGTGGAGATGCTTTAGTTGGTGGGAGTTTCACAGGGTGGCTGTTTGATGGCTCTGTGGAGTGAGTAGTAAGTCCCTGGTCCAATATATGTGGATATGAGTTTTCATACAACAATTTGTAAATTTCCTAAGGTAGAAGCCAAGCCTGAATAATGCCTACTCTACCTTCAAAACTGTTAGGACTTTTTTCATAGGGTCAGAGTATCTGCAGGCCTTCAGAAGTGGAGGCAATTTTTGGAGTAGAGTTCCCAGGTTCTTACTCATCCATTGTAAAAAATGGGAATAATGGTGCTTTACCTTAACTTTCACACTCAGCATCCTTAACTGGTTATATATTTTGTAAATCACAGTGCTTGTTACTAGCTGAGATCTGTAAGGATACTTCATATCATTGGAATTTATATTAAAAATAAAGGCATGTACAATAAAGGCAGGTAAACCCCTCTCAGTGTGACTGATAGTTTTTATTTCATTACATTGGTTATAGTGCCAGTGCAGGTGGATCTTTTAATTTTTTTTTCCCCTTCTGATATCTTGTCACAGTGTCCTCCTTCTTGTTGTAACTTCAGAATTTTACGTAGGGGAAAAGAAAATATTTAAAGACCAAAATGGCATCTCCTCTCAGGTGTTTATTTAAATATTTTATTCTCCATCACAGGCCTTCATAGGTCATGTTTTGGGAAAAGGTAAATTAAGACATTTGTCATACATATTTCCACTCACACTTTAGATTTTTCTCCATTGGTTAGGCCGTAACATCTACTATGTAAATGTTTTCATTAGTTTAAGTATAATTATGCAACACTCACTTCATGTGGTTATCAGAATTTCAGTATAATTTCATTTTGGTTTGCTTAGTTACTTTAAATCTTACTAGGATTTTCACAGTTCCAAATTCATATATGAAAATTGTTTCTGAATTAATCTGGTAGTTCAGTAACCCAGTCGATCATACTGATCATGAGGCACTTTTAAGGACTTAACTTTTTGTGTTCCTTTAACTTACTTATTTTCCTAATGAACTGTGTTGATTTAGATGAAGTCACACAGACTGAAAAAAAAACCCCAACAAGTATATACAATCTTGCAGTCAGAAATACAGGCAAAAGGTTTTTATCTCTGACTGCCAAACGGTGACTCATTAAAAAGGAATTTTTGTTCCTCCCTTTTCAAAGGGTTACTCACTACCAAGCAGTAAATATCTAGTTTTGATGCTACTGCATTGAAATGCCTGACACTGTGGTAAGTCCAAACTCTGTAAGATTATTTGATCACAGGTTCCATGAAATGCTTTTGTGTGCTTGTTTGTTTGTTTTTCTCAACTGAAAACAAAACCACCACCAACAAAAACTGCTGGGGGATTTTCTTCATGTTCTACCCTGTCAGTTTGAGTACAGTCTAAAATGAACTATGTTTGGATTTTAATAGCAGGACCCTTCCCATTCCTTAAGCAATGGGTCATTCAAATTATTGTTAAACACACAGGACTAGCAAGCACTAATTTCTTTCTCATTTTGCACTGGGTAACATTAGACAAGGACACTGGAATTTATCTAAATAAAAAAATTCTCTTTCTCTTCCAAATCAAGGGTTGTGTGCTAAGCATTTTTTAATACTGCATTGTCTAAAGCTGAAAGTAGATTGTACTGAGCAGACACAGTCAAAATCCAATGAAAGTTATGCCCTTTTTCTCAGTTTCTGTATTACTCGTGACTCTCTGAGCCATTTCCTTTGTCTTCCTGTTCTTACCTACTCGAGACATTTGATGGAAGTGCACACAGGCATGTTTTAATCCTCCACCTCATCTCATTTATGGATTGGTTGGTTTGAACTTCACATAGCGTTGGAAGGATGTTTTCTTGGTTGCAGGAAAAACTTGTGTTTGATTTGAAGCAGAAGGAGAGTGTTCAGGCTTTTCAGTTTTATCAGAAGCAAATCTTGGTCCTTGGTCCCAGAAGGTAAATCAGCCTTAATTTCAAGTGAAAATCCTGCATCTTCAAATAACTTCCCATGTCAGTTGAAGTTCAGTATTCTTGAGTTTCAGAGATGAGTCAAATCTGAAGTGTGAAGGATGTAAGGGAAAATGTAGATGTTTCTTCTGATGCCACTCTCCCCCGGCTCAGGGCTTCTACAGTCCATCAGCTGTAAGGGAATGATTTGATTACTTTGTAGTGTTAAGCTAAAAGAATAAATCTAAGTGCCTTGGGAATGGGGAACCAATCCAACAGTCCAAAACAAACAAGTTAATAAATGTGAAGCATTTCTGCATGGTGCTGCTGCAGAAATGCTACTTCCAGAAATGCTTGGGGGCAGCCATGGCTATTGGACCAGTCAATTAGTGTAAGTATGTTCACTGTACACACCACCATTAATTGGATGCTGGGGGGTGTGCTTAGTGTTTTGAAGAACTGTGTGTCTTCTGTTGGTTATAAATTATTAACATTTTGAATGTGGCAGGCTGAACTGTTTATTGCTCATCCCCCTCCTTCCCAGTTATTCTACTTAGAAAAAGCTTGACCTAGGCAGTCTTAATTGCCCTTTCTTTAAAATCTTTCTGGATCTACACATCATCTACAAATTCCTTTTTTACTTTTGCCAGCTCTTTTCTCCCTCTACCCCAGAACCCAAAAATTTAACCAGAAATAGAGTATCTGAGGATTTCCACGGTTTAAAATCCAAATTATCCTCTCAACCTGGTTTCTGACACCCACATGCCAGGCTACATACAGTCTTGCAAGGACATAGATGCATGGAAATACTGTGAGTTACAGCAAGTGCTGTTCTATAAGAAAACCCTGCTAGTTCCCTGCATGGAACTGGTTTTGGCTGTTGGCACTTGTACAGAGAAGGTGCAAACCAATTACCAGAAGTCTTTTACCAGCCTGTAGCTTAAAAGTTGTGATATCTAAGAATGGTAGCAATGGTGAGCTAGCAGGAAATTGACCGATTCTGGCTGCCCAGAAGTCCTCTTGTGGAGCACCTTTAGTGGTAACTACATGTCTATTATTTCAGGATTTTAAAGGGTCACCATGCACTGTAGAGCCTTCAGCTAGTCCAGCAAATGTCCCTTTGTTGCCTTCCACACCCAGAACAGAAAAAGGTACAGGCCTTTGTACCAGGACTGCTACTGAATGCTTTGCCACCTGCTACCCAAAACGTAGCGAAGCAAACTTCAACTCCAGGTGGAACTTAGGGCTTGATTAACTTAAATTACCCTCCAGCTGAAGATGTTTTCAATGCCGAGGGGATTAGGTGGCGTATATTTTCAAGAAGGACACATTCATTATTAATCAGGGTTAAGCAACAACATCCAGTGGTCACTTCCTTTTGGAGGGTAGCTCAGTCTCTGCAGGGTAATTTGTTTGTTTATGTTTGCTGCTGGATCCTGACCCGGCACTGCTGCAGCTGCTCTGCGGTTCTGGCAGGCCCGGCTCCGCGGGTGGTGCCGCCGGAGCTGCTGAAGGAGAGGGCCAGAGACCTCAGGGCATGGAGGTGAAGAGGTCCAAAGTATGAGGGTAGGGGAGAGAGAGCAGGGACAGGCCAGGACCGAAGGGAGGGCAAAGCCAAGAAGCCGGAGGCAGAGCTGAGGAAGCCAGGCAGGTATCTGGAGGAGGATGGAGGCACAGCAGGTCCAGGCCCAGCTCGGGAGGGCTGAGGTTGCTCAAGTGCCTGGCCCGCCAGATCCTCCTCATGCTTCCACCCCAGCAGTAAGTGTTTCCTGTGTGCAGTGTCAGTCTGTGCTCCTTCACACTGACTTACAGGTGGTGCTCTTCTTTAGCTGTGTTGTATTTTTAAAGTTTGTGACTTTTTTTTTTTCCCCCCTTTGTGCTCTTCTTTTCCTTTTGTGATTGCTCTGCTGGAGACACTGGACTCCCCCAGCAGCAGGGAAGAGATGCTCCAGGCAGTTACTTCTCTGTTGCCCCTCCAGCAGCAGGCAGGGAGCAGTCACAGCACGGGGACCTCCCATTGCCCTATGATCACGGGCATCTGTTGGTCTGGTTTATTTTATTAGAAGGGTTTTTCTTGGTGTGAGCACTCTGCTTGGGCAGCCCAGCTACCAAGCAGCTGACCCAAGCACACAACTTCTGCTTCCTGTGCAGCTGCAGGACCAGCCCGTTGGCTTTGAGCCAGCACTGAGGCTGGGACATGAGGTATGTCTGCCCTCCTCTCCTTGTGTAAATTCCCTGGTTCAGGCAGAAATAGTGGAGACCACTTTCACCAGCCTAACCTTCAGCAGGACAGTTAGGATGGTTGCCTGAGCTAAATTTGAGCTGCAGAAGTTGCATAAGGCTTGAAGGAAATAATCTGGCACTTGACCCACAAAGAACAGAAGTGCCTGGAAGCAGCAATGCCAGGCTTCCCTGGGCCAGCCCCACAGGCACATCTGCAGGAGATCAGCACCTCGCTGTGCCCAGGAAGCTGGCTCACAGGATCAGCAAAGCTGCTAACAACCCATCCTCCCAAATCCCCTCCAACAGACATTTGGGATCTTTGGCTTCTGTCATCTTGAAGGTAGTGATGTTCTCTTGGGTGTCTCCAAAGCGTTGTAGCTCCTTCAAAGTTAGGAGACATAATTCAGTGTTTATAAAGGCAGACAGGAAAGTAAAAGATTCTTTGGTTCTCTCTGAGCACTTTTTCACACATAGAAGGAATGAGTCACTCGACATTTCATTACTGAATAGGAGATGATTTACAAGTGTGTGTGCTCTAAGATGAATGTCGGGCGATGAACTCCTGTAGTTTCCTCCTTGGCCATGCTGTAAACGGGCTTCAGCCAGTTTGATGTAATTCATTCTGTGGCCTTATGCTGTCTTTTGAAATGGAAACATCACCCTTCTCATGATCTTTTGAAGGTTAGAAGGGTGATTAACATGGGAATTCTTGATTAGCTTTAATTCAGCTCTACTACTCCAGGAAAACATAGTTCCTGAATTGCACAAAGACAGGCTCTTCAAACAAGGATCTAAATCAGCATACTGGAGATCCTGTTGGTAGGTGTGGTGGCTATGATTAATATTTACTCGATGCCTTTCATCTTCCAGGTACTTTGCACAGAGCAAGCATTTAATTTTCACAGAAGATGTATGAGTTAGGTGAAATAAGTTTTACTGTGTCTGCTTTATTAATAAAGGCAGGGAAACTGAAACAAAGAGATTAAAGTTGCTTGCGCATAGTTACAAAGGAGGACAGCACTGAAACTCTTATTTCTGTCTACTATTCCTGTGTCCAGACTAATATCTTCTTTGTAAGAAGAAGCAGCAGGACACACTTTTGAGTAAGAACATCATGAGAATTTAGTGAGGCAACATAGCAGATGTTGCAGCTGCCCCTCTGGCACTTACACTGGTGGCCTGCTGAGCGATGCTCTGTTCTTCATTGGCACTGCAGTCTCTCATACACCCTTTGCTTGAGTTGCAAAGCAACTGTGGACCTTTTCTTAGGCTGATACAACGGCTTATTTTAGTCACTGGTCTGGCTGGACCATTGGAGACATGAAGCATGTGTTGAGATTTCTGGAGTAAAAGAGGTTTTGCTGGAATGAACATGATGAAGTGCATACATAATTTTATTCAACTCAATGACTTCTTGAGATATTCTTTTGGAGGTGCACTAGAAAGTGCTTAAATTGTTGAAATTTAAGCATGCAAATGGTCTCATAAATATTGATAAATTGTTTGTCAACCTTTGGCTCAGCTGGGACTACTCATAGTGCTTAATGTAAGTATATGCTGAAGTGCATTGCTGAATCAGGGCCTTCCTATCAAGATGAGTCAGTGGACAAAACTTAACATCCGAGAAAGTTCTTATCTGACAAGGCATCTGACCTTTTGAAAGGGAAACCAATCTTTCTAGCTGCATACAAGTTGTGTGCACCCTCTATCAGCTGGTACAGCCAGGTGACTGTAATGTAGATCCTCACCTGGGGAAGCAGCCCCCACCAGGCCTGGAGCTTCCTCCCTATGTGGGGGGAAGAGCAATTAAATACCTCCAGTCCCACTGTAAGGAAGATGCCCTTGCCTGAAACTAATTTGCTCAGAGATGGCAGCTGTAGAAGTTACTTCATTTAGTCTAGATTTGACTATAAATTCAGTCTCCTGTTTCATGTGGAGTAATGATTTTTATGCTGCAGTGAGAAATCACTGGGCAAGGGAAGGGAGACAGGAGAGCAGAGCAATGCAGCCCTTTTAAGGCCATGGTTTAGAATCTTTAATTAGTTGTTTCAAAACGGTGGCTCTTCTCCTTTGAGGAAGGAATGATGTATAAGCTAAAAGCTGACCAAATTGATGTAATTGATGGTAATCCGTTTATTTAAACTTTGGTACTTAATTTTATAAGCTCTTCTCAAGTGTTCCTGTGCTCCTGTTCATTAGCTGGTATTCTTTTATGCCATTGCTTGGAGGTTTGTGCTGCAGATAGCAAAATGGCCAGGACATGCCTCTCGAAACTGCCTCGAAATGTAATTCAAGCAGATCTGCAATAATAGTGCTAAAAGAAGAGCTATTTAGCAGCATTATTAATGGGCAAAGAGTTCAGACAGGATTATGAAAAAGTAAATTTTTATTAAGAGTGGAGGAGCTAGAAGAATGAACTGATTACCCTGAGTCCTCTGGGCCCTCGAGCAATCAATTTCCCTTTCTAGTATTCAGTTACTTGCTAATTGTATTGATTTTTATCAAATATGTGTACAAATCAATTTTATATTTTAGTGCTGTTAAAAGCTTCCTTCCTTCCTCACAGGCAGTGCCACCCTGATCATTCTCATTGTCTTCCTTTATTTTAATGCTTTTATCTTAATGCATATTTTCGTTAGGACACACATGTTTTTCTTTAGGACATTAAATGGGGTGGGGATTTTTACCTTGATGCTCGGGGTTGCAGCAAGAAGGCGTCACTCAGACCAAACCTCTGTGAACCCAGTGGAACTGTCTGCTTTGGGAAAAATGGCAGGAAAGGGATGTGTTGTGTTATAAAAATGGGTGGGTGCAAAGCCAGCATAGAGTGTGACCCCCCGAAGAGCAGGAAGCTCTGCTAGCACAGGAGGTGAATTGTGCTGCAGAAAGATTGTAAATAGAAACAAAGAAGGGGATAAATGCTGGAGGTGATGGACTCTGTTTTGAATAAACATGAAAATGAAGCTGGGCTGACGAAATTTAAACTGCTGAAATCAGGCAGTTTTATCAGTATGGCCTCCAGCATTTCAGAAAACTGAGTCACTTGGGCACTTCAAGGAAAAGGGGATGCTGGAGCCATATCTAAGGAAAGCGAATGTATTGGGGTCTGAACAAAGTAAACCAAAGTTCTCCATTTGTGTTTGTTTATGCCCATGGTGGTTTAAGTTGTTCCCATCAAACATACCTATGTTCTGAGCCAGCACACTCACGCTCTCCTTTAATGTCAGCTACACAGTTTGGGGTTGAGGAGAATCTCTCTGGCCCTGTGTGTAAGGCTCAGAAACTTCCTCTAATGATTGAAATGTTTGGGGTCTGGACAGCAGAGAGACTTTGAACCTTTAGTGGTATGAGCAGTAGTCATGAGAACAAGGAGAGTTAGTGCTTTTCCACTTACCTTTGGCTTAATATTACACTTCAGAGTTCAGGATGCAGTTTTCTGCTCTTATTGCTAAGACACTTTAAAAAATGATACTTTTACCCTTGTCTTTGGGAGGGGAGAGTTGCATTTGCAGGTGTCCAAATATATACACATAGCCAGAAAATTATACTTTCCGTGAAATAGCCTAATACAGTGGTAGAAAGATGAAGCATTTTATATTTGACATTGATCACTTTGTTCTTTTCAATTTCATTCTCCTCCCTGGTTCTCCTAATGTCTCTTCATCACCCAGAAATCCCAGCTGGGAAGTTCAGTAGAAACGGTGGGTTTTTCAGTGCCTTTTTGGACTGTCTGGAGCTGCTCCCAAGGGCTGCAGGGCTTTGCTGTCAGAGGACATCCCCAAGCCCTCCTGCCAGCTCATATGGCCCTTCAGAACCCAGGTGGGGGTTCTCCAGGAGCCCCCAACCATCATCTCTGTAGGAAAGAGGCATCTTTTGTGCCCCATGGGCTCGTTTTGCTGCCGTGGCATCTCTCCTTGCTGCAGGCTGCTGGGTATTTTCAAATCCAGTGTAGGCACTGCAGCCACAACCATCAGTTTAATATTTGAGGAGCTGGCTGGGAGAAATCTGTCCTATTCCTCTTGGGTCTGTGGGCACAAGATGCTTCACTGTGTTCCCAGCTGGAGCAAGGGGGACATTCTCTGGGTGTGTGACTGGCTGCCCATCACGGGGAGCTGGTGGGACCCTGGGTGGGAGCAAGGTCTGAGCTGTTGCAGTCTCTCCCCTGTCTGGGCAGCATCTCCCACCCTGTGAGCACCTTTTTGTCTCATTAGGTTTATGTAGCACCTCTTGTACGAGGAATCACAAACTGGATAAGCTGTGTGAGGGGTCATTATAACAGAGAGAAGATAAATGTACTGGTTCTGCTGGAGGCTGTCCTCAGGCTGTTTGTTATGTGTCTCTAACACTGTCACTACATCACACACTTCCTCGATCTCCATATTACCCTACAAGCCTGTCTAATGGGATCCTCTGTTGCTGATTCCAGCTTACCCTGACCTACTTCTTTCTTGTGTCCCAGCAAGCTGTCAGGAGCTATCAGAGCACTGGGAGCTGAAATAAACACTCACTGAGGGGAAAAGCAAGGCTGTCTCTAGTGAATTTAATTAGCTTTGTTTAACTGGCTTGTTTGCTTTGTAAATCACATCATTTTTAGTCAAATTTAAGGGATAAAAAAAAAAAATCTGTAATTAAAATCAAATGATGCACGACCTTATTAAAAGTCAAGGGTTTTAGAAGTTCAGTACAAAAAGTCATTTAGTTTGTAACACATTTGCAGTGCTCTGAACGTTTTATGAGGAAGAAGGATGAATTTTAGATGCTTTTTGGTTTCGGGGTCTCTCTTCAGACAGTAACAGTTATATCTACCTTCAATATCTACTTTCCCTTGAATTTGAAAAAAAAAAACAAAATCAAAAAACCTGGGGGGTTTTGTGGCTTTTGTTTGTTTGATTTAACTAAGACTTGAGTCTTTTCATCAATATTACAAGCTTGCTGGATAAAAATTTTGAATCCAAATGAAGATTCTTACTGTTTCCTTCTGTCCTGTGACCTAAGCATCAGTGTATTATCTGCAGTTTGAATCCCTGCTGGTGTGGGAGGCCATGGTTTCAGTCAGGGCTCCTTTGCACTTCTGTTGCATTTTTGAGCAGTAGAGCAGAAGTCACTGTAATTTTGGCTCTGCCAGACAAAAGAAGCACTGACTTGCCAAGTCATCACTGGATTGAATTTGCAAGTGCTTGTAGTGTTTTTATCAGACAGTTTGTTATGTTTTTCTACTGTATTTCAGTGTGGTACGAATTTCTTTTAATTATTGATGCTCTTGTCAGCATAGGGTCTGTCCTCTTGCTGTTGAAAATTATAAAAGCCCTATGAATTCCTAATATGGCTTATCAAAATCTGGCTAAAAGATAAAATGTCTGAGCCTAAATTCTGATTCTTCTTCAGAAAAAATGTATTTCTTCCTTGCACTGTGCATGTATATGGACAGAGCCTTGTGAGTACCTGGCTTGTAGAAATATACCCAGCCTTGTGCTGGAGCTGCAGCACAAACAGGAAAGGATTAGAGGACCACTGAGGAAGAAATGGGTATAGGTGAACTTGGATTGTGCAAAAAAGGTACAATACAGAATAAAATTACTACCTTAGAGTATGAGAGGAATTAAAAATCTGTTTCACAAAACTTCAGTACTTCCAGTTCTTTGAAAAGGATCTAAGATTGGCCAGCCTGGAGTACTGCACTGAGAATTACTTGCAATAATAATAATTTAATTGAAGAGTATGAGCAGCCTTGCTGCTCAATGACTTCTAAGTAACCTGCTAATTTACTGATCACTGCAAGATTTCAAAGAAGGAAAGAAATGTGCCTTCCCTAGGAGAAGCTTTGGGGTTTCCTTGGCTCCCCTGGAGTGTGTGGGGCAGGAAACTTTGCTGTGCCTGAGCTGGAAGTCGTATGGAAATCTTACCAAAAAACCCACTCTGGGGGAGTTCAGTGATCTGACAAAATTGTATCAAGACAAGAACAGGCAGGTGAGTGGGGTAAACCAGCACTAAGCCAGTGAAGTCAAGTGAATTATGTTTGCTGAGTTAAAGAGAGGGAAAGGGGGGCAAGGAAAACTGAGACATCCCAGTGGAAGAATTCACATCTTGTCAATGACTCCACCGAATGGGGGACCAGAAAATCTGAAGCATTATAACTTCAGAAACTTTGCTGGCAATCTGCTGCTTTACCAGATCCTGCCGTTCCCTTGCGGGTTGAGGTCTGGAGTATTTTTGGGATCTGTGGCTGCAATGTGTGGAGTGGGAGGAATACAAGTGCTGCTCCTTGCTCATCGCTCCAGAGAAAGTGAGTGAGGTGCATATTGTGGAGCTTTTATCATGGGCATGGAAGCAGACATGTTTTATAATCTTATCCAGTGTGAATGGCAAGAAAAATTTTATGGTCTTAATACCCTAGCAGGAAGATGAGTGGTGCAGCAGTGAGATAACAAGGGGGGCAAAGCTAAATGCTCATTTGGACCCGTTGGGTGCTGAGTGCAGCTCTCTGCAGCTGTGAATGGGGTGTGAGGACAAGGAGACTTTGGCACTGTGGGAAAGTGGGAATTTAGTGTGTTTAGCAACACAGAGGTGATTAATAGCTGTGTGCCTGTCATCCCTGCGATAGCACCACGGTCCCTCATTCATCTCCCTGGATGCTGCAGGAAGAGAGCAGGAAAACAGCTCTGGGCTCACAGGGCACCCTTGCTCTTGGTGTAAATCAGGAGCCAAGAAAGGGATCTGTCGTGGTGCCTCTCTCTGTGCTTAGGAAAGTGCCTGGTGTGGTTTGGGCACCGCTGGAATCTGACTCATAAACATTTAATTCCGTGCTCCTCATATTTGGCTGAGGTCGTTCTGTTAAATGATGCTTTGTTTAAAGGACACAGAAAGGGGCAAATATTCAGTCAGACTTCAGCCGTCTCACTTAAATCAACCTCCTCCTACCCACTATTGACATATCAAGAGAACCAATGAGGCATGTTTAATTACACATGCACTGGGTTTACAGTTAGACTGCAGACAGTGATTTTTATTTTATTTTATTTTCCTTCTGATGCAGCAAGGAAAGATTTGATCCTGCAAGAGGTCTTGTTAGCTGTAATACGAGCAGGGCTGAGGGGTTTTTTTTTTCTATTTTAAATGCAAGTGGAATGTTTTTATCTTCTAGGTCAAATGATTTAATCTGATGCTCTAATGTTACATGGTTTAGCAATCCTTCTGCTCCCCTTCTGCTTGTAATAAGTGACAAAAGTACAGCTTCTTGCTTGATAAATGGGTTAACAGTATTCACAAGGCAGGTAATAGAAATCCATATTAATAGGTGGAAATTGGCTCTTGGTGCCAGGCAGGAGAGTCTAATGAAAGTATTATTGTTTTAGCTTCCAGCTCCTTTGGAAGCTGAAAGTTAAATGCCTGTATTACATTCTTATTACCTATTTATCACGCCATATAGCTGAGTTTATTAAATTACATTCATGTTTAGTGCCTGTTTGTATACTTTTCGCTGAATATGTTCTCAAAGGAAATTTTCTGGAAGCGTTTCAGAAACGCACTATTTTCCCATCCTCTTTTTATAAGGTAAAAACCATTGTTGCCAACTGTCAATATACAATTGGCTTGGAAATTAAATTGTTTCCTGCTAAGCTGTAAGAACCAGCTAAACCTACTCTATTTAATTTAGGAAATAAACATTTAAAAATCTGAAAACCGCACGGTGTTCTCGGGTAGTGTTGATTCTATTCTAGTCTTTGAAAATATCCAAGATCCCAAGAGTTGGGCTTACCTAGTTTCAGCTTTAATTTAGCATTAAATTGCTTCATCAGGGATTTTATATATGACCTTCTGTATGTTTGTGATTCTTTTGAGAATATTTAAAATAGTCCTGAATACCATCAAAGATAAGAAATTAGGAGGCTGTTTATTAATATACCTACTTACAGCACTTCTCCAGCTTTACATTCTTATTTTCTTCTTAAACAGCAGCACTTTAAATTCATTCCACCTAGATTAAAAGAAAAAACAAACAAACAAACAAAACACAGAGCTTTGACCTGAGGAGTGCTGGGATCTCAGTGGCTTTCTGCATGTTCTGGGAGAAAGGGGGTAAGGAAAAAAAAAAAGGGAAAAAAAAAAATGGAGAGAAAAAAAAAAAAAAAAAAAAAAGAGAGAGAGGGAATGTGGTCTTGTATTTTCTTCCATGGGTATTAGTCACAGCTCATCCCCCTTGTCAGAGCTCTGTGGCCACGCAGCATGGTGGGCTGATGGTGCTTTGGTCACAGCATGAGTCAGGTGAGGGCCATGGCTGGTAGCCAGGGGCTCTTGGTTGCATCTTTGCCTCATCCTGCAGTCACACCACTCCCTTTCCTGACCCAGCATCCTGCCTTGATGCCTGTGTCCTGCACTGACAAACCAGAGCAGAGGGATGCCTGGATTTTCTGGAAGCTGGGTTTACTGGTCCTGGGCTGCAGACACCTCTGGCTGCCAGTTCATTTAAGCCATTCCATTTAAGCCACTCCAAACGTGGGATTTGGCTCCCACTCTGGCACTGAGAATTAACCTGTAACATGTAAAATTCTTAAGTGTTAATTTAAAAAAAAAAAAATTAATAATAAATAATTACGCTTTCACTTCACCAAATTATTAGCAGATGCCTCAGAAATAACCTGGGTGCAGGTGACTCTCTTGTGCTTGCAGAGAGCCTTGGAGGCTCTTGCTGGCACCCCAGCCATGGGGGAAAGCAGCCTGGGTGCAGGGGAAATGCAGGGGCTCCTGCCTGTGAAATCCTGCTGGGAGGATCAAACTGTAAGGTCTGGACACAAATGAGAAAGACCCAACAGTTTTTAATCCAAGGCTTTACTGGCTTTTGTCTGCTTGGAGTTTAAGTTCAGTGGAATATTGTATTGATCTACTAATGCATTCTGTAAAAGACTGCCACATACTTGCCTATATTAAGAATAAATAAACAAGTCAGAGCTGCTACATATATTTCAGCTCTCTGCTGTGCAGATAATAATGCAAACACTTTTGTAATTAATAGGTTAATCACTAGATCACTTTTACTAAAATTTCGCTGCCACTGCTCTTTAAAGAGATGATACTTGTCACTAATGGGTCCAGAAAATGCCCAGTGAACATATTTTTGTTAGACTGAAAAAAATCTGTGCTAAAAAGTCTTGTGTTATGCTCCACTTAGTACAGATTTACATTATTGATGTAACAATGATTCAAAACACAACTGTAGTTACCCTGACATTTTTTTTAAAGGTGGGGAAACAAACAATAGATCAATCTCCTGGAGTATGTGGAGCAAACAAAGTAGCATTTCAAAGAAATTTTAGCTTGTTGGGTTTTGAAATTTCAGCTGTCTTGCATCAGCAGTATTAACATTTTAGGAGTCATTGGAAGTGTTCATTAGGTTTGGTATATATAAATATATTTATACACTAAGAAAAGTTAATATATATGTGTGTGTACGTACATAGAGAGAAACTCAACCTCTGCCAAGCATTTTAGATGTCATGGGAAAAAGCTCTTTAACTGTTATTCTTTCAGTTTTAATAATCTTAAATTCCTTTTCAGTACTTGCACCTCTGCTTTACCTTGTGTTCACTCAGTTTGATAAAGGCTCCATGGACTAATTAGTTTCATTTTTGCTTATGGCTGATCTCTAATAGTTTTCATTCCTTTGGCTTCTCTGATGTTGATCAGTGCTTCAGCATGTTTGCTGGAAGCACTGCAGGGAATTATTGTTCTTTTTTCTGTACCCCAGGAAAACACTTTGCAGCACTTCACTGGTTCCCTGGTTCGTAACACCTTTAAAATATGGATCTGTTTGAGTCTAGATGCATAAAGTGATTTCTTAAATCAGATTTATATAAATGTTGCATTAGATCTTTGCTGCTGTGTTATAGTACAAATGAATTTATAGCATTGGAAGCCATCTGAAAGACATTGATAATAACACGAGTGGTTTCTGACCCGTCTTCATTTTGTTTCTTATCGCAGACATCTGTACTTGATGGTGTTAGTTTTTTTGTTTAATGACTTTTTTTAAGATGAGACAGCCAGCTGGTGTTTGGTGGATTTTTTATTTTCTGAAGTCATTCTCTTGCTTTCCAGCAGTTTGTACATATTTGTGTTACGTGAGTTTGGATTCTGTCCTTGGAAGTCAACACGAAGCGTGAGGTAGAGATCTTGTAGGTCCTACACACAACATGAAAGCACTTTGTGGGACTGCAAACAGCAAAAACCACTTAAAGGTTTAATATGTTTGGAAAGGGAATACCCAAGAAAATGTATTTCTGAGCCCTGTGTTGTTTGGGAAGTCGTGCTGACACACAACTGAGGGCCCGAGGAAAAGTTCAGGAATGGCAGAGCTTGGACACGTAGAGAGCAAGGGAGAAACTTGTCCGTGGAGCATTTCTGTTAGGATGGTTTGTCAGCTGTTTATTGATTGCACAGGTCATTGGTGAAAGGTCAACAGCTCTGCTGTGTCGGCAGATAAAGATAGAGGAATGGCATGTTGAGGTCACATTGGAAAGGAATTCAGTCACGCTAAAGAAAGAACATTTTAAACCTTTATTTACTCAAAAAGGGTTGTGAAGTATTGAGCTTGCACGTTTACAGCCCTTCAGCATAAGATTAAGAAGCCTTATTTCTCATCTTTCCCTAGGAGTCTTCCCCTTTGCTTTGCAGTCTGGTTTTAGAGTTGAACAATTTTTAGCTTATCACCATAATTCCTTGTGCCTCCTTTTGTTCCCTGTGATGCAGAAGGGTATTTCTTTGTGCAAAGTAACACTTCCATTTTTTTCTAACATACCAAAATCTGAAGTGATTTTGTTCTGGTTAATTTAATTTTTTTTTTCTTTTTTTATCAACATGATTACAGAGCACTGATCACTGTTTTTGCAGTTTGTTTCTGTTGTGTTTTGCTTTTACCCTTTCTGAAGGTATCTACTGCATAGCAGAGCTGAGATTTAGGACATCTGAAAGCCAAACTGTTTATGCTCAGGACAGGATTGAAATCAGGATTCAGGTTTTGTCTGAACGAGGTAGTTACAGTGATCATCAGCCAGTGTATGCTGTGGTTTAGACAGACTGGGGTAAAACCACTCCTTTTCATTGTATTTACCTCCATTAGGAACCAACTCCAATGAAAGCTAATAGGCCATTGTTATGCTTAAGAAAAAGTGGTTTTTACTAACAGTGCAAATTCACACTTTTAGCTAATCCAATACAGATCTGGTTTTTGCAGGTAAGGTGTAAGCAGATGGCAAGTTGTTTTCCAGAGCTGGGAGCCAAAACACCTTCCAATAAGGATGATATTTTCCCTAATGCAAAGTCCCTGTCCAGACCTTCCCTGTCACCAAATTCCACTTAATCCCTGGAAGTGGTGCAGCCTCCTCAGTGCAGGGAACCACACCCAGGCACAAGGATGACCTTGTGCAGACACCCTCTGGCAGTCCCTTAGGGAAGTGGGGGGCAATGACCATGCTTGTTTCCTTTGTCAGTTTTGGCATAAAGGCAATATGAGAATAAGACTTGACTTTTTAGAAGATGTGAAAAAAGGTATATATGTTAGAGACAGCTGCTTTGACTGGTGATTTAATATTGCCACTTATTCTGGGCTTCTAAACTCTAAAATTACATTTAAAAAAGACAATCCATGTCTCTTTCTCCAGTGATTCAAAGTCCCAGAGTTTATGATCTGGGTAGATTTTTTTTTAATATTTTAATATTAAAACCAATAAATCCTTCCTGGTAGATCTTCCAAGACTGCTCAGGTAGTTTGCTTCCCCTGCCAGCCTTGATGCCAAACACTTCAGAGAAGACCCTCTAAACTGCTCTAGAGAAGATGCTACAGAGCATGTCCCAGCATGGGGTATTTCTCTGCCAGCTTCCTTGGGCACATCCTGCATCACTGCTGCCAAACAGGTCTTCTGCTTGCTCAGCTTCATAGGTTGAAGTTTTCAAGTGCAGTCACTTACCTGCTGTGTCTCACAGGGAACACAATTTAAAAAAAAAAAAAAAAAAAAAAAATCACCTGCTTTTTTGCAATCCCCTTATCTCTGCTCTTCCCAGCAGCCCATGGATGTGGGTGGAAGAGTGTTCTTCCAGTCTCTTCCCATGGAGCCGTTCAGTGGCTGGAGGTGGCTGATGAGTCCTCTGACATGGACAGAGCAGCAGAAAATCCCCTTCCAGCCATTGATATCCAGACAGCTGTGGTGGGAGTTGCCTTTTGGGTGAAATTTTGATAATATGGGGTAGAAAGCTTCTCAGAAGCTAAGACCGATGTCAAATTCAGGATTTATACAATGTTAGTGATATGTGGCAAAAGGAGGATTCCTCTAGGTCCTGTGAATACTGGGAGAGAGGGGTAAGAGGCATGTATGGTTAGATCAGTAGCTACTGCAATAAAAAAAAGATTAACATAAATATTACTAAAATGAATGTACTTTTAATTCATTCGGAAAAAAGGAGTCTGGAGGATGTAAAGGATACACTGCTACTTGCTCGTAGCTGCTGAATCACATCCTGCTCTGTCCAGAAGTAACTACATGCTGTAATCCTAATGCTGTTGAGTCACCTCTGCAATATGAACTGATGATTTATCTTCATATATCAGCAAAGTATTTCTGTTTAATAGTAAAAAAAAACCATAAAAAACAAACAAAAAAGTCCCAACAACAACAGCGCAAAAAGCACTTTTGCAAGGGGCTGCCCCAGAGTAAAAATATTGAGAGGGGGTTAAGATTTCCATTGGCACCAGGAAAACTTTTTGATAGATCTGCCCCACTTTTTTTTTCTTATTATATATATTTTTTTTATTTATTTTTATTTTTTTTTCTGATGGGAGAAGGTGCAGAGGTCACAAAAACCCAGCCAGCAGTGTTGCCAGAAGCACATCCAGGCCGCCAACTGAGGGTGCAGGAGCTGCAGCTCCCTTCCCTGTCATTATTGAAGGGTCTTGAGGCTTTAAGTGGAACCTGGGGAACATATTTCTACAACTACAGGCAGAGTAATACGCCAGCACCATGCCCAAACCACCGTGACCATGTTTTCTGGTGTGCCTGCCCTCCTCTTGCAGAGAATCAGGCCTTTGTCTGACCAACTCCTTTCTCCTTTTCTTTCTGAAGTTTTCAGTTGGCGACTGGGAAGGCGGGGGGGGGGGAGGTGGAGAGGCAGCCTGCAAAGATGAAGCAGCTCATGAAAAGAAAAGCTGCTGAATAGGCAAATTGTTTTATCTGGATGGGTTTTGTGTTCCTGACTCTGTGTTGCAGGGGAAGGTACAGTGGAAACAGTGTTCTGGCTCACGCGCTCTCTCCCCAGCCAGGAGATCGCTCTTGCTCCTGCTGCTCCAAAGCTCGGGGCGTGTGTTATCTTTCTCCTTCTCCCCCTAGAGAAATCCATTTGCTGCTGATGGCATTTCTGTTTAGTAACGGCTGTGTTTACACACTTTAAAAAAACACAATCCAGGCTTGAGGATTCTGGAGCTTTGTGCACCCCCACAAAGTGGCATTTCCTATAGTGGTGGACTCCAAAAAGGTCCTCTGTGTGCGGCCTCTTTTGCTGAAGTCTGGAAAGAAAAAGTTGAGGATAAATCATCTGTGTGAGCTTTAGAAGGAAATTTGAAAGCCCAGGCTGGAAGTGGGGATCCTGACTTGCTTTGGCATTGGCTGAATCTTCTCCTGCTTCTCTCTTCTTCCTTCAAAAACCCTTCAGGAATAGCTGAGCTCTGCTGGGCTCGTGGTCACTTGGGTGGCTCACGTTATCCTGGGCTCCAACATCAGATGCATTGATAGGCTTTGAAACGCAGAGGCAGTGGCCTCTGTATTATTAAAGGTCATCAGGCATCTGGTACAAGCTGAAGGGATTTTGTGCTGTGAAGGAAAAAGAGCAAAAAGGATGTATAAATTTTTAAAAGAATAAAAGAAAAAAAATGACAGCAAACGGGGTGCCTCAGCTTCAACACTGCAGGGAGGGACAGGAAGGTGGGATGTGTGTGGCTAGGTGAAAAAGAACTGATTAAATGAGTCCTGTTGATTCAGGGACCTTGACAAGTGATTTTCTTGTCTGATGCGACTGGGTTTTTTTCCCATCCTGAACTGTTTCCATGAGACACTAAAATCCTCATTAGTTGGGAGTGGGGGTGGGGGGGGAGGGGAATGGGGCTGTTGGCTTCTGATATGCTGCAATTTGAATTTAAGAAAAAAAGAGGCTTTTAGGGCTGCCACAAGTTTTCTGGCTTTTCATCTGCCAATGAAGTGCTGAGGCTCCCCCCCCCCACATCCCCTCCCTCCGTCCTCAGAGGTAGGAAAACAGTGAGCAGGACTCTCTGCAAACACAATGGCCTCTATCTTGCTCTATTATGCCACAAAGGAGTGGCTTGCTTAATCTCTGAAATTAATAGAGCAGAGAGGAAACGGCTCTTAAAGAGATGTGTGTCTGCTTCCTTCCTGCACACAGCGCGGGGAGCCCGGGGCTCTGAGGTAATGTCATTTCACATAACTAGAGGGCTCTTCGCATAAAGGACAATTACAGTAAGTGTAGCAGTCTGGAATTTTTGACTTCTCACTGTGTTTTTTTCCTGCAACGATAGCGGGGATTTTTGTTTAAAAATCTGATGTATTGTTTTTGGGAGAGATGATGCTGCGTGAGAGTTTGTCCCACATTCGATTTTCATGAGATATTTTTTTAATGTGATTATTTATTTATTTGGTCTGCTGCTTGCTCAGTGACATCAGAGAGAAACCAGCCTGCTGCTCCGTTCCCTGCCATGCTTAGTACAATAGTCTAAATGCATTTTGAGCTGTTGTCCTAGGAGAATGTCAGCTCAACCAGAATTAACGGAGTGTATTCTAGTAGAACAGCTCCTTTTTCACACTGTGTTGGCCCTTTATAGCAGTGTGTTACTTTTGGTGTGAAGCCAAATCGGCTGATAAGCAATGGACTAAATCTTCCTGCATGTGGTCAAAGCTGCTCACATCTATCCAAACATTTTTAGCTTTAGGAAAAAAGACCAAACACTTGAAAAACCAAACCCCACCTAAGTGTTGTTGCTTTAGAGGGAGCAAGAGGAGAGGAAAAAAAAAAAAAATCAGCTTGCCAAAAAGCCTTGAGGTTTTTTTAATTGCTTCAGGAAGAAAGATGGGAAGACCAGGAAAAGATACCACTGGGACCAGGGCTCCTGGGCACCATGCTGCCTCCAGCCCACTTGACTTGGGAACAGGGGGAAGATGCTCAGCATATTCCAGGAGCCGACTTCACTTGGACAGATGAAGCTTTGCTCTGCTTTCATTCCCTAACTTCTGTTAATAATTTATGTGTGATATTGCACAGTAGAAATATCCCTCCTACACTGGATTTTAAACCACTGTCTAGAGCCACGTAACATAATCCAGCCATGTTGTGCATCTTGGGCATTTGTTAAAAAGAAAGGATGAATGAATCGTTTGTTTTCTGAGTCACAATCAAGTAGAACCTGTAATAAAGTTGCTATCTATTAAAATGCAGGACAGTTTGTTCTCTACTAGCAGTATGATGTGTTTTACATATGAACAATAGTAGGTTGCTTTGTAGAAAATGTGTTTTTGATATAAAGATTATCAGTGCTGCCACCCTTCTTCCCTCATTTATTATTGGACTCACCGCAGCAAAACTGCCAAGCTCCAAGTGCTTTTTCAGCCATCACGCAGCTGCATGATTTGTAATGACTTTTGTGAGCTGGGGAAAGGAGGAAGTTAAAATTTGGGCATTTGTGCATTTATCTACAGTTAACAAGGCATCTAATTTCTCTGCAAATTCAATACAGCATCATCATAGTCCTGGCTGTAGCTTCAATTACACTGTAATATTTTTCAATTTGTTTCTGTACCTTTGTGGTTATCTGTGTCTGTTAAGCTCCATCTATTTGGATTTTATTTAGTTGAAAGATGAGATAAAGAACTGGCTTTGTATCAGTGCTGCTCACTGAGGACCAGGGAGGCTCAGCAGCCTTTTGATTGCTGGACTCCACACTGCCCATGGTCATTCCCAAGCAGATACTGAAAAGGGAGAGTAAAGTGGAGATTGTATCACTGCAGTGTCCTTTGCCTCTTGATGCAATTTCAGGGGCACCAAGTAGCTACATCTGTCTGTCTGAACCATCACTTTAACACCCTGCACCAGGTCTCACTTCCAAGTGTCCGTAAAACTTTGCTTCAGAGTTACAGCAGGTCCCTCCTGAGGGCAGGGACCACCTTTTATTCTGGTTTTGGGCAGGGTCCTACCACCACCACTGGTGACCCTGTCTGTCTGGCAAGGAATTACTGTTATTCACATAGTACTAAGAGTAGACAGAAGCACAGCACAAGGTGCAATGGCTAGAGTTTAAAATAGAAGATGGCATAATGAAGTTCTTAGGCTAAATGCCAATGTAAAATTAGCATTTAACCTCCCTGTTAGTGTTTGCTTGTTAATTGAGTGTCACCGTCTATATTGGCATAGTTTTTAGAGGTTGTTAGAGAACTATTAACATGACTGAAATGCATTGCATAAAATTATAATATCCATCAAAGTTTACTCCTGGTGGGGGCTTAGATCATCCAGCCCACAGCTGGCAATGGTGTTATTTTACTTGTTCTATTATAGACATCCAGACACATACACAGCCCTCAGACTTACAAGAATGTGTCTGCAAAGGGAAATAATAAGCTTATAGTAGACAGTCCACAGGATTGTAAGGCTATTAAAAAGAGAGGGAAGAAGTTGGGGGAAGAGATGAAAAAGAAAGGAATAATATGGCTTACAATGATACTCTTTCCCCTTACAGCTAGGACTTCTCAAACTGGATTCAGGGCACTGGCCTTCCACCACTTACAGTCTGATCCAAGCACCTTGGGGTTGGATAGAGAATCTATCATGTCCATTCTTTGGACTTTTTTGTTTGTTTGTTTGAATAAATCTTAATGCAGTGCCTTTTTTCATGAATTTTGAACTCAAGTTTCACCAACTTGCAAAAAATCTCTTTTTCTGGCTATTCTCTTGAAAAGACCTGGCCCTGAACTGCAGTTGCTGGGCTTCCCTCGGTGGCCCTTCTGAAATCCCATGAAGGTACGTGCAGGGTTGCCTCTTCTTACACATTGCAGTGCCCCCCGTTCCCATGGGGTCAGTGTCTCTTTTTGGGGGCCCTGTGAAGTGGGGGCCATCCAGCTGGCCTGTGAGAGCTCTGCCCATTTGTTTTCCCAGCTCCATTTCTCTCCTCCCTTATAAGCAGCAGAGAGGCACGGGGAGGCTGGGGCTGGATGCAGGCTCTGGGGTCCTGTGCCGTACACCACAGCGGTACCAGAAGGCAGGCAATTTGCATTTTAATAACTCCCTCATTATGTATTTGTCTGCTCTTGTCAATATTTTGCATTTTTTAGATTTTGCTGACTGCAGACGTGGACTATCAAGTCGATAATTAGATTGCCTGATTTTAAACACCTCAGTTATAAATCAGAGCTGCCCCTTCCTATCGCCCGGTGCTTTGGCTGGAAAGCAGCTCTCTGTCCTGTACTTGGAATGCAAAAGATTTGAGGAAAGCATTGCAGATTTACTGCTGTTAGGAATTCCTTCATGAGGATACTTACAATGGGGAGGATTGATCCTTTCTCAGCAATAAAAACTACTGAAATTAAATGTACATCACAGGATGTAGCAGTACTTTGCCTGTCAAGTGAGCACGCTTCTTCCCAAACCTTCAATTTATTCCACTGATCTAATGAAGAGGGGTTTTTGTTTCACCTCAAGCTTGAGCTAGGGGCAAAAAAACCCATTAAATGCAAATTGCACCTTCAGGGCAGCCCCCTTTGAGTCACAGGGCACAGCTTGCACTGCAGTTGAGGCCAGGTTTATCTGGATTGTTGTGTAAAGCTGTGGAATTATAAATATTTATGTTAGACACCTAATTCTCTTCCGTGTGGTGCGGTTCTTTGTGTTGCACATGGGGTTTGAAACAAGTCAAATATTGTGGACACAGAAGGAATAAAATCTCTTTATATGTGGAAGGCAAGAACAAGGACTGGGATCTTTCCATAAGATGTGGTGATCATTGCATTCCCACAGGAGCTGTGTGGAGATAGGCAGAGAAACACCTGCTGAAATCAGCTGAAAATTTTTTCCAGTTGTTTCAGCAGCCCAGGTCAGGTTATGAAGTAGAATAGAGATTACTCTGCATATAGAGTATCACAAATAACAGATTTCAGGGAGGAAATTACCAAGTGGCTTTGATTTTTTTAAAAATAAAGACAAGCCCTGAGATAGACAAACAGGAACGTGTTTGATGCGGGAAGCAGCGGACAGCCTGGACCTGATGGGATCTGCAGTTGGCACTGGCGTGTGGCCAGATGAGTCCTGAGAGGACATCTGCACAAAGGAGCACCCAGAAACATGTGAGCAGAGAATATGGCAAGTTTTCCTTCTTTGAATTTGTATCAGGAACCAAGGAAAAGTTGTGTGCAATTGTGTTGGAGAGGGCGGCAAACAGCACCAGAGGTTGTGCTGTTTCTCTTGCTGTAAATAGTTTGTTGTTCAGCATGGAAAGACACAAGCTCTTCTTGGGGTTGCTTGCTGTTCTCAGATCATTTTTTGATGGTTCAGCTCATTAGTGGACTGGCTTTCTTTTAAAAGTACTTAGTTGCTTGATAGCTATGTGCTTTAGAGGCCAGAAATGTGTTATGTGCTAGTGAAGGTTGTTGCCACTTTCTTGTAATGCAATAAATATAAATACATTTTTAAAGGATAACAAAAAATGTTCCTTGTTCTTGGATTACCTTACAGTTAGCCCAGTCCATTAGCAAGCAAAGGAAATGCACTCAAGGTTAATTCTTCTTCCCTACTCTACAATCCATGAGCTTCTACGTATTTAGGGGGAGAAGTTCAACCTCTTCCAGAAACCCACAACTAATATGTGGCAATGAGACATCCAGATCATGGCAATGCAATGGCTGGCTAGGAGTCTCATTTCAGCTCCATTTTGGCATAATTAATGGGCAGCCCCTGTGAGCTGGTGGTTTTCAGAGCTGTTGTGCAAGAGCAGCCAGAGGTGCCCTCCCAGCAGAGGACTGGCAGCCCAGGAGCAGGCAAAACCTCAGACTGTGCAGCTGCTTGGTGACCAAACGTGGTGACACGGTGTCTGGTGGCCTTGTGCTGCTGTTCTTGCAGGGAACCACATTTTCTTCACTGGGCTGAGGAATCAGAGCCTTGGGCTTTGCCGTCAGTGCTGCTCACAGTCAGGCAGCCCATAAGCTCCTTCCTTGCTGTTCAGTTTCACATCCCGTGTTAGAAATGCTGTATCATAAATGATAGTTTATTTTGAGGGGAAAAAAAAAGTTTATTTTCAGGGAGTTGCTCATGTTGACACTTTTGACTTAGTGTCTTGTTACAGAACAGATCTGTCTGCAAAAATCAGGACACGTCGTGGAAGGGAACGTGCAGTGTGGTGCTGGAGAACAGACTTCCTGAAATCAAAAGTCTACTCCAGTGTCACCCCAGTTCTCCCAGGAGTTATTTTTGCTGTCTTGTTGTGTGCTATGACAAAGTTCTCCACGTCGTGTTCTGTATTTCTGAGTTAGTTCTTAATTGGTTGTGACAAAATATAACACAGACTTGATTTTTCAGAAATGATCAGCAGCACAGATGGCATGATCTGGAAGATATTGGGTGATCAGTTAGGACCTGTAGATTCTCCAGTGGTATAATAAAACATGTTTTCTTGGCAGTAAATAGAAACTACAAAAAGACAACTACTGAAAAAGAGGGGGCTAATCCAGGAAGAAGGAGGTTTTTTTTTTTATTGGAGGCCTGATAGATTGAAGTGCATTTTTTCCTTTAAAGATGTATTTGACATATGTAATGGTGAAACAAAAGAGGAAAATTGTATTTCAGTTTAAGATGTTTAAGAGGACAAAAGGGATGGTTTTATTAGAGAAATACACACTGTATCAGATTCTACTTCCTTACTCGTTATGCTGTCATTTTCACCTAGATAAAGTGAATATAAAAAACTGTCAGGTTAGAAAAGCACTATTTTACATCTATTCTCCTAATAACTGTGTAAAGAAACAAGGTGAAGGACTATGTCTTTCTTTGGTTTCTGTCTTGGGTTTTTTAATGGAAGCAAAGTAAAGATGATTGTAAAAGGGAGAGGGAGAAATATAACAGCTGAAACCACCCAGCTCATGTGCTTAATCATAGCACACCCTTTTTGTGTATCAGCACCCCTCATGTCTCTACAGAGCTCCAGGAATATAATTTCTGTAACAGTCTTTACCCTGCTGTCAGAAGGACAAAAAAATAGGTTGAGTTTTTAAATTTTTCATTGATCTTAAAAAATTAATGCAGATAAAAATACACAGTTTGTTTCAGATTTGAATACAAATAGATATGAAACACGATGTCAGCCTTCTTAAAAAAATGAATTAGGCAATGTGTTTGGCTTTTTATTTTGTTTTTGCCTCTAGATCTGACTCAAATGTTTGTGTAAGAAAGGCTGCACTAAAAAGTGCAAGGTCAGGTCTTGGTGTGCTGAACGGAAATGGCACGGAGGGAAGGGAAAAATTTGCTGCAGTACAAAATGCTTGATGTTTCAAACTCATTTCCTATATCATATCTGGCAAATCTAGAGACTGAAGCACAGAAAATCAGGCACAGGTTTCTTTGCATTCCTTGCAATCAACTTCAGTAGGAAATAGGGTGTTCTGAAGAACTGGATCTCTCTTCCTTCAAAGCAACCACAGCAGGGGGATGAGGTGTGTTGAGATGGTACCAATGGCTCTGGTGGGCACCAGGAGAACCTCCACTAAAAATTTCATTCAGAAGATAAGAGTGGGAATGGGAGGCTTAGGAAATGCACGTTGATGCTCACAATGCATGCTGGAAATACTGTCAAGGACCAGAACTAAGTTGGCAGGAGCTTTGCATGGAGGTCAGGGTGGAGATGAAGGGTTGCAGCCACTACTTGGAAGTGCTCAGGCTACTCCACTGGAAGAAGTTTTGTTCCTTTCTATAAAGCAGTACCTGACAGCCTGTATTTCAGTATAAAATTAAATGGTTTCCCTCATCCACTTGTTGGTGGCTAACCTGTTGCAGTCTGCATTGCATTTACTCAGCTGGAGCTCAGCATCTTCCACCTGGGAGTTTTCATTTCCTAGTACAGAGGACAATCATCTTCCCGTGCCTAAGAAATCCCTTCTCACCAGCACTAAATAAGCAAAGGGGAAATTCTTTCTGTCCTATTCAGCTTGAGGTCGCTGAGCTTACACAACATGCAATGTCCTGCTGGGGTCCCAGGGTGGTGGGTCACATTACCACAGTGCTAACCTGCACTGATCAGTCCCTGAGCTGGCTCTGTGCCACCTTGGCTTCAGGATCTCTGAGCCCCAGGGAAGGAAGATGATGTAAAGCAGTGAAGTGACCTCAAGCAGCTCTGTGAGAGAGCCTCACCTCTCTGGGCTGGGGTTAAACTGCTGCTCCTCCAACTCCCTTAACACCCCAAAACCTGAAGGTGGGTGCAACTCTGTGTTTATTGACAGGTGAGAGCACTTCCAGCAAACCCAAACTTTTGTCCCTGGTGTGCAAGGTCCTTGCTGCTCCCCAGCAATGCTCCTTAGTGCCATTGGCTGTTTCCTGATGGTTACAGCAGTTATATCCTCACCAGACCATGTAAGTCTAAGTGAAAGGGGAAGTTCCTCTCAGTCTTTCAGAAAAAAGAAAGAGCTACCTGCCCTCCAGCTCTGTATTTTAGGAGGTTTCATAGCTCTTTCAGGTTTGCAGAGTCTGCCTGGGCAGCGACCACCATCAGCTACTGCCCAGGCAAGTCAGGTTCCTTCAGCCCTTTCTCAAGGGAATACTGGGCTTCCCCATGCATGGATCTGCTGGTGGCTGCAGCCCTTTGAGGAAGAACAGCTGCATTCTAGGCAAATCACTGGATTTGGTGATGACTGCAATAAATTAATACAGAAAAAGTGTTTTACCGGCATTTTCCAACACTGTGAAAAAAAGCATGTTCTTGGGCTTGAAAGCTTTTAGGGGAAGTAGTGTAATTCTTGTGGGTAAACTGAAATGTCATAACTAAGAGGCATCAACAGTTTTTTTTTCATCCTAAACTAGGTACATGCAGTTTAAGTGTTCTGACCTTTCAAGAATGTGTTTGCTCAACTCCAGACATGGTGTCTGTATTGGCAAATGGAATAGTAATTTACTGGTGCTGTTTGAAAGTATGCAGTGAGTTTTCCTGGATTCTCATTGTTTCTTAGTAAAGGCTGAGGCTTGAAACCCACTGTTTTCAGTTGAGGAGCCTGAAGGAGGATGAGGACCATACACCAGGATGTCAGCCTCACATCCTGGGCTGAGGGGAAACCTATTCTCAATTAAAAATCAAGTCCAGGGCTTAGGAAAATCAGAGTGTGTGCAGATCCTGGTTTTTGCTTTTCTCCTTAACCCAGTGCTCCTGTTACATAATGTGAGCACTTCAAATGAGTAACTGTGATACTCTTGGTTGAACACGTGCTATGTTTCTAAGGGCGTAGTAACTCTGACAAAAAAAAAAAAAAAAAAAAAAAAAAAAAAACAACTAAACAAATAAACAAACAAAACCCAACCTTGTATTGCAGACCTAGTTCATGGGACCTGGTGCTGCCTGGCCACTTCCTCCTGTGCATCTTGGCCTTGCTCTGATGTTGCTGCAGAGCCAAGAGACACCCTCCTTACCCTGGTGCTGTGTCCTCACTTCTTACACCTCCCAGGCATGGCCTGTGCAGAGTAGAGGAAGTGAATGAACACTGTTCCTTTGGAAAGTTCCATTATTTAAAGAATTTGACACTGTTTGATAGCACATAGGAATGGGAGAGGAGGTTAAGTGTAAATGGGGAAACAAGGAGCCCCTTTGTGAAGCATTTGCAAGGTTTTCTAAGGTTTTTCAGCTTATCTTGTCACCCTGAAAGTAAATCGATGTTGTTCATCAACAAACCTTAGCTAACAGTCTGAAAAATACAGTTCCTTTAAATAATTTTCCCCCATAACAGGATATATGGGATTCCATTAGTGCTTTCTCAGTAAAGCAAGATGTCAGAGGCTATTGTTTCCCCATGCAAGTCCAGCTTGGTGTTGAAAGCATTTCAGATTTGAAGCTTCAAAAGTCAATCAACTGATTAATACCGCCCTTCCCCTAATGAGTTTTTTTCTCTCTTTGTGGTAAACCTGTAGTTTTGAAATGCCTCACACAGATGACTCTAAATACATTTCCTGTGCACTCAGACTTGACCCAGCTCCTACAGTTTTGTGATGGAACTGGTGGTGCTACAACTAATTTCAAAAATTCCTCTAAGAATGAAGGAGACAGCCTTCCAGGAGGCTTCCAGGAGCAAGTCCCACTGCATCACCAGGAAGTTTCAAGCCCTTTTCTTCCCCTTGCAGAACATCCTGCCTGGAGCTGTACAAAGAGACCAGGACCACATAAAGTATTCCTGAACCGAGCAGCCTGCTGCATGTTGTGTGTTCAAAACTACCTCCTTTGTTATGACAGAAAACTGCAGTCTGGCTACAAAATCTGCAACAGGGATTGGTAACCCTCCAGGATGATACTTGGCACTCAAGAGCTAACACATGTTTTTGTTACATGAGCATGAGCCTAATAAAATGGCTCACTGATTTAAGATGCCTCTTTGTAAAAACGAGATGCAGTTGGATTTAGGAATTGTGATGATTTGGCAAGTTCAATTATTAACTTCTCTTGCAGGGTTAAGCTTTGACCTGAAATTTGCCATGAACCCGTGGGCACATCCTGCTAGGAAACAGCACGCAGAAATCCTTCACTGTCCTCCTTGATTTATGGTGCACAGAGCAAACTTGGAGAGTAGGGTTGGATTTTCCCCCCAGGAAGTCATGGCAACCTCCATTGCCACTCCAGAGCAGAATGCTCTGATGTTTCAGTGTTTTAATGCTGTGATTTAGTTCTGCTGTGCTCAAGACACTGCATCTAAGGAAACTTTGATGGGTCCTGGACTGGCCTTTGGTACAGTCTGCTTGCTCTGTTTTTTGGGAGAAAAATGGAATGTAGTGAAGAGCCCAAGCTATGTTAGCTATGCAGCATCCTGTGTGATTGTTTGTGAACACAGCAGCTAAAGATAGAAGTGCACCACAGAGATGCTAAAAATACTGTCCAACTCTACTGTGGTTGTTTAGCATTTGGAGTGCTATAGTTGGCCTGACACAGACAAAGGGAAGATGCAGTTTTGCAATTTAAATATGCAAATGAAATCCTGATCTTGCAAATGTGCAATCATATGCTGGGATCTAAAAAGACTGCTCGAATTCCTGAAGTTTAGCATTGGCAAGATTAAGAGTTTAATCAGTCAAATTCAGTGTCATCAGAAGTTTGTGTGATTGAATGGCCATGTGGAGACTTCAAAAAACAACAAAAAAAAATCATGTTGTGTGATTAACATCAGGTTTTTACATTCCACATGTTGATACTTGGAACCATGTTGTCTGATAAATCATCCCTTATTAACACAGTAGGTTGCAAGCACTTTCTTCTTTACATTTATATGCATGATTTAGTAAACAGTGTTTTAATATCAATGGGAACACATGCTATGCTTCATAGCTTTCAACTGTTTGACCTTTAAAGGCAGAACAAAGTCTTAGAAATCAGAGTTTACTTAAAACTGAGATGTGTAGAAAGCTTGAATGGTTGCACAATTCACTTCTGCAGCAAGAACACCATTTTCTCTAGCATTGTTTGCACAAATCAGCATTTGTGTTGTCAGTTTCCAGTGCTGAATGTGTGATTAACCTTGCTCATAGGACAGAGAGGAACTGGTATCTGTAGGAAGGTGAGAGGTTCTTGGGTTAAAAACTGAGTAACATACGCACTGCATTTTCTGCTGAAGAGAATTTCTCCAAATGCTGTGTATTTTTTATTCACTCCTTTAGCTGATTATAATGAAAGAGCAGAGTCCCATCCCTGCTGAGGTCACTGTCCCAAAATTTTTCATTGAGGCCAGGATTTCAATGGCTTTATACAGAATGAGTGTGTCAGGGGTGGGGTGATGATCTGGGTTGGGGTTTTTAGGACCGCAGTTTTGCAGAATTCCTTTAAAGGTCCCTGGGTGAGTAAAAGGTACTGTTCAGATCAGATCATCTTGCTAGTCCAGGAGGAAGGAAGCCCACAAAGAAGATGTTGCCAGTGAACAACGTTCCTATTCCAGTTAATGCACACTGAGAACAGTGGAGGTGTCCTATAGGTAAAGATGAAAATGGTAAGATAAGGTGAAGTCATCAGAAAGAAATGAAATATTCACTACCAGGCTCTTCTGCTTTACAAAACATTTTTTCTTCTGGCTGCAGAGACTTCTCTCTCCACCCAGGTTCAGGGAGAGACTCACGAGGTTCACTCTAAGTAAGGCTCATCTTTATGGTTCTGTATTAATCTGTAGGCTGTTTATTGTCTCATTTTTTGAAAGGCTGGGGAACATCCAGGAGGCTTGCAAAGGCCCTGGATGATGGGTAAAAGAGAGGCTGTTCAGGACGTTTCCCTTCCTCGTCTGCTTGTTCCATCTTTCTTAGAATTGTGTTCCAGTTTGTAAAACCACTTACTTAGGAGAAACTTCTTGCTGCTCTTCTAAATGTTTTGTCCTCTGTCAAGCCCAGACAGGAGTTCTAGCTGCAGGAATATATTGTTTTCCCACAAAAAAGGCCAGCAGAAGGCTACTCAGCAGCCCAAGCCCCAGTCTTACCACGAAGGGGCAGCCACACGTGAGGTAGAAGCTGGTATTCTTTGAGGCAGTAAGTGTGAGTAGTTCAGCTGTTGAAACAAAAATGGCTTTTCTTCAGACTGAAATCCCATTGTTTTTTATTGTTCTGAGAATATGAGAGCTTTTTGGCCCCAGGTTTGACCTAATTAAAGGCTTTGCCTCCAGGCTGTTAATTCCCAAACCGAACCTTTTGACAAAATGGAACCTCTAGTTTGATAAAACTGCAGCAGTAAATCTTATGGGATTTTAAAAAATAATGCAATATGTAGCAGAAAAGAAGTGGCAGACTTGGTTCTATCTGGTTATCTAGTAAATGGCAAATCTACCTCATCATTTGGGTCATAGACAGCCTGTTTCTTATACTTAGCTACTGTTAACTTGTCATCATTGCATAACTGTGCCATTGCTAGGGACTGGAAAAGAAGAGAGAAAAGTATCTTTCAAATCCCTGTAGACCCAAGCAGCAAAAATATCACTTTTTGCTCAGTGGAGAGTGTCTGCAATTCTCCAGCCTGGCTATTGCCATGAGAAATTAATGTAGTCTACAAAATTACTGCAAAGTGTTCCGTGGGACTTTGAAATTAATGGACTATAAAAAAAGATATAAAACAATACTGCTGGTATTAAAACTGAGGTGAGATGAGGTAATACTGATGGAAAGGTGTTGAGTCTAAGATTGATCTTGATTTACAGCCAGATACGAAAGAAATGCTCTTGTGCTATAGCTTAAAAACCAAGAGGCAGAGAACTTGTTCTGTCTTCAGCTGTCTGGTTAATAACACTTGTCATTAAATGAAACGTGGAAGTTACAGCCAAACAAGATCCGTGATGTGATTGCTCTAAGTCTGCAGATGACTAATTAATACAGATACCTCCTGCTAGCAGTACCACACAGGAGTGAGCAGTAGTCCTGTTACTCCAGATCCATTTGTCAACAGCAATTTTTCCCCTGGAAAAATTCCCTTTTTCGAAGTGCAATAATACCGAAAGTAGATGAATTGCAAAGGAAAGACAAGATGGGAAGGCTCTGAACGTTTGGTAGGGCACAGCTCTGTTGGTGGCTTCTCAATGAGATTGGTGATTCTGTCTGACCTGAAAAGGAGCAAAACTTCCATTTCAGGATTTTTTTAGTTTTTTCTTTACAATGAATGTGACTTAGTCTCTTGCATGCAGCTGATGCCTGTGGGATGGCAAAATACATATATTCTTGGCCATGGTTTTTTTCCTCCCTAGAAGAGATCCTAGTTCAATATCTTCACAAGGACATAAGTAATATTGTCTGTAATTTTGCACAAGGGTACTCAGAAAAGCCTCGTTCACAAGCTTGCTGCTGAGTAGCCTGTAAGATGTTTCAGTTTAAAGCAGGATATAGTTCACATATATTTCCATCTCTGTGAGCATAACAGCATTCACACAAATTGGTATGAGAAAATCATATTTGTAGTATTTCCTTCCCTTTAATTTTTGGTTAAGGTTTAGAAGCACAAGCTAATAACCTTAAGCTGTTAGTAGTCCAGGTTGAGTTTCCTGTTAGTTTCTGTGGTTTCAGCTTGTTGTAAGATCTCATCTTTCCGGTTTTCTCTGGTCATGATGGTTTGGATTTTTGTGCTTGCCAGCCAAACGGTGCCGTTCTGAGTGTTGGCAGCCAGGATTCCTTCCTCTGCCATGTGGTGACTTGGGAAAGAAGACCACGTAGACTAAAAGGAGTGCCATGTCAGCAGTCACCATTTCAAATTTCAACAGACAAACAAGAGACCTGTTGTGCTGCAGGGATGTCATCAGGAAGGGGAACTGATTGTAGCTCTGGTGTGAGTAAAGGAACCAAAACCTCTTGTCCTGGTGATGCACATGAAATGTCTGTCAGGCCAGATGCCTACAGGCATGAGAGCCACCACTCTGCTAGCTCCTGTGGTTTTTGCACTCACAATAGGGAGCATCGCCACCTTTATTAAGGAAAAGCACACACTTTGTTTTCTTCTTTATCTTTCAGCACAGCTTGAGGTTCCTGAGGTGCTGAGGGAATAGCTGGAGAAGGTCACAATAAGTGGTGACAGTAATGGGGCAAAGGATCACAGCATGAGCCCATCAAGTCAACTGGTGTTTGTGCTGATGGAAGATCAAATTCTACAAATGTAGCAGCACTGTTTAGGAGGCATTTGACATGTGGGTAGCCCAGCTAGCAACTTCCAATCTATGTTAATATGCTTGCTTTAAACATGGCAGATTTCATATTGCCACTGTAAATTACAAATTGGGAAAAACATAGTTCCAGGTAAAAATAATATACATAATTCAAGCTAGCTAATAATCAATGTCCTTTTGTGGTTAAAATGACTGCTTACATCCCCTATTCCTCTTCCTACATCCTCCCTCCCAGTTGCCTGTTTCCATGAGCCTGATGAATAGGAGGAAATCCAGCCTGTGAATTTTCCCTATTCATAATCCTTTCCCCACTACCACACCTCAATACAAAAGGAGCTGCCACCTTTCCAGCCTGCAAATACCCAACAGACCCCAGAGCAGGCTTTATGCAGGTGCTCCTCAGCTGAGGAGTGTTGCTGGTTTGAAGCATGGTGAAACACATCTGTGGTAGCTTGGAACTGTGCTTTGGATTCACAATGTGATTTCTTCACTGGCAATGTGAAATGACAACTTTAGATGCATCCATGCTGAAACTGCTTGAAATCAAAAGGGTCAGAGAGCCCCAACGAAGTAGGAAAAATGTGATTTTAGCTTATGTCTAATCTTAGTATGGAGAAAGTGAATGGTAGTTTTAATTGCTTGAGCTTTCATGAGTTCTTGTAACCTGAGATGTGGCTTTGATAAAGCATAGTTTATGTTCCTTGTCACAGACTGCTTTGGCAGATGTGTCTGGTGAGTTTCTGTCACCAGACTGCAGCCAGCATGCACAAATGGAACCTTGCAGACGTGCTAAATGCATTTAAAGTTTCTGCTGGAGTTGAATGGGGCCCACAAGCAGTTGGGTTTTGTTGCTCAGGTACAAGCCAGCCCATTACTGCACATTGGGTTGCTCAAGAAGGGCTGCAAGTAACTGCTGCCATTTAAAAGCTAATTTATCAGATACACTTTCCAGCCTTTAAACACACAGTCGAATTCACACCTCTTTTCCATGAACTGTCCTCAAAGATTAGGACATTAAAATCTACCTAGAGTGTGGATAAAGGAGCGATAGAGAGCACAAACCTTTCCAAATTGTGTGTTTAAGGCAGAGGAGGAAAAATTGCTAAGTTTTCTTGTTTTATGTGGAAAACTGCCAGTTTCATTTTCTCATTACATGACTGTTTTTGTCAGAACAGATAGAAGCATTTTGGGCTGATGGGCAGATAGCTCTCGCTGAAGCTTGTTGAAGCCACAGAGACTGAAGTCTCCATCGCTGAGTGCTGCAAACACTTTGCCTCTGGCAAACACATACTTCCAGTTTTGGCAGAGTCTAGTGTTTGAAATTCAGAGTCATGGAGTGATAGGTTCTCTGGTCAGCTCAGTAGAGCAAGCTACAGACTCAGGTTTTATACTTTGCAGAAAAAAAACCCAAAACGGTTTGCAATATACCTTGAAAAATACTGGGAAAAAGTCTTTGACTCATCTTGGGATGCTGCATTGCTCAGCCCTTCCACCAAAAATTAGTTTTGTTCTTCTGTTAAAATAATTCAGATATGTCCTATCATAGGAGCCTGTTGATGACCTGGATTCCCCACGTTTCTGAGGCACCCATGTCTTGCTTTGAAAGCCTTTGTGCAGAGCTGGCACAACACCAGCAAATACTGGTATCTGTGGCTAGACCAAAATGTTCCCCACCTCCTGTCTTCCTTTGCCATCATATCTCTCTTTTCTGCAATCAAACAATCGGAAAAAACAACACTTGGGATTTCCCAGAAATTACAAATCTCTCGAGATTCCCAGTGAAAGTTTATCTGACTCCCAGTGTGTAGATCCCACTTGTACATCTGCAGATGTCATGCTGCTAAACCAAGAGCATCTCCAGAAATGATGGGGCATGCTGGAGACAGGGGTTGGTAGACCAGACCCTACAAACATCAGTTCAAAATGCCAGGGTCTCATCAGGCTTGGTTCTTGCTCAAAGAGGCTGGGTGGGTGTGGGAATCCCTGCTGTAGGTTGGATCTCTCGGTGGCAGCAAATCGAGGGGGGGTGGTTGCAGATCAATAACCAACACCCTGCAGCTGGTGTAAATCAAGGCTCTGACAGGCTGCAGAAGCCAGGAAGAGGCACAGAAATGCCTCGCCTGATGTTTTTCCTCTCTCTCATTTCTGCACTACATTGACCTAAATAAGAATCTCTGGTAAGATTTGGCTTTTTTTTCTGGTGAAAGACAGATCGTGGCAAGGCTGGAGGGTTGAGGGGCTCTGAGCAGGCCCTGGTGGCTGTTTCCTCCAGGACAGTGCACAGGGAAAGGAGCAAGTGACAGGGTGGAAAATGGAGAGGGACTGGGAGCAGGGCCATGGCTCCCATGGGTGGCAGCTGGGGACAGCTGATGCTTTACAGGAAGGAGGAAGACTCGAGGCAGGGAGCCAGTCCAGAGCCACCCAGTTGGTTATTAAAACCCAGCGGAACCGCCAGTTGGTATTTAGTAATAATTTGATCTCTCTTGCTTCAGTTTTTGCCACTTCCAGCCTTCCTTTCTCCCTTCATTGAGAAATAGCAAGTTACTCAAGGCCAGCACCACCTCCTGAGTTTGGAAAGTGCCTGACTCCCAAAGGCACCTTCAGAGAGCTCTGTCTAGGAGTGGTGCAGCTGAGGACGAGTTTCTCTTGCTGAGTCCACCTTTTTCTTCCTTGCACAAGAGAAGGCTGCAGAGTGCCCTGCCCACACCAAGGGGACTGGGGCTGTGAGGAGGTGCAGTGTGAGACAAATTAGGTGTTTGTTAACTGCAGCAGTTGTAGCTGCCTTGGATGGAGCAGGGTAAACAGTTATTACTTATTCTTGTTAGACTGCCATGGCAAGCTGGCAGCACCACTCATTTGTAACTGGTGTCTTTCCCAGGAAGCCTGTTGGCTTGGAGAGGATAGGAGTGCTGGGATCGTGGCACTCTCCCTTCTGAAAGCACACCTGAGACAGTGAAGACCTCATATTCAGATATTCCCCAAATCTGAGGGCCTGCCTTTGTTTCCCAGGCATTCCCAAACAGAAGTTAGCCTGTGCATTTTAATGCAATTTAATTAGAATCATAGAATAGAATCATAGAATGGGCTGGGTTGGAAGGGACCTCAGAGCTCATCAAGTCCAACCCTTGCTCCACTCCCCCCGTGGTTCCCAGCCCATGGCACTGAGTGCCACATCCAGGCTCTTTTGAAATATCTCCAGGGATGGAGAATCCACCCCTTCCCTGGGCAGCCCATTCCAATGCCTGATCACCCTCTCCAGAAAGAAATTCTTTCTAATGTCCAACCTAAACCTCCCCTGGCACAACTTGAGACCTCTTGTGCCCTCTTGTCTTGCTGAGAGTTGCCTGGGAAAAGAGCCCAACCCCCCCCTGGCTCCAACCTCCTTTCAGGGAGTTGGAGAGAGTGATGAGGTCTCCCCTGAGCCTCCTCTTCTCCAGCCTCAACACCCCCAGCTCCCTCAGCCTCTCCTCATAGGATCTGTGCTGGATCCCTTCACCAGCCCAGTTGCCTCCTTTGGACCTGCTCCAGGACCTCCATCTCCTTCCTGAACTGAGGGGCTCAATGGAATGAGCAAGGTCACAAGAGCCCATTTGTTGCTTTTCTGCTTCATCCTTGCTTGCACACATGAGCGAAGCTTTCCCTGTGCTTGGCCACATGCAACCTCCAGTCAGCTTGTGGCTGTGTTTGTATTTTTAAATATTTCTATTCACTTGTCAGGTATTCAGTTTTAAACAGAGCTGCCCCTCAGTACAAGAAGGACAGGGAACTGCTTGAAAGAGTCCAGCCACAGAGATAATTAAGGGAGTGGAACCTTATGAGTCTTATGAGGAAAGGCTGAGGGAGCTGGGGCTCTTTAGCTTGGAGGAGACTGAGGGGCAGCCTCATTAATGTTTATAAATATGTAAAGGGTGATCAGGGGGATGGAGCCAGGCTCTTGTCAGTGATGTCCAGTGGTAGGACAAGGGGTAATGGGTGCAAGCTGGAGCATGGGAGGTTCCATGTAAACATCAGGAAAAGGTTTTTCACTGTGAGGGTGACAGAACACTGGAACAGGCTGCTCAGGGAGGTTGTGGAGTCTCCTTCTTTGGAATCATTCAAAACCTGTCTGGACACGTTCCTGTGTGACCCACACCAGGTGATCCTGCTCTGGCAGGGGGGTTGGGCTTGATGATCTTTTGAGGTCCCTTCCAACCCCTGATGTTTTGTGATTCTGTGCCCAATATGCTGATCAGCAGTGAAAGGTCAAGAACTTATTTTTGGTGCCCTTATTTCTGTTGATATTACCAGACAGCATAAGCCCTCTTGGAGAAGAGGAGAAAGCGTTGGAATAAGTCACCTCCTTCCTGGGGAATCCAAGGCCAAGAAAATGAAATGGGCAGCAGAAGTGTTTTGAGTGAGGGCAGAGTCTAGAAGAGTCTAGATAGGCTTTAAAGAGAGTCCAGAAGCATCTGAGAGCAACTGATGAATGATCTGCAACAAGGAGCTCCTGGAATGAGCTAAGTCAGGAGCTCCTGCTCCTAAGCCATAGTGCCTTGCTGATGATCTGTCACTGCTTTTAGCATGTTTGAGACAGCCAGCATCCCCCTGGTGTGAAACTGCATTGCTGTCCCCTGGTCTGAGCTGCCACCCTGACACATTGGTGGGAAGCAGTCACTGGGTAATGGGCAGAAATGGAGCAACAACCCCCTGGGCTCCAGTGGGGAATGCTGAAAGAAACCTCCCAGCTCACCTGTCCAGCCCAAGAGAGGATTTCTCCATGTAGCTGATACTTCATACTTCAGTGCCTGATGAAATACCATCATCTAATTTTATTTTTTTTTTTTATGTGCTTGCAGCAGAGGGCTGATGATACACAGGTGTCCCTTTCAATCAGAATTATTCTGTGATTTGTTCAGTTGCTTTAAGGATGGTATCTTTCTTACTCAAATTTGGGGCTGTAGGCAAATCTGTCTTAAGCAGAAGCAATGCTCCTAACTTGTGTCGAGTTATACCTGCCTGCCCTGAGGGAAATTGGTCTCTTGGATTTTATGGTCCTTGTGCAGATAGTCACCTGGGAAACAGGAATCTTGCTTTTCAAGAGAATATGACACCCAGCTAATTTTGTTGCCTCTCATACAGCCAGGCTTCTCACGAGGGCTAAGCAACAGCATCCTATTTAAAAATCCTGTCCTAGTTTTGGAATGCCCATGCCATCTGAAAGCTATGGCCTTATTTTATCTGTTTATATCGAGTAATAGTCTTGGAGAAACGGAGTTTTGTTTTCCCATCACATTTATTCCCCAGTGCAAGAGTTAAAAAAAACTATTTTTCAAAGTGTTTAGGAAGCCCAAATTTTTTCCCCAGTAACTCAGGGCATAGGAATGTCTTATGGCAAAAGAAGCACTGGCAAGGACATGCATGCCAGCATGTCAGCTGGCCAAGTGTGGGAGATCCCCCAACACTTCCTGCCTGAAGGTTCCCAGGGTGCAGCTTGGGAACACAATGTGTTTATTTTGGATGTGTGAAGCCCCTGGTAAAGATTCTCTGTGCATATCTGGGTTTAAATATGTGTAGTTACGTTCTACCGACATGTTTCAGCCTACACAGGGCAACATCTGTTGAAACATGCAACTCTGGCTTGGTTTTAGCAAAGAAAATGAAGGAAAACAATTTCATCCATCACTAGACCAGCACTTGGGAGAAGATTTAGGATTTGTTCCATTTCCTAAAGCTAAGCAAATTTTGGCCTGATTAGCCCAGAGGAATAATCAAATCACTGGTGGCTCAGCTGCCTGGCTGTGATGGAAAGGTGAAAGAGTGACATTCAGTGCTGGTTCTCACTTGCCAGTGGGTTTTCCCTGTTAAAGCAATGCAACAGGAGATCCCAGGAGAGTAGCACTGATTGCTCTGGTCAGGGGTAACTCTTGCAGGCTAGGGGGAAAACACCCATGGCAAAAAGTCTCTTTGCCACAGTGCCATTCAAAACTGCTGTGTCTGTTGATGGATGGGAGGAGAACTTCTCCTAAAACCTGATCAGCAGCTCTCCATAATATGCAGACCTGCTTTTCCACGTGTCACCATCATCATGGACAACTAACTTGTATCCTCTTACTCCCCTCCAAATGTCTGTGTAAGCTGGGTACTGGTATGGCAATGTTTGATATTAATCCCAAACTCCATCTAGAGCCTGAGCAGCTGTAGGCACAAATCTCTCTGCCCAGCAATTTAGAAATAAGTGATGAGAAAGCACTCGGGTGATTCCAACTGGGTGAGCAACTGGGCAGCTCTCCTGTGTTCCCAGGTCAGAAAAATGCACATTTGTGGTTGAATTCCTGAATTTAGGGGTGGACTTTGACCTTCATGTGCATGTTGCAGATGGAGCTGTGCCCACCTCATGCCCCACAGCCACCACACACCCCGCAGGGATCATCCTTGGCCAGTACCAAAGTTGCTGGCCATGCAGGGACTCAGCCAAATCTGTGATCTACTTAATAAGAAATGTAAAATTTATAAATGAGTTATAACCACAGCAGCCCTAGAATGGATCTGGTTATAGCAGGGTTAGGTGGTGGGGCTCTTCTAGTTGTTAGAGCTGTTATATGAGCTGCTATTAGGTGTGATTGGGTTTTTTTCATGGTACTGGATGGCTGGCAGCACTTTCAATTTTAGGCCAGGGCTGGGAGAGGCTTTACTGGGAGTTGGCTGAGAGGAGCAGTGACTTTCTATGGCTCTCCCATTGCTGATTAGACACTTTTCTAAATGCCAGCTCCCTGTACTGATAAGCAAGGATATAATACTTATTTCCCTTAACTCGAAGCAGCAATGTTAATGTCTGATTCATCTTATGGCATACAGGAAATGCTTGTTAAAATTGATAGCCACAGATTATTGTATTTGGAAAAGATGCTGAATTAGTATTAGAAGCATTGTTTTCAGTTTCACTTTCTTTATAGGTATAATGCAGGTTTTTTCCCCTAAGATTTGTAGATTTACAACTCTACCATTTATTACAGATCAAGATACTTACATAATTGCATTTTGAAAACACCTCCTCTTTATTAATTAGTTTCAATCCTTCAAAAAAGCAAAGCCCATGCTGTCTTAGACTTTAACAAATAAACAAAAATTAAGAGGTTTAGCTGCTATCTACTAATTTCTGAAATCTAAAACATCTGTGATTAGGAAGGTCTGTTTAGATAGGTCGTTGAGAAATTAGTTTGGTTTGTTTAAAAAGTATGCCAGTTATTTCAGAAGTTCTGCCTATAAAGAATGTAAAAGAATTTATTTGTCTCAGGTCTGAATTTAATTCGAGTCGCTGGCAGAAGGTCACTAATTTCAGTCCAGGGTTGCATTCAGATCTACCATTGTTTAGACCTAAAAAATGTTACCATAAAAACGTTGGCATGTTTGTTATTCAGGGAGTATAATGTCTTAATTGAAATGGTACCAGAAACTATTAAAGAAACTTCTATTACAGTTGAGATGACAGGCAGTGTTTTGTGGCTTTAAGATCTGTTTTCAGGCCAGTATGTGAGATGTAGCCTTGGACTGACTATAACTCTTTGATTTCAGTCATGTTGCACCCACTTAAGTCCTGATTGAATTTGTCTTAGATGATTGGTTTTTTAACTGTATGATTTAATTTTCTTTATCTCCAACCCTGAGTTACAGTGTGGAGCTTCAGAGCACATCAGAATAAGGTCAATAACAGATCCTCTCTTCTTCCTTTTTTTATTTTCCCAGTTACAAGGATCCATTAAAAGAAAACTGGAAGATGATAGCTCTCCTGCCTCGGGTGGTGTGCCTGATGTCATTTTTCCAACTGATAGTAAAAGACTTTGTCTTGATGATGTAAACCTTGCCATGGGCCAAGGTGCCAATCCCAATGTGGCGTGTCCAGAAATGCAAAGTTCTGCCTTCTCCACCAGTCACAGTGCTTCTTCCCTGGGAGTCACAGGTCATCCAGTGCTCCTTGAAAACAACCACATGAATGGTGGTGGCATTGGTTCCCCGTTTTCAGTGCCACCCAACACGGAAATAAATCAGAAGGGGTCAATAGGAGGGCAAAACAATAGCATCATCCACTATGATGAGAAAGGAAACAGCTTGCAGTCTGTTGACCAAGAGCTGCAAGATCTGTTGGAAGAGCTGACAAAAATGCCTGATCCTTCTCCCAACGACCTGGATCTGGAAAAAATTTTGTGCAGCAAGGCTGAAGAGCCACTTGGGCTGAGTCACTCTCAACCAAGCTTAAGTACCACTCCAAAGTCCTCCCCGCAGAATTCCCACTTGGAGAACCACGTTGCTAACAAAGATTTTTCTCCGGGCTGCAATCCAACCAGTGGAGGATCTCCACAAATGAGACCATCATCTGCTGGAGCTAACTTCCAAGTTCCTCCTTCAAACAAACCTGCTGCATCACCCATCTCTACAGCACCTCAGAGCAAGAACCAGCCAGCACCTATGCTGCCAGTACCCTTACCCAACATGCCTGGCTCCAACTGGCACGCTCAGCAGCTGAAGCAGCTGGCAGCCAGCAAGCAGGTATCTACTCCTAAACAACAAGTACAGGCTCCCAGCTGGCCAACTATGTCTCCTCCTGGTCTCTCTCCACCTTACAGGGCAGGATCATCCCCACACCATCAACCTTTTAGTCCTCAAAATGTCATGGTGTCTGGCATGCCTGCTAATAATTTACCAGGAAACAACATCCAGAGTCCTCAAAACACTCTGCTCTCAAGCATGACTTCCAGCAGCACCCCATCCAATGGTCCCTCTCCTCCTTATGGGTCTGAGAAGCTTTCCAGTCCAGCTCTGAACCAGCAGCCCTTCAGCCCACAGAGCTCCATCCTGCCCACCCTGGCAGCAGCCAGCTTACCAGCCAACAACATTAAAAGTCCACAGAACAACTTGGTTGCCAGCATGTCCTCCACAACTACTGGACCTTCTCCACCATACAGGCCAGAAAAGCTATCAAGCCCAGCTCTGCATCAGCAGCCCTTCAGCCCTCAAGGTACATTAATCCCTAACATCACTCCCACCAGCAACCCCACAGGTATGCAGAGCTCTCTTTTTAAATCAATGACTACAAACCAGCCCAAAAATATGAACATTATTATGCAACAGCCATCCAGTAGCTTGCAGCCAGGTCTGGTGAATGAGAACCCTGTTAGCCAAGACCAGTTTTCTTTCAATAACACCAAACCACTGTCTCACTTTGCCTCAGAGTCAGCTACTCAAAAGATGTCCCCTCTGCCAGCGGGACAAGGGCAGCAGTCTCTCATTCACTATCTCCAGCAACAGCAGCAGCAACAGCAGCAACAACAACAGCAGCAACAACAGCAACAACAGCAGCAACAACAGCAGCAGCAGCAACAATCTCCAGCCACACCACAGTCCCAGCAGCCAAACAACAGCCAGTTCCTCCAGCAACAGTTTCGGCAGCTGATGCAGCCCCATCGGATGCAGAGGCACATGCAGCCTGCCACGTTGCCATCTCAAAGCAGACAGGTGAGGACACAGCTTTTTGTCTTAGAGGGCTTGTGTGAGAATGTTGAGTCATTTATTTTCTTATTTTTACTTTCCCTTGTGTTTCAAATGCCACGGTGCTGAACTTGTGGGGTGTGCACAGTGCATACAAGGACAAGGCAGTAGCAACATCCTGGTGCTGTCAGAGTAACTTCATTTATTTCTTCAGTTGAAACATGCTGCAATAACAACATAGAGTATCTCTTCTAGACCAGTGGAGAACTTTATGCTACTAGGCAAAACATATTTCATACCACTAAAATAAATTATTTTGATGTGTATTTTGATGGTATTCTTACTTAGCTTGTGTTGTAAACTGTATAGAGATGTGCCATAAGATGTTTCCCATCATCTTTTAGTGGGAATAGTTTTTTTTCTTAGTCCTGTTCAACAAATTCATCTTTGTGTTATGCTTTTGAGACTGGGAAAGATCAGGTGGAAGGAGAAGTGAAGTTAAACTATGACTCCTTCACAGACAGCACGTCAAACAGTACAGCTCCCTAATAGCAAAAAGGCAGACTTGAAATACCTGTTACCAGCATTTGCCAGAAGCAATGCCCTGCTTTGGATGAGGGCCATTCCCCACCCTTTGTTGATCTTCAATACCAACCGAGCTGGTAAATGCAAAAATTCATCTGGCAGGAGTGAGGCACAGCCCCAATTTCTCTTCTACCAACCCTCTCCCTGAGAGTGAAGGAGCAGAGCCAAGGAATACCCACTGCCACCCCTAATAAGAGAGCTTTACTGGGAATGGGGACTTCAGAGCAAGGAAGGGCTTAGGCAGCACTCTGAGAGCAACCTGGGTGTGAGGAAAAAAAACCTATCTTTTTGTTAGGAAGAATAACGGGAAACAGACTGAGCCTCCCCACCAAAGCTAAGGACATTGTTAGGCTGAACCAACACTTGGGAAGCAGAATCCCTCGAGCTGTTCACACAGGTGCTCCAGCAGCAACTTGGGAAGGATGGGAACACTTCTGACCCAGCAAACCAGAGGCTGAAGCTCTGCTTGGTCCCCTGGAGAGCATGATGCTGAGCTGGGGGACATGCTCCAGAGCCTGGGTTTCTGTGCTCCTCTTTTCCTTAAAGAGGCAAATTCCTTCGGTGGAGGTGGTCTGGTCTGACCTTGTCTAACTGTGATACCAGTGAGAAATAAAGGGGTAGTTACTAAATGTCAGCTTCTCAGTGGTAAATCAATGAGGTGCATTTCCACAGTGCCACTTTGCAATTGACTGTTTTCCAAGTGGTGAATGCTCAGTGCTCCCTTGCTTGGATGCAGCAGTTTAAAACAGGCAGCTTGGAGGTACTGGAGGCTGGAGAATTTGCTTATCCAGCTATGTAACATGTAAGGATATGACATACAGAGTTCACTTTAAAGGATTATCAATATAAGACCCCTAATTCAACAAAGGTGTGAAGCAATTATGTTGCTTTAAGCAGTGGGGCCCAAATTAAGCACAAAGTAGGGAGTCTTGCTGCTTGGGATCCAGGAGCATGGATGGACATAGGATTGAAAATAAGTTGCTGCAGCTTCATGAGATGCTGCCCATCAGGTGTTTTATTCTGAAGGCAGTGTGGGTGAAGAACACATTCATGCTTCTTTACCATATCTCAGGTGATGGCAGGTGAGTTGTTACCTGCAGTAACACAGTCGCTTTTGATTGTATGTCCATAACCTTTGAGCACAGTTTGTTTTTTTTTTTTCTGGCTTCCCAGCTGGGTGTGTGGAATTGCCACATCCCTGTTGGATTCCTGAGGTTTCCTGTGTCCTAGTTTTCCCTGCTTTGCATTTTTGTCCTACACCTCTGTACCTCCTACATTGCTGATTACCCCCCAAAAAAAAGAAATTAAGAGAGAAAAATTCCTGCAGTGAGCATCTCTAAATGGCTAAAATAACCCCTCTTCCAGCAGTTTTCTGCCTGTGCTGCATTTTAGCTGATTCTCACCATCAGAGAGTTATTATAATCTGGCAGATATCAGTAAAGATCAAGGACAGTTAAGACAATGATTACAGGTGATGAGCATTTCACATTTTCAAACTAGTTAGGTAAGCTTATGGTGCCTCCCTCATTTTACAAGTAAGACTTATTACAATAATTACACACCAGATGACAGTACTTCAAGTTTTACAGTCTGTTGAGCTGCCGAGGAGAGGTGGTGGATGTTCAGGAGTGGAACGTTTTGTTAGGTTTTGATAACTTTATTGCCAATCTTATGGATGAAAACGGATCCTAAGTGCTGAATGAAAAGAAAAATTGCATGGAAAAATATCATTGGTAGGAAACCTTAAAATTCTGAGATACTTGCTAAGTTTCTTTGAACTGTAGATCTGTTATTTGTCTGCAATGTATTTCATATTTACATTGAGACATTACTACTCAAATTTTGGACCCAAGCTGCAACATACCAAATTTATTCTTTTATAGCAAAGTAGCTCCAGTGACTCTGGGTTTGATTTCCAGCAGTGAAATTCCGATTTCAGAGCTGAATTGGAGCTTTGCAGAATCTTTGTCCCAGGTCTCTCCTGAGGCATTTGATGAATAGGACTTCCCAAGCACAGAGCAGTTGTTTCATTAAAAGGCAAAATGTTAAAGATTCAGGTGACAGGGGAGACAACTTCTGCATTGTCAAAAATTAGTGACCTTCTAGTGGAAAATTGCCTTTTTTTAGCCTCATTCACAGAAATTTGCTCCCAGAAAAATAGCAGCATTCCCTGGAATGCTACTGAGTGTTTAAAAGTCATCCCCTTACTCTGTTGTGCGTTTGTAAATGTGACTTAAGTTTTATTAAAAAAGGCAGAGTACTCTTCTTTGAGCAAGAGGTACAGCTTTGTACAGAAGAAGAATGTGGATGGTGGCCAGTTGGAGGGAGAACAATAAACCATGAAATTTGATCCTTGTAGCAGGCAGAGAAACATGGGGAAGAGAGCAGCAGCGGGGACATGGACCCAGAGTGAGTTTTTCACTGTTTTTTTTAATGAGTATTAAGGCAAAGACTCCACATTCCAGAAGCTGGGTTACTGGTGGCTCCTCACAGCTCTACCACTTCTGTACTTAACGATCTATCTCTTAAGTGTAATCAGTCTGCATCCTGGATTGCCTGGACAACTGGTAAATCTGGTAAGGACTAATCTTTTCCCATCTGAAGCACCGTGTCTTTACTGTCAGGCACTGAGGGGTGTAGTTTGAGGCAATGACACTGTGGGTACTGCAAAGTCTGGTACTGACACCTCTCCTGTGGATATGTGCAAGGTTTTGGTTCACTCGTGTAGGACTGATGCCTGCTGAGTGAAATTATACTCAAAGGCTCACAAAAGCACAATATCATAGAATCATAGAATTAGCCAGGTTGGAAGGGACCTCAGAGATCACCAAGTCCAACCCTTGCTCCACTCCCCCCGTGGTTCCCAGCCCATGGCACTGAGTGCCACATCCAGGCTCTTTTGAAATATCTCCAGGGATGGAGAATCCACCCCTTCCCTGGGCAGCCCATTCCAATGGCTGAGCACCCTCTCCAGAAAGAAATTCTTTCTAATGTCCAACCTAAACCTCCCCTGGCACAACTTGAGACCTCTTGTGCCCTCTTGTCTTGCTGAGAGTTGCCTGGGAAAAGAGCCCGACCCCCCCCTGGCTCCAACCTCCTTTCAGGGAGTTGGAGAGAGTGATGAGGTCTCCCCTGAGCCTCCTCTTCTCCAGCCTCAACACCCCCAGCTCCCTCAGCCTCTCCTCATAGGATCTGTGCTGGATCCCTTCACCAGCCCAGTTGCCTCCTTTGGACCTGCTCCAGCACCTCAATCTCCTTCCTGAGCTGAGGGGCCCAGAACTGGACACAGGACTCAAGCTGTGTCCTCCCCAGGGCTGAGCACAGGGGCAGTAACCATGGTAGTAAACGCCAGGGTCAGAGGGAGTCTCCCAAACTCTAGCACACTGTGTTCCTGGCTTAAGCTTCACCACTTCACTTTACTGGCTGTTTTGTGGGTGCACGAAAAGCTGCATTTGCCCAGGCAGGTTGAATAGTTGGGCATCTCCCTGATTTTCATGTCTAAATAGAGTTTGTACTTGCAGATCTATTATGGCATGTCAGATCTATTAGGCCCCAGTTCTGCCTTCAGCAACTCTGGTACAACCCCCCCGTTCCAGCAGAGCTCCCCCGATGTAAGAACAGAAACTGAGCTCTGTGAACTGGGAGGAAGGGAGGGTTCCCCTGAAGGCAGGAAAATGAGCCCATGATCTTTGCAGTTGAAGTCAGCCTGGAATAAAAGAAGCCCTTTAGGTGGCCATTCCTTGTCCAAGCCCAAGTTTTTCTCTTTTTTTTTTTTTTTTTTTGGGAGGAGGGCAGTACTGCCCACTGCTCTGCACCTAAAATATGGAAAATGCAAATTAAAAGGTTGTTCTGTTGGGAGGGGGGAGGGAGGAATGGGATGGTGGTGTAGCTAATAAACGGCCATTGTTTAAGGGGGACACTGCATTTCTGAGCTCCACTTGTGCTGGAGGAACCAAATGTGCTATTCTTAGAGCTCTCCACATTCCTGCTGACATCCAGATAGTTGGATACTGGATTGTCAGTGAAGGGTATATTTGTTTCAGCTCCATTGCCAAAAATGATGGCAGAGGAAAAATGATAGGAGAAGAGCCAGAGAGAAATAATATTATTTGCAGTAAAAATGGCTCTATTTTATTACATGTGGAATGCATATGAGAGAGTGAGGAGTGTGCTGAAGGCAACAAAACCTTTGAAAAGGGCTTGAGAATGTTTCTTTAACTGTGGTAAAAGCAGTAATACAGTATCTGAGTTAGCAGACTAAATTATAGGTTGCAGAGAAACCCCAAAATCCCATAGCTAGATTAAATATACTAGGAGGAGAAAAAAAAAAAAAAAAGAAAAGAAAAAAAAATGAAAAAATCTTGGTTTTGAGCATGAGTTCTCTAAATACAGAAACAAAACTGAAGAAGACACACTCTGTAACAAACAGTGACATGACACAGAGCTCAGATGTCAAAGATTAAATAAATATAATGGAATATAAAATAGAGCTTTTATCAATACAAATAGAAATGTTCATACCACAGACTGATTCCTGGGTGTCCTGTGTTGTGTGAAGTTACTTCTGCCCATGAAAATTCAGCACATCACAACTGTTGGGTGGGACAGTTCTGAGCAGCTCTTCACGTTTAAAAGCTCTGATGCAGATAGATTTAGAGTTTAAAAAAGCAGAGGATGCAGCCCACAGCATTTGAGTATGTGCAGTCTTCTTGTAAGTACAGGGAGAAACCATGTTTTAATTGGGATTTCCAAGGTGTCACAAGGAGTCTTCTTAACACATGAAACAACTACAGTATTATGTATTAATAAGACCAAAAGGACTGGCCAGATTTCCTCTGCAGTTTCAGCACTACCTCATCTTCCTTTAAGTGTCAAACTTAACTTTAAAGCCACTTCGAATCAAGTTCTGCTGGTATTTCCCCCTCACCTTTTTTCTTTCTCTTTGTCTTCTTTTTTTTGCTTCTTTTTCTTTTTTTTTTCTTCTTTGCCTTTTCCTTTTTCTTTTCCCTTTCCTTTTTCCCTTTTCCTTTTTCTTTTCCCTCTTTATTGCTTTCCCCAGTTTCTTGTTTTGTTTTCTTAATCTGGAAAAAGTTTTTAAAATATTACCTTTTTTTTTTTTTTTTTTTTTTTCTCTTACTAATGCCGTGGAGAAGAAAAACAGATTTGATTTCAAAGGGCAATGGTAGAACAATACCAAAGCAAAGCCTTTGAGGGAGTAGAGAGCTTTTGAAGGCAAAGCAACAAGCCCTTCAGCTAATTAAGTGCCTTTGAATAGGCGAATAAAGGAAGCTGGTCATGAATCTGGATTACAGAGAGCACTGAGGCTGAGCCTGGAGTTTGACCTCTCCACAGATGTAAAAACATCTTCTTGAATGGCCATTTCTGAATTTTGTATTTATCCACGCACTTGCAACTGAGTTGTTTTTTTTTTTTTTAAGTTGGAAATTATCCCTTCTTTCAATAAAGTCTGAGAGGAGCTTGGCTGAATCTGTTGGGTTGCCATCCTCCTCTTCCCTGCCCTCTGAATAAATAATGTCAGATAGGTTTCTGAAAGTAAGGACTAAACTTGTGGAAACAAATGGAGTATTTAGCCTCAACATGCCAACAGTAATACAACATTTTCAGAAGGGCAGTAATCAAGATAAAAACCTTAGTTCACAGCTGATGATCTTAGCCATCACTCTCTTGCAGTATTTTTTTAAATCACTTGTGTTTATTACAGGTATTTCAAAGCATTTCCCTGTTCTAGTGAAGCCCTTGTAGCCGTGCCTTAACCTTCCCAGTTCTTTGGCCTGTATTTTAAAATGTTTACAGGCATTAATATTTCTAGAAGCTCTGCCTAATGCACTCATCATTCCTTCCAGTTCAGCTCTGTTGTGCTGAAAGCACTTTTGGCCACCACGGAGCAGGTCATTAGGGGAAGCAATCTGCAGAGGAGAAGCTTCTAAATGGATCAAATCCTTCTGAACACTACGTGGGGAGCATCCTCCCTTGTCCTTACCATCACCCTCCTTTTGCATCCAGAATTAATGTGGACACCACCTCAAAGTTGCAGCACTTCCCTCAGTCCAGCCTGGTCTTTCCCTTGGTTCTGACCTGTTTAATAATGTGGAAGATGTTCTGCCAGGAGTTTAGCACTTAGGATGCAGGTAGTTCTATGGGAATCTCGTGCTGGGCAAATTAAAATTCACTCTGGGGGAAAAAAAAAAAAAAAAAAAGAAAGAAAGAAAAGAAAAAAAAAAAAAAGGAAAGAAAAGAAAAAAAGAAAGAAAGAAAAGAAAAAGAAAATAAAAGAAAAAAGAAAGAAAAGAAAAAAAAGAAAAGAAAAGAAAAAAAGAAAGAAAAGAAAAAAAAAAGAAAAGAAAAGAAAAAAAGGGGGAAAAAAGGGGGGAAAAAAAGGAAAAAAAAAAAAGGAAAAAGAGAAAAGGAAAAAAAAAAAAAAACAGAGAGAGACTCAGAAGGTTCTACAAACACCAGTGGGGAGGGCTGAGAGGTGTTCAGAAAATTCTTTCTCCTTGTGACCTGCAGGACCATGATGTGTGTGTGGGCTGGTGTGGATTGCCTGGGGTATTGGTGGAGAAAAACAAGAGGAAGCAGTACTTGTGGACCATGAAGATGTAGATGGAAATGTGACTTAGCCTGAAGAAATTTAGGACAGGGTGCTGAATTTCAGCCTGACAGGCTGCCTTTAATGAGGTTTCCCAGTGCCCTGGTCCCAGGCTGCAGGTCAGGGCTGTGTCCCCTGGCTCTGCTGCCAGCAGAGGTGTGTGAACCTTGCACTGGGGTTCTGCACTGATTCAGAAAACCACCCTTTGTGGTCTTGAGCTTTAAAGCAACAGGCAACTGTTTCCTTCTGCTCTGCAGTGCAGGGGGAGAGAGAACCTCTTCTCTCCGAGGTGTAGGGGAAATGGTGGTGCCAAGCTAACAAGTGTCTGGCTCGTTTGATATGAAACTATACTCTGACACCCATTTGTACCAAAACCACCGTGATCCTGCCAGCCCAGGAGGGCAGTTTCTCTCATTTTCCAGGCAGCTTGGTAGCTGCAATCACAAGTTTTCCTGGGCTAATCATTAGCTGACCCAGGTGCCAACTGCAGATTTTCTTGCTTTATTCTTTCAATTCACCAATTTTGCATTCTTTATTTTAAAAAAAATAAATATATATATATATATTCATATGCAGAAATTAATAAATTATAAGCAGTTGAGCAAAAGGTATTGAACATGCATTTTTTCCTCAACTGTGCTCTTAGTTGCAATGAAATTATGAACATAGTTGGAATCTACTGGAGTGACTTTCTCACCATTTGGCTTCATAATGAACACCATGACTTCCTCCTGTGTATCATTCTTAAAAAAAACAACATTAGCAGTGGTCAATGATGGGTAAGGCACTTGCACCCTCGTATTGAAAATAATCCTCATATTGAGAAGGTGTCTTCATGGCATGGCATGCTGGTGAATAGTAATAAGGAAATGGGTTCCCTGATCCTATTGTACAGTCAGCTTGGTTCATCTGTGCTGTAAATTCCCATTAATATCAGAACATCTTAATTCCATTTCCCCCTACAATTCTAGAAGATAAGTTTGTTCCTTGTCTGCATTTTCCGTATCTTTCTTAATAAATGTCAGTTTGAGGAGCTTGGTTTGAACTAAAAGCATCCTGGATTTCTGAAAACGTGCTCACTTCCCTGAAGTCATTCCCTTTTTACTACCTCAAACTGGGTGCCTAAATCAATAATTAATTTTAATACTTTTTTGCAGTGGTACCGTGAGAGCACGGTTTGTACCCTTGATTTTTGGGGCCGTTTCTACTTAGTAGCCTAAAATTCTATCTCTTTTCCGCAAGGCAGAGATGTTTACAGAACCAAAGTCTGATTTAGCAATTAGAATAAAAAGCAAACAAATAAAGAAGAGAGTCCCTGAGATGCTGTTAAATCGTGTGCCTGGCGCCGGGCTCAGTTCGGGGGGGAGGGGAGGGATGACTGGAGGAGCCCCCTTGGTCCTTCTGCCCCTTCTGCCTCCCTGCAGTGAACACAAAATCAAAGTACAAATATGTTTTGTTTCAGATGCAATACCTAGAAATAACTTTCCTGGTAAAAATGAACTCGGTCTCTCTCTCTCTCTTTTTTTTTTTTTTTTTTTTTTTTCCTCTGGGCATTTTGGAGAAATTTCAGCGTGTGGGTGGGGGGAAACAAAGCCGTGGCTGTAAACAGGAACTGATATTGTCTCTGCAGCTGAATGGGGAGCGAAACTGAAGTGGCCTCAGTGGTTCTTTCGTACATCTGCGAGTCTGGAAACACTGGGATGATTCAGGGTTTGCTGATTAATACAGGAGCAAGCAAAATGGTGTGAATTAACAGCCATTACAGAGCTGGGCTGGATGGCAAATATCCCCCTAGAACAAATGATGTTTCACCAAGATTGCTTGGAGGAAGAGGTAATGGGTCTTAAATACAAATTAGAAGCAGTCCCATCAAAGCTGTTAGCATTAAGGTTTGAAAGCCAAACACTATTATGAGCTGTCTTCAAAACCTGTACATTTAGGAAGCATATCAGGCTGCCGGGTTATCTCTGTAATATTTCTGTCTCGAGCACTTTGGACTATTTCAAGCAGCTGACACTAAGAATTGATAGAAATCCACAACCAGAATGTAGCAGCTCTTCTTAGGGCTTTGAAGGCTAATTACTCTATTACATGAACGTTCAAAAGTTAAAATTTTTGTAGCCTATTTAAAGGCAAATATTATAATTATCAGTACATAAATACTAAAAGCACTGCTGTTAACAAAAAAGTACTCCCATATTACAAGTTAATCCTTTGCATACAGGAATGTTAAAAGAAGATGTTTGGAAACAGATTAGTTCAGCATAAGTAATATTCTTTGTATAACCAGCAAAATTATTTAATATGTCTCTAAAAAAAAAAAAAAAATCACACCACCTTAGATCAGTGTCAGGCAGATGCAGATGTAAATGTAGGTTATGGCCAAGCTGTGCTGAGCTATTTTTCCCCATAACAGAATTGATAAGAGACCTGCAATGAGGGTAAGGCCTGTAATGGAGACAAAATAGTATGATATCCCAGTCTCAGGCATCACATTAACAGCTTGATCTTGTAAGGATTCAAACACACACCTAAATTTACGCAGTGGGAGGTCATTCCAGGATTATTTCTGAGAGCAGAATGACTCGTGTGTGTACAGCCTCTGTATGCCCAAAGGAGGGGGAAAAGGATGCAGCAAAGGGAATAAAAAGAGTGTTGGGACTTTAGGTGCACCTTAGCTCAAGTTTACATTTGAATTATTTTTCCGCTTTTCTGTTTTGTTTTTGTTTGTTCCTTTTTTTTTCTTTTTTTTCTTGCATTTAGTATTAACATTTTATAAACGTGCCAGACTTTGAGTAAGTTTATATTCTAATCAGTTCAGCAGTTATTTGCAATTCTCTGGGGTTTGTTTTTTTTTTTTTTTTTTTTTGCAGTCATGAATTGCAGCAGTGAGATTTGCCCCTTGCAGGAAGGAAAACTGCCCTCTCTCCTTGGGCACAGCAGTAGCAAAGGCAAGGAGGAGAAAAGGAAGAGGGAAAAAAGAAAAAAAGGGGAAAAAAAATGTAACAAAGACATTTTTTCCTCTCTTTTTTTCTTTTCTGATTGCAGGCTGCTAATGTGTTTCTTCCCTTTCCAGAAGGGCTTTTGGAAGCTTCTTCTTCCATAACAAACGTGTTTAATGTTTCCTTTATTCTCCAGGATTATTAAGCATAAACTGTTACTGTGCTGGATTGAAGGGCAGTTTACGCGGCCCTTGGATCTGGGCAGTCGTTTTTTTTTTGCCATTGCTCCAAAGGGCGTGTTTAAGCCATGAATGAATAACCGTATGAACATTATTTTTTTTGTTTCGTACAACCCCCTTTTCCTTCTCCTTTCCAGCTCAGTCAGCACACTTTCCGCAGCAGCATTTTAGTTTTCTACGTGGAAAACGCTGCTTTTATCAGAACAGATACCGAAAAAAGAACGAAAAACACTTTGTTTTCTCCTTTCCCTCCCAAGAGATACCCAGTGACTTCCTCTATTAGTCCATTAATCGCCGTAGCTCAAAATTCAGCCTGATCAAAGGAGCAGAACGAGGTTGAAAAGTGCAGATTCTGGCAATTGACTTGACTGTTTAGATTCCCCGCTGAGCTCATTTAGAGCTGGAATTAAGCTATTCCTGCTGTATTTTTCGTCCTTGGCTCGGCAGTGCTGCTTTGCCCAGCGCCGCGCCGGGGGAGCGCTGGGGGCAGCGCGGCCCTTCCCGCATCCCGGTCCCGGCATCCCCATCCAGCCCTGCCTCTCCCTCTGCCAGGAGAAAACTGAGAAAACCTTGTTTTATTTTGCTCAAAGGTCTTGTGTTTCCATTGTGCGAGCTATTGGACTGCAGAAAAAGTGGAGAGAACCTGTTAACCGAAGGGGGGGCAGGTGTAAATATTGATGGATCTCTGGTGGTTGTTTTTTTTTTCAATTAAAGCATCAGGTTTCGGTCCCCTCGCCGCTCTGTTTACCGGGGTTGGTGCAAGGGTTAGGAGTCGGGAGGAAAGATTTTTAAAAAAATAATAATAATAAAAAAGAATTTGTAAGCAACATGAAGTTGTTTACAAACTGAAACGTGAAGTTTCTGGTAAAAGAAACGTTCTGGTAGAAGAATCGTTTCTTTACGATGTAGTAACTCACTTAAAGAATGCAGGTTTTTTTGGATGCCTGTTTATACGTGCAGTTAGAAGAGAAACTGGTGCTGTTTTGTCTCCTTAATAGTCTTGTTGGTTCTTGTTTGCTTAAGGCAAAAAATGCAGACTGCCCATACCTGTGTTGTTCATAGCGATTAACATCTGATTTTGCAATCCTTACACATCTCAGATTCCTATTGATGTAACCAGGAGTTACAAGTTCTCCAGGAACAGTGTTGTACTCTTGATGTCATTATTTGTGGTTCTACAGTTCCCCAAAGTGGGCTGATGTTTCTCAGAGAGAGACAGAGAAATTTGATGTGTAAGTTCTTCTCTCGTTAAACTGAATTATTGTTATTGAAATGTGAATGGCATTCGATTATCAGAAAATATTATGTGTTTAATGGTTTAAGAGTGCTTAAGGTCAGCAAGAACAGAGGAATGCTGATACCATCACCACAGAGTGTGTGATAGTCCTGAAACGTGAGTAAAACTTTAACCAAAAAAGATTTTGCGAGACATGTTGGTGTTTTACCATAACATAGGACTTTGTCTAAAGTCTCTTATGTTTATTTATGTTGTATTTCTCTTGAAAAAAAACCCAAACAAACAAAAAACAAACAACCCCCCCCCCCCGACCATTTATTAAGAACTTCTTTTAATTAAGAAAAAATATTGGCAGCAAGGGAAGAAAGGGACAAATTTTGTGCCCAGTCCAGAGTCCGAGTTCTTTCCTACATAGATTATGTGTATGTCTATAAATTTTAATTTTAAAAAGAACTGTGACCTGTGTGCAGTAAGATTAGAAAGGGACTCCCAGCTTGGATATGATGCTCCTTTCTGGGTTGACACTATATATAAAGCTGCAGTGCTTCAGCTTACAGAGGTTTCCTCAGATTTCATACTTGATAAAGCACTTGTCAGTATGGTAAACTAAAATCTTACTCTCTCTGATTTTTTTTTTTTTTTTTTTTTGGCTTATGGTAACAGTATTGAGACTTTTGATAAGATGAAATGCTGTCTAGCTGCATTTAAAATACACATTTTTGCCTCTCTCTTTCTTGATTAAGCTCAAGGGAGGTTACTTATGTGCTGTATAGATTACTGTCAAACTTAACTGAAAGTGCAGTTGAATTGTACTCTGTTCTCTGAACAGCCTATTTTCTTCTTCTTCTGACTGGGTACTAAAAGGCTTTTATTGCTGCACTAACATTTTCCAAATAAAATATTTTTGCCAGTTTCTGAAGAAGGCAGAACAAGTACCACCTTAGACATGCTGGAAGGAGTCCTGGGCCACGGATTATAAACTGAAACAGTTGGCCAGAATAAGGAATTAAAGTAATCCCTGATATTAGGAACATGGAAATGAGATGACCTTCTGTATATGCCCTGTGTGAGTTTCTAACCCAGTTGCACTGTAGGCTCCCCTTTATCACTGTTCCTCCGTACCTTCACTGAGCAGAAAACAAAAGGGATTCTGCTGGGGACCTTCAGCACATGCTTGCAAATATCACAGATTTTAAATGCATTGTGTTTTTAACAGTAGTTCGTGATTGGAATGACAGGAAGGAAATGAGCAGAAAACATCCTATTCTATCTCTGTATAAAATCTTGCTGGTGAAAGATACAGTTACCACGATAATGATTGGACACTAATTGATTCATTGTGCTGGGAGACAAGCTCTGAGGAGGAGGCAGCGGGGTCATTTTCTTGCTCCGACTCCAGTTGTTTGCTGAGGAAGGGCTGGAGAGGGTTATAAAGCTGCTGCCACTACATTCAGCGCATGTTTTTCTCAGAAAAGAAGAGACACCGCCAGCCAAGATCTCTTTCCTTTGGAAATTGTGGCTGGGAAGGGCCCCTCTGGCTCAGCAGACAAAGTGGGCAGTCAGACAGCCCCTTTCCTGAATCCCAGGCAGGCACCAGACGGCTGAAGGAAGAGAGGCACCAGGCTGAATTAGATTGCCTCCTGCTTTGGACAGTGAGGCAGGGAGGAAGGTTTAATTGCTCGGCAGCTGTTCATTTTTTCCCCTTCTCCCTCGCTGCCCTCCTCCCAGCTGACCCCAGGAGCAGCCACAGCTTGAGCCCCAAGGAAGCCTCCCCAACTTGAGGGAACTACCAAGGTTTCTGGACTCGTTTTTATCAGCCTTTATAGCCTGCCCTCAAGTCCAGCAGCAAGTGGGAAGAGAAAGGAAAGTATTAAAAGAAAAAAGACTCTTTGGCACAGCCTGGTAACGTGTTGCTTTGTTTCTGGGTTAGTTTGTGCAGAGGTTTCTGAACGCTGGTGGTGGCCGGGGCAGGCTGGGACAGGGGACAGGGCAGTGACAGACAGGCGTCTCAGGTGGCATCTGGTGGCATCGTGGGCAGCTCCTGGCATCCCATCCGAGTGGACAAACTGGGAGAACCTTCAAAGGAGCCCCCTGCCATGTGGCACTCGCTGCTGCTGGATTTATGAGACATTTGAGATTTCCTCTCCGGAGCTGCCGTGCCGTTTACAGAGATCTCCCAGCCTGCTGCCTGCCAGCCTGAATGTCAGTGAGGTTGATTTGATGGTGCTCTCACCAGTAAAAGAGCCTCCACACCGTAATGTTCATGACCTGACTATTAAAGTAAAAGCTTTTTTGAACCTCAGAGAACTTGCAGGGGAAATGCCCAGAGAGCCGATGTGCAGCCCCGCACTATTTGGGAGCAGGGGCTGTTGTGGCACGCTCATCTCTTAAAATGAGGCATAGTTGCTGCTTATTTTTATGATATCTTTAACAGCATAAACCAAAAACTTGAGAGTGAGCACCAGCGCAGGGGCTTGGCACCTTTCTTCAAAGGCACAAAACTGGGATGGGGATCTTTGCTCAGGGCCGCTGGAAAGATGCAGGGTGTCGTTCCTGGAAAGGTGGCATTGCTACCAGATGCTTTGGTGGTCAGAGGGATTTGCATCTGTGAGAAATGGATTTAAAAATGAGGTACAGTAGCATGTAAGTGATTTTTTTTTTTTTTTTTTTTCTTTAATCTGTTCAACATGCAGCCTACAATAGCTCTGCCAGTTAGATTTGAATTAAAACCGGCTCCACAAGCTACAAAGGCTCTTGATCCTTGTTGCTGGGACTGGAAAGCCATTGTGGCATCCTGATTAGTGCTGGTGAAATCAGAAACCTTTCTCGGGGCAGATAACAATCTCACAAATGAAAATACAACCTGTTAATCCTGAATTTTGACAAGGATGGTTATGCAACTCCAGGCCAAATCCCGGATGTGTCCTTCGTCAGAAAGGATTTGCTGGTAGGGAAGGGTGCACCCCTGCAGTACCCTCTCCCAAAAGCACCCCTGCTTTATGCCAGGTGTGTGGCTAGAAGCAGGAAGAGGGATGCTGGGGGTGAGGCTTAGCACAAGAATTGGGGTTCACATGTTGGGACCAACCCCTCTGAAGTTCTTGGCTGAAGTGTCTTAGGACGGGGCCTCTATTTAATGTTCCACTCACTGATGTCAAAGGAGGGGTGGTCTGGCTGGGGCCATCCAAGCTTCTGCAGTCCCATAATAGTCCCTTTAATTATGGGTAACAATAGGTTCTGTTTTTTTCCTATGTTAATGACAAGTTCCAGGATATAAATAACTGCAATTAAACCAAAATACCTAATGATTTACCATTTGACACCTATGCAGTCTACTGGAGCCTCGGCTGTGCAAGGAATTTTTTCTTCTGCCCTGAATACTTTATAATTGTTTTACAAAGAGCATATGGATGCTCTAGTCATTAAGAAATGCCAACCAAGGTACATTGTGGCACCAGGGAGCCGAGAACAAATAGCCATGCCTATGCTGAGGCTGTAGACAGCTCTAATTTTGGAAGTGCAGCCATGTTTTGTTTGACTACTTCTGTATATTGACCTTTGGTTTTTAAGGAAAGCACAAACAATCAGGATTGCTTTATTGTAGGACCCATTAACTCCTTCAGGGACTGCAGTGTCTGTTGGTAAGAGCAGCACACGTGTGGCCCTGTGCTGCAGCCTCTGAGCCTCTGCTGCGTTTGGATGTCTGCAGGCAGATGCTGCACATCCCTTGCTTTGTGCACTGGGAAGAGCCAGTCTGTACATCAATACACGTGGCAATAGGCCTGTGAACTCTAATCACATCAGCCGAGGAGATAGGGGCCACAGAGGGAGAGGAATTTTCCTCTGCTTTCAGTGGGGAGGCATGGAGTGCTGTGTCTCACTTCCAAGACTGGATGTGATGTGTTTGATGTGGAGCCCGTGAACAGAGTTGCTTAAATACACAAGCGTGCCTAAAAATATAAAAATAAAAGCGGTGCTATTTTAAGACTCTGGGATCAGGGATTATAAATAGCCTGGGTGGTGTGTTACTCCTGGCTGGGTGTGTCAGTCCTAAAACATCACCACAACTGTCACTTCCCTTTGAAGCAGCTTGTCAGCTAATGACTGCGGCGGTGGTGGAGCCTCCTCTGCCTTCCTAAGTTCCCTTGATAAGCACAGGTCAGTGATAAGGTGGTCTCCAGGCTGACATGTCCATCACACAACCTCTCCCTGTGTCCCTGTGCTGCTGCCTGTGAGCACACAGAGGTGGAACAGGGGGGTCAGGCTGGCAGGGGGGCTGCGGAGCTGGGGTGCAGCCATGGGGGGCACAGCAGAGCTCGCTCCGCTCAGCAGAGGCTGTGGGGACAGGGCTGCTGAACCCCTCACCAAAGGCAAAACCATAGTTGTATGATTAAGGGTTGTTCTGGGGCTTGTGAGGTGCAGCTTTAGTGCTCTCTGTTGCCAGCCTTCCTCAGTGACTGGTTGGGGTTCATCTTCCTGCTCTCATCGTTTAGGCTTCTCCTGTGGCCAGTGGAGGAAGAGATCTGTAGAAGGTGATTTCACCTCACCCTGGTGTGCATCCCCGAGATGGGATGGAGGGATGTTCTCTGTGGAGAGGGAAGCCTGGACAACACTTAAGCTTGGCCCTTTCCTGCTGGAGTTACCTTTGTACTCCATCACTGGAGGCAGCAGCAGCTGTGGTGATCCAAAAGTCTGTGAAGTTGGAAGTCATACAGGTCCCTGAAGCAGCTGACTTCTGCCTCAGAAAGCAGTTTTGTTGCTGTCCTGTTTTTCCAGTGAGGTGGCTGGAAAGAAGTACCTTTGATGGTGATCCACCACCTCAGTACCATGGGCAAGTGACTGGGAGACAGGCACTTCTCTGGAGGCTCTTTCCAGAGGAATTCTGGCTGACTCCTGCTCAGAGTAATGATATGTTTATTTGCAGTATCTGGAGCCAGGAGACGTCTCTGGGTGATAGGGATCTGGAGACTAGTAAACAAAAGAAAGCAAGGTTGGAACTTAAGCTGTAAGAAGGTTTGTTTGGGTCTGAAGAAAATAACTACAAAACCAAATAGAGGGTGTTCAAAAAGGTCTGCAGTGGTCTGTTTCAGGACAAGGTGCAAATGTGTCTGTCAAGCCCCTTCACTAGTTGGATGCCAAGGTCTGGGTTATTTTTACAGGGAGTTCTAAGCAGCCTGTACCCAGAAGGTGGAGAACAGGGAGCTTGTTCACTGTTCTTTCTTGTCATAATAGAAACAGGCCAGGGATGTCTCCTGGCGCAGCGAAGTCTTCCCCAGAAAAGGAGAGCTTCTTTCATGTTCTCTCAGTGGAGGAAAGTTTGCGAGTAGGCTGTGTCTAGCATCTCTAGAAGAAGAAAAACACCCTGGTGTCTGAAGGTTTCCTAGAGTTCATGTTGAATTCTTCCTCCAAACCTGCTTGTAACACAGAGGAGCTGTGTCCTGACATGATGCTCCCCTAGTGCAGAACAAGCCACTTGTATTTTATGGTGATAGAGAAGATGATTTTCACCAAGAAATGAATGGGGGCAGGAGTAACAGATGAAGATCTTGTGGGTTCAAAACCAATAAACTGGCAGCTCTCTTTTCAAACTCAGTTGCCCTGGACTAACCATTTAGAAACAGTATTTTGGCAATCTGCTGACTGCAGTGGGCACCTGCATTCTCTGCACTGCTGCTAATCAGGGGGCTTCTGGGGGTCGTGGCCCTGGACATGGATATGAAAAGTTACAGTAATTATCAGGTCAAAAATTAAAGCCTTTGTCTGAAAGTGAAATTGTTACTTTGGTCAGAAAATGGGGACTTCTCCCATCGCTGGCAGTGGTCCGAGCTGCTCCTGGAGGGCAATGGGAGGCCTGATTTAATGCTCCACGTCTTTTTTTCTTTTATGCTGAACTCTTAATTATGCCTGCATTTCACTGCAGATTAGCAGGGAGTGCAGTGCAAGCCCCAGCCCCCTGGGGTGCAGCAAGTGCCCGCATCTCCTCTGCCTCAGCCTTGGGCTGTGTTCACAGAGAAGATGTGTGGCTCTGTAAGGATGCACACACATACACACACACACACACACACACACACACACACACACACACACACTCTGTTAGGTTATGAAGAAGCTCAGTTTGCTTTTTGTGCCTCCCCCCCCTCCTTCTTTTCCATAATCATTGCAAAACAGGAACAAATGAGTGTGTCACTTTAAACCATGAAACCACTTAGTCCGTAAAGACAGATTTGGCGTCTTTGTGCTGGCAGTGACAGGCCAGCTCCATAGTGATCCCACTGTTCTCCCTCTGCCCCGCACCCCGCCGCTGCTCCCCACCCCCTCCCAGCTTTGCTTCGTGTTTGCCTGCCTCTGTTTTTGTGGTTGGTAACCAGCAAAAGAATGGAATGGATTTAATGATTTGTTGGCTGCAGTGCCGGCATGATTAAGTCAATAAAGCTGCAAGCTGAAAACAGACAGTGTAGTTACAGTATATGACTTTAACCTTGTTAATGCATGTTTACGTCCTCCTGCCCACTGTATAGCTGTACATTGCATAAAGAAGATCTGACCAATCTTTAACCCATTAAATAATTCATAAAGTGAGAGCAGACATCAGCTACTTGCGGAGCGGATCAGTAACCGTGGGGTCAGCAATAACTTTGGCTCCCTGGACCATATCCAGCATGTTTAAACTCTGGTGATGTCACCAGGCGAGCTTCTAACCTTCATCATTGGGATGGGAACAAAGGGAAGTTAACTGTTGACATACAATGTCCCTGCAGAAGAAACGCCAGTGCTCTGCAGCATCTCTGCCTGGCAGGGAACATGGATGAGCTCCAGCCTCCTTGCTTCTTTTGTACGCTTCCCTCTTTCCTTGAGGCAAAAGTGTGGCTGGCCAAATGTTCAAAGGCACGTGTTTCCTAGATTCCTATTATCTTAAATGACAGAGGCATCCAAGTCCCTCAGAATTTCAGGGAAATGTTGGCTGACTTGAGAGAACGGTGTGGTGGAGGCAGTTGGATGTTTTTTTTTTTTATATTGAGGATAAATTTTGAATGAAATCTCCTGACATGCAAAGGACAGAGCAGGATATATAATGAGGATGGTATGGGGGAGAAGCCAGGGACTGTTCTCAGTGCTGTAAAAGCTCTCACAGTAAGATACCAGACTGGACTTGCAGGAAAATCCTAGGATCCTCACCAATAAGTACCTCGTCCAACCTCTTCTCCTTTTTTAGCAGTCAACACACAAAAGGACTGGCTTCTCATAGCACACAGCCCTCCCAGCTGGGCACCCAGGGATTCTCCAGGTGCTGTGATTTCCATAGTTGTTGCAGTTACCTCTTTTCTGGCACATAAGAGGCAGGTCATGGGATCACAGGACGTGTGGCTGTGACATGCTGCGCTCCACTGGTCTGTGCACCCAGGTTAGAGGCCTTAGGGAACCATTAGGAGCTGGTGTAGTTTAGTGCTGTTCTGACATAAAACCAGCTGTGGCTGGACCTGGAGGAGAAGAGACACAGAGAGGAGGACACGACACAACCTTGTGTGCGGAGTCAACCAGGAAAAGGCCTTCCAGCTCTCACCAGTGGAGCAGAGTTCTGCTTCAGGTTTTTGGAGTCGTAACCAAAGGGCATGGGAGAGGCACTGATGCAGGAGACTGAAGACATCAACCCCGTGCTGCCCCAGGAGATGACCCTCATCCTCCTACACAGTAAGAAACTCAATTGCTTTCAGAGGGAAACTGAGACAGAGAAAGAAATGAAACTACTTGTCCATAGTCACCTGAAGTAACTAGGGATGATGGAACCTGGCTGTGTGAGCCTGAGTTCATACAGACAGCTTTTATCCTGTGACTTGGTCCTGGAACAAACTCACCTTTCAAGATCATCTCCTTTAGGCATGACTTGGGAATTCACCTTTAGTGGTCCCATTTTCTCTGTTTTCTTCTGACAAATTGGACACTCACAGTCTCATGAACTAACCCTCTGCTGTGCAGCCAAAGAGACACTTGCTTGTGCAGGTAAACCCATCAGGGTGTTGCACAGCATATATCCAGGTGTATTTGCAAACAGAACTCTCAGATGTCTTGGACTATGGGAGCTATTGAAAGAACACTGATAAAAAACTCTTCCACAGTTATTTGTGAGCCAGGTGGCTGTGTACACCAGAGCATAGCTCAGAATCCACAACATCAGCCCAATAATGAATTTTCCATGTTCCAAAAGACAGACACCTTGAGCTGGAGATGAGAGCTGGGACCTTCAGTCTACTGTTGCCAGCATCTGCAGCCAGACACTCAGTTGTTCTTCCCTGTTGCTTTATGATTGTGCTTATAGTCTGGAGTTCACTTACCCTGCTGGGTTTTTTTGTTTATTTGTTTTATGGGTTGGTTTTTTTGTTGCTTGGTTGAGTTTGGTTTTGCCATAATCCAGAGCAGCTGGAATATGTTGAATATGCTTCAGAATTTATGTCAATTCAAGTCTGATCCGAGTAGAATCAGATTTTCTTTGGTTTTAGCTTGGAACATTGTATGATATGCCTGAAAATTTTTCCTTACCAGTCTGTTGATTTCAATGAATGAACTCACAGACACCTAGTGATGTTTTATTATCACTCAGCCACCATAGGGTATATAGCAGCTCGTAATTTTTGTGCATTGACTGCATTTTTTTCCTGCTCAATGGAAAACAGAGTTGCTGCAAGCATATGCTAATGCTGAATGGGGGGTCCCAGCTTCTGACCCATAGCTAATATCCTACAAGTCACATGAAGCAACCAAGGATTCTTGAGCTGGAGTTCAAAATGGCTATGTTACCAGCAAATAAACACCATTAATTGCTTCTAATAGTTCATGCAGTGGTTAAATGACAAGATCCTTATTAATATGTGTGTATATCACTCTTTTCAGTGTGTGTGAGGGGGAGTATGAAGTGGTAAAATTATTGGAAATTAGTGGGGAATGTTTACAGGAAGGCATAAAGAACTGTCAGTGGAGGAAAGCAGCATTTTATGTTCTTGTCCCGGATGACCTTGCTCCAAGGACAAATCAGAGCTTGATGAAATGAAGCTGCAGATGGCTAGTGATCTCAACTCTGTAATAATGAAATGACACAAGAAAAAAATGAGACATCTACAGTTTGTAAATATAATCTGAATGGAAGGGGAGAAAAGGAATTTTTAAGGGGAGATTGAGTTGACTTGGTTGCAGCAGTTCAGCTTCAGGTGTTTTAATAATAATTTCCATTAAAAAAATAATAGAATCACTCATTGTTTCCCATACTCAAGGTCACCTTAATATTTTTTTCTTTTTAACATGTCAATGCCATGTTTTTAAAAATTTTATCATAAGGACTACCTAGTCACAGCCCATTTCCTATCCATCATTTTAGCATATTATTTATCACTGAATTTTGTTATGTAAGTTGGAGTGGTGATTTTTGGCACCTGACTGGGCAGGTGATACAACCATTTTTTTTTTTTAGTTCCACCTGTCAGGAAGGAGTAAGGTTGTGACTGAAAAAGTGATGTGATACTGTGTGCCACAGCTTGCTTTGGTTTTTGCACTTACATGAGAAATCAGGAGTATGCACTGTTGGGTTTTGTGTGTGGGGCAGGTTTCCCTGCAAAGGCCTTCTCAGAAGCAGTTAGGCAGCCAGCTGCTGTTGTAAGTTAACAAGACTTGGGTGACCACAGGCAGGGTGAACCTTTGCAGGAAAAAGAAAAAGAAAGTCATGGAAAGGACCTGGAGAAATCGAGGGATTTGCAAACCTCTCTGCAGTTCACAGAACTATTCAGAAATGGGCAGATAGGGAACTGATCTCTGCCATTAGCTCTTTCACATTGTTAAAGTGAAACCTTCACCTATTTTGGATCAGGTATTTTCTGCTCTCCCTAATACATGAATTCCTCAGCCAGTCATTGTGTTTCTCTGTCACAGCTTCTGCTGGGTGCTGAACCAACCCAGCTCCTTTTGAATCTCATTGACACCTCTGAGAATACACCTTGACATAACACAAGGATTACTTGACTCAGACAGCTTTATAGGTACAAGATGTTGTAGTTTGTCATCACAGCCTTCTAGAGACAGGCAGAAGGACTACCAGCTGAAACTGGGTGAGATAACTACAGTTTTGGATTACCTCATTAAATTTATAGGCAGTCTGCCCTCCCCGGGAACAAGAGCGTGGTGTCAAGGATTGGAGAATCATGATAAATGTACAAGCAAAATATAAATGTTTTGTTCTTTGTAGAGAATTACACTTTGAATCTTGACAATATATTATAGAGACAGGTACAAAGCATCCATCTCTGCATCTTTGGGTGTATACATATAAAAACAGTAACAGATACAGTTAAAGTACAAAGACTGGTGGGAATGAGTTCTACCCTAGAGCATTTTTCTCAGGCTGAAGAGAAGTGTTTTAACACTGCAGGTACCAAGGTCCCATCACCACCAGGCATCTGGCAGAGCCCTTAGTCCTGCTGGGAAGTTTGCCTTTCTTGTGGAATGGTGGAGCAAAGCTGTTCTCCAGGCTCCCTTCACCATGGCCTGGCAGTTTGTCTAGACCAAAGTTTCTATTTGCAGTGGAGCTGGTGTTGCCAGAGTCTTGATTGTGCCTCCTTCCATGCACTGCAGTCCCTGGGAGGTTATGTGTGGCTGTGATACACCCATTCTCCCATCCGTGCTTTGACTCAGGCTCTTGGATGCTCCCAAAGAAGTTCCCACTGTTCTTTCTAAAAACATGGTGCTGGAAGTAGCCTTACAGTTTGATTTCAACTTGCCTCCTTTAGCAGGATGTATTTTCATCTAAGAGAAAAATCACTGTTGCAATGATTCACTCTGGGTTTTCTGGTTTTCTGTTGGTCTGATTGCTGCTGCTCTTCACTGCCGTGTTCTGACGGGTAAAACCAGCTCTGAAAACATTGGTAGAGTCTTTGCAAAAAGCTTTAACTAATGCTTTTTTTTTTCTTTTTTTCTGTGAGGCGAAGTGGACTCGGTTTCCATCTTATCAACATTCTGGGTGTGTTTTTAAAAGTGCTCTGGATACTTTGAAAGGATTTTGGTTTGTTTTGAACAGCATGAAGCAGCTATAGGGAAATTAGTGTTTCATCTGCTTTGCTTGAAGGAAAGATATCCTGATACAATTGCTAGCCAGGTGTGGTGATCTTGTCATTGCTCCTAGCAAAGCATGAGGACTACCTTTGAAGGAAGCTGTGCATGCTCATGCTGTATGAAAAGAACAAAAAATTAAAAGAACTTTTTTTAAAAACAAAACTGTATTCACAGATCACTTACAGTCTTCAAACAAAGCCTTTTCCTGACTGTCAGCCCCAAGATAAGCTTAGAAACTTGAGTCTAGTAGTACTTCACATGCTTGTATATCAAGTAAATGGGTGAAAATGGGTAAAAAAACCCAGCCACTGAGCCACATAGTTTATCTATGTTCATACATTGTGTTAAAACAAACAGACAACCAAAAGCTCTGGAGCATTTCTGATCTGAAAGGTTGTTTTATCTTGAAGAGTGTCTCTGAATTGTGAACAGAATAGAGGAGAGAAAAAAGATGGAAAACTTGCAAACGGAGAGTTTTGTTCAAAAGCAAGAAGCAGTGGCAAGAAACATACTTAACCTCTGACTTCTCTGTGAAGCAAATGATTGTGGCATCTCACAGCCATCACACTCAGGAGGGAGCTGACATGATTATTCTGCCAAGCCATGACTCTGGATTGTGTTCAGAATGTGACCCTGGATTTTGTTGGTTTCATTTGTGTGCATTGACCAAATAGATTCATCATCTTATTATCTACTTTGGTTAACAGCTGTGGAGGCAGTGATCCTCCTTTGCAAGGGTAGCATCAGGGTTTTCTATCAGGCTGCACTTGGTTACTGGACACCAGGAGTCTGTATGTGGCTTCTCTGTAGATCTAAACATGGGACTCCTACAACCATGGAATTCTATGGGTGAGACAACTTTAGTACTATTAGTGTTTTAATTGCTTAGTTTATAGTATTTGTAGAGTGCCTAGGAGCCTTAGTTGTGCCTAGGAGCCTTAGTCCTTGACTTCAGAGCAATAGGCTGGTTTTGGGTTGGTTTTTTGTTGGTTTTTTTTTTACTGTTTGATGTCTCGGTAAATACTTCGAGCTAAGTTATCTTTGGTCATGAAAAAAACCTCGTGGAAAAAGCAGTTTGTCCCTTCCTCCTATTTACAGCAAACATCTACCCTGAGTGACCCATTTCCTTTGGTCTTTTCCTTTTATTCTGGGCTGCTGTGGCTCATCTCAACAGCCCTTACGGTTTAAGCTCTGTAATTATTGGGTTCAGCTGGGTGCTCCATTGAAAGTGGAGGGAATATTTCTCAAATCAGCAGTGTCTTTTGAAATGGAATAAGCTTTGTAAATGCAGGTACTATGTGCATTTTTAATTAGACGTGTTGCTGTTCTTCCACCACTGCTAATGCTTCCAGTTAGGCAGTGCTGATCTTCCCCACCTCTGCAAATACCTACCAAAATTTGCAAAGCTGGCTGTCTCCCTCTCAGTAACCTTGCTGTGACCTGGTTATCTGTTAGAACCACAAAGAATTCTGTCTCTAATTAGTCCATCTGTTAACTATTGAAATTCAGTTTCAGGTTTAGTTTTATTGTCTGGGTCTGTAACGTAGTGCTGAATAGTCTCACCTGGCAGCTTATTTCTTATAAAGCAAATGTGCCTTTCCAAGAGCCATTTTGGTGCAGATAACTGTCTTTTCAGCATTGGACAAATGACTCTGTCTAGCAGCCTGCAGTCCCCTTCATGCCCTCACTGAAATAAATTGTACATCTCCAATAGCTCTGGGCTTAAGTCAATACAATTTAACATGTACGTTTCTTTGTTACATTCTTTGGAGTTACACAGTAAGAGCAGATGGGAAAATTTAATAATAATAAATGAGTTCAGTGTTTTCACATAGTCCTAAAAAACAATGAATGCTCTTTATTAAAGATTGGAGGGGGTTTTACATATTTGCCAAAAGCAATTAAGGCTCTAGCTCAGATCCTCAGAAAGTCTTGCTTTTATATTCTTTTTGGACTATTTGTTAATGAGGATTAAGAGGAATTAGGAGCCATAAATTTCTTCATTCTCACCTAAGTGAAGCCACAGAGTGATTACAGGATACATAACTAAGTGCTGAGGACTGGAGTTTATCAGCTGCCTTCACACAGAGCAATTCATCTCCCCACTCACTGCAGTTGTGCATCTCCTGTGTTGTCAGGTGATGGGGCTGGGCAGGTCGGGCTCGTCAGTGGGTTTTTAGGATGAAGATTCATAACTATAGGTAGCAGGTCTCAGTGGGACTGTTTGAACCCTTTACATTCAGTGTGGGCCTGAATATTTTGTAGGACCAGGCCCACACTCACTACAGCTGGATGCAGAAGTTTGCAGACGCGCTCGCCCCGAGCAGCTCCTGCGCCTGTGCTGGGAAGGACTGGGGACACTGGGCTGTGACAGGGACTGACCACTGACACAAACAGTGCACATTTCTGCAAACCTGGAGCCTGAGTCTTTTCTTCTTTCTCTGAAAAGATGACATACTCAGTTAAAACCGTGGTCCCAGTGCCTCTTGAACTGAAATGGCCACACTGGGGTCCTGCTGTGTGAGTTTTCCTAGCAACAGGAACACACCCTCTCCAGCCCTGGCTCTCCAGTTCCAGGATCTGTTTTTTAGGGATTCAGCCCGTTTCATGTTGTAATACCAATGCTAGGAGAAAATGGCAAAAAGCCTAATACCTGCATGCAAACTTTTTTTTTTTCTTTTTTAAAGTTGAAGAGTAAGAATCCCCCCGTAGCCATCTCTACCCCCCAGAGTAGTTTAGAGCTGTCTTGGCTTCACAACTTTTGGGGTGTGAACACCCACTTCCATCATTCCCCACTTTGGTGCTGGACAACTCCTCTCTCTGCTGTCCTCCTGGATTTTAAAATGGGGAAGTCCAAACTACAGACAGATTCAGACTGTGGCTTGTTTGGCTCAGCCTTACTGTGGGAAGGAAAGTGATTTTTCTTGGGGAGTGATGAAAAGGAAAAATGTTTGAAGTTCATTAACCTTTAGTACATATAGCAGTGTCCTTTAGAGTACACGAGAGCTATTCTTAGTCATGACGTTTAAGGTGGTTTTTTTTTATTGTAAGGGAATACAGTAGTTCCCACTAGTGGTGAAAAGAGAGAATTTTTTTTTTTTTTTTTTTTTTTTGGCTGTTACAGTTCACCTAAACGTGAACTACAGAAAGCAAGATTTTTAATTCATTCCTTGTCCTGCCATCTATGCTATTGTGTCCTAATTTCCCCCAAAGCAAAATTTATATCTATAGATTGAGATTGTTTCTTTACTGGCTAATTAAGTGTTATACAACTTTGCTCTGGAAAACTCAGCAACCCATTCTGTGTACTTGCAGATGAACTTTGATGATTGCCATTATTGCTATGGGGTGCCTGCAGACAATCCCATATAATTAAGCTGTTGGACTACCACAGCACAAGAGATGTAATTAGTAATGTGATTTACACTTCTTCATCATTAATACTATGGAAAATCAACATTATTTTCTTGATGATGTTCAGGAGAAATTAGAACGAGGTGGACATGATTAGAAAAGGAGACTTTAATGTTATGACTTGTTAATGCAATAGCCCTGAGCCAGACATCAGAATGATTGTCCTTGCACTAAACTCATTTGCTTCAGTAAGCACAGGCCCTCTGCACGCAACAAGACAAGTTTGGAGGAAATTGGATAGATGGCAGGGACTTTGGTGGTATGAACATTTCAGTGCCTTTCATGTGCAGAGTACACAAACTGAATCCCTGCACTTTCAAATATTCCCCTAGAGGCAATCTGCATTATTCAAAGCTTAACTATGGCTGCAGAATCCTGTCTGACATGAAAGCAGAGTGCTCGCTTTACATGAACTTTCATATTTACATCTGTAGTAAATCATATTTACTTTTTTCCTCCCCTTTCTCTTTTTTTTCTTTTTTTTTTTTTTTTCTGTGGGAGTGAGGGAGGGAAATGAGTAGGAGGGAAGGGGGAGGAAGAGAGACATCCAGCAGAATAGTAACCAAAGCACCAGAAGCACCAGTAATAACATCTAATCTTACAAAAATGTCCATGAATAGGAATGATAATGAGAGCAGTGATGAGGTACAGGTTTGTGTCTTTCAGTAAATTATCTAACAGGCATTTACATTTCATCAATTGTGTTTTTGCATGATAGACAAAAGTGCTACAACAAAAGGAGGCACCATAAAAATGAGTGATTCCAGTGACCTTCTTGGTAATTGCTTTTACAAGGGATGTCTTGGAAGGACTTGGGTGATTCCTCATGGTGAAGCTGCTGTGGAAAGGTGCCCCAGGCCTGAGAGCCTGCCTGCTGACAAATGCCTCCCAAAGCTTTCTTCTGGCCACTCTAAAACATGGCTGGTATCCTGTTTTCTCCAGCTGAGCATGCTTCTAATTGTCAGATGTCAAAAGGCAACAACCATTTTCTTCTCGCTTATCTCCTGATAACATTGATTCTCAAACAAAGGATGTGGGCTTCCATTCTGAAAACAAAGGAAGCGTGGCCCAGCTAAGGATGCTGGATATAATATATGTACTTCTCCCTGCCAATAATAACAAAACATCATAAATAATGTAGAAGCTGGATGTGAAAATGGAGAAAGGGGCACGGCACACTGATACTGCTGTGCCTGGTACAGCACTTAGAGTGTCACTCCCCTGTGTGTCCTCAGCAAGGCCTCAACTTCTTCCCTCAATTTTCTCTTATACTTCCCTGGCTACCTTCTAGCTCCTAAGATGTTTAGACTTCAGGATTTTTTAAATTCATTTTAAAAATTTTTTAAAATTCATATTTTGGGATTATGTCTTCATGGTATTCTTGTGAGATTTTTTTTTCCTCTTTCTTTGGAGGCAAGTCGTTGGCTGGTGAAAAATCAACTCAGATCATTCAGTGGGAAGTCTACAGCAAGGCTAGTTTATACCATCTAGAAATCAGGCTCACTGCATTACTGATTTGTGCCTGACTACAATCTGACCCTGCATTTTTACATGTTCTCTTCTCCTTTCACAATTAGCTCTCTCTGTCTGATCCTCTAACCCACAAGAACCATTTCAGTCCCAAGCTCATGTCTTCCCAGTCTTTCCAGATCACTCTTCCTTTCTTCTTCATTTTGTTTACTGATTGCTTTTACTGTAGCTTCTCCTTTATATTCCATGCCAAATCCTACTCTGATGCAACTTTTCTTCCCTTATGTCTTTCAGTGTAACAGTTGGGGAACTGGTGGGAAATGTGACGCTTTACTCACATCCCTTCTGCCAGCCAGGCAGCCATGTGACTCCAGTAATGCTAGTGAATCAGTCCCATAGCCTGGGGCTAGTCACAAAGAATTTTGGATTAACCTTTTGCTTCTCTCACTTCTTGTGCTGATCCTCAGAAATCAGAGAGGTCCCCAGCCCTCCAGTGTCCTCCCTGTGACACGTGGGTCCACGTGAATCCACAAGGTGTTTTGGCCTTGGGACAGCCAAAGACTAGAGAGAGGACATCAGCAGAGGGGATAAGGGCTTCTGTTGTTATCTCCCTGATGAGATTAATTTTTTTTTTTTCATCTGTCTTGGCAGGATCAAAATGCTGGAATTGTTGCCAGGCTCCAGGAGCCGAGCTCCATCCCAAGCGGAGGCTCTGTGCCGGCACCAGCCACGGTGAATGGGTACACCATGAGGAACCATTTACTGAAGCAGCAAATAATGAAACGACAGCTGATGCAGGTATGATGCTGGGTGCCTCTGTGGGTTGCTGTGCAGTCCACCTCACGGGGAAGGACAGGAATAACTGGAACAGAGAAATCACCAGTTCACAAACACTAAGGAGTGACCAAGAATTGCTGGGTTGAGTCAGACTAAGGCTGTGGCGGGTCCAGGATGTTGTGTCCAAGAGAGGTCAGGGCCAAGTGGTGCTCAGCAAGTCCAAGTGCAGATCTGCCCGCTTGTATGCAAGGGAAGGATTCAGTCACCTCCATATCATTGCTGTCATCCTTGGTCAGCCACAAAATTGGGAGGGAAGATGTAAAGAAGGGAAGCTTGGAGAGTGAGTCAGCCCCAGAAGAGATATTCTTCATGCTTGCCTTTCTCTCTCTGGTTCCCTGAGGATTTACTTGAGCAGATGTCAGACTCCAGCTTGTCCTGGACTTGGCTGGTCTCTCTAGGAACAGAGGTCCCTGTATGAGGTTTGTAACATGCTGTGTGAAGGAGCAGGGATGGGGAAATCCCAAAGAGGAGGTGGGTGAGGTAGCACTGAACATGTACCTCTGATCTCTGGATCTTACTGATGGATTTGGGTTGAAGAAGCTCAATTCTTTGGATGGGAAATGTAAAACCCTCAACAGAGCATTGTCCTGTTCATTAATCAAACTTGATTCAGAATCAGCTGTTCCCTTATCACCAATTGGCTTCAAGTTTATCTCTGCTGCTCTAACACAGCAGGAGCAAGGCCTCAGCTTCCACAGCCCACAGAGAGTTTCTCAGGTCACAGCTGCTGTCCACAGCAGGAATGCAAGTGTGGTGGCAGGGTCTGGGCTTAAGTGGTGGGAGATGCAAATCGGATCACTTGAAGTAAGTCATGAGTGCCTTGCTCAAGAAGCACCTGCTAAGGATCCCTGCCTTCCTGTGGTTTACTGCTGTGCTTCAGATAGAAGCAGCAACAGAGAAGCACAGAACATGTTGGTACTCAGGAGCAGAGCCACCTCCAGCTCGGGTAATGGTCAGCAGCAGTCTCCTGTTTGTCAATGTGCCCCTGCAATGCTGCCACAGATTCTGGTCACTAGGAGACTTCTGGCCACCTTTTGTCCCCACGTCAGAGAACACACCCCAATAGTCAGCAGGAGAGGTGCTGGGGAGACACCAGGATTCCTGCAGCCTCCAGCTGTGCTGCACTCCTAAGCAGGGGAATGCAAGAGTCTCCATTTTTGTCCAGCTCCCCCTTGGGTTTTGGAACACCTGCACAGCGTGTGCCAAAGGCTGTGCTTCCTGGTGCTGGTGTCAGACACCTCTGAAGGAAGGAGCATGGGAGCAGTTAAGATCTGGTCTGAAATGAACTGTCTGGGCTGAGTCTCCTCAGGGGTGTGGGTGTGTGTGTATGGGAGAGGCTGTTAATGGTGACAGTGGCTACACTTCAAGTGTCTGCTGATATTCTTGTTTGTCAGGAGGCTGCAACTTAACTATTATGCCCCTTGTTTTCCAGGAAAAGCAGAGACAAAACATGCTGGGAGTAACATCTGAGCAGAGGACTTTGTTTGCAGCTCAGCAGATAAATCAGTTTCAAGGTAAGGAGGGAACTGGTGTCCCATGAAGAACTTATACTAGGACCTGGAGCCTGGGGGCTGATTAAAAACAGGGCACTTAATGATTCTCTGCCCTGAAATAAAAGCATTTCACATTTTACCACGTATCATGATATTCACCCATTCCCTTATCACTCCAGTTATAATTCTGTTAGACGAGAGGCCCATGTAATGAAAGAGAAAGATGGAGCAGCAGCCTTTAGAGGCTCTGCCATGTTCCCAGGGTGAACGTGTCCTCCTCAGCTAACACATCTCTCTCTACACAGCCGTGCAGCAGCCTCTTCCTGCTGACTGCAGCCAGGTGATGCCAACTCCTCCACCCAACCACCGCATGCTGCCCTCTAATCCAGCCATGCTCCAGAGCACCTTGGGCTCTGGCATGTCCCCAGCGCCTGCCAGCCAGAGCAGCGGGACGATGGTGATGATTCCACACAACCCTGGCAAGCAGCAAGGGATTTTTCCACCTAATTCTGACTTTAACATCCCACTGAGGCCAAGCCAGAACTCGCTGGGCATCAACTCAGGGTGCCAAACAGCACACGGCCACTCTGCTGTGCGGCCAGGAATGCCGATGGCGGGCTTCGGTTCTGGTTCCTTAGCAAACCACTCTGCAGCTCAGCAGCACTTGAGGCAGCCGAGCGTGCCGAGGATCCCTAACGTCTACCCCAGCTCATCTGCCCAGATGTGGACGCCGACGGCTGTGCCAAGAATGCCAAATCAAAGCCAAATGGATAGCAGCATGCAGCAGTTCTCCGGGAACGCTCTCTTCTCCAAACAGAACGCCAGGCCGAGCGCGCCGGGTCAGCAGTTCTCCCAGCAGGCTGTGGTGCCACCGAATCAGATCGCTCCCGGCGTCCAGGTCAGACAGATGCAAAAACTGAGCATGGGTCAGTCCGGCCAGGGCTTGAGCTCAATGAGTAATCAGAACTTGAGACACAATTTAACCAGAGGACCGTTGCCAGCTATGAATGTTATGAAATCGATGCCACAAGGAGTGTCTGGGTTTAACCAGCTCAACCCTGCCTCGGGCCTGGGCCCACCGAGCTACCCTGCCACGGGCCAGGCGCCCGACGCCTTCAGCAGGATGAGCGCGGCTGCTGAGCTGCCGCAGTACGACTTCGTGTCCCAGCACAGCAGTGCCATCATGCCCAGCAACTGCACTGACACTGACTTCCTCGACTCCCTCATGAAGAACAGCAGCAGCAGCAACGATGAAGAGTGGTTGAACAATCTGACAATGATAGATGACATTTTGGGACAGCACGCTCAAAGCTCCGGACACGTTTAGCTGGGAGGGAAGCATCCTCGTTGTAAATAATGTCAGGTATAGCTCTGGAAAGTAACAGACAACCCGTGGAAGCCTCTTTCAATACAGAACGAAAAGACTCAGCCAATTCTTTGCCCGCATCAAAGTTTAATATTGGCAGTTTTTCAGATGACTGTGTATATTTGAATATTTTGTAAATTATGTTTTCCTAAACCTTAAATGTAGAAGTATTTATACTTCTTTGCTGGACTGTTTGTAAATAAATCTATAGCATAACTTTTGGTATTATTATAGGGATTTCATTATACCTTGTTATAAATATGCAAATAATATTGTTAGTTTCAGTAATACTGTGTATTACAGCATAAAATACTTATGTTTTTGACATAACTTAACACATGAACTAGGGGTGTCATTGCAACCAGACGAAGCAGAAATCAAATGTGGCATCTGTTCTCTCATATCAAGAGGAAAGATTGAGAAGTTGCATTTAAAAAAAAAAAAAAAATTTGGAAAAAAAATCCACACAAGGAGCTGCTGATTCTCTCCTGCCTCAGTCTCGCAGCTCTGTTCTGGTATGTGGGTCCCCTCCAGGCTCACAGTGCATTCAGGGATCTGCCCACAGAGATCCATTTGCAAGGTCCTGGGCAAGTTCTCACCACGTTACACTCCAACATGTTGATTTGGCACTGGCAACGTGTCATCCACTGTCATGCAGTGAGTGTGTGCTGGTGCTGTGCCCGGTGTGTGCCGTGCGGCAGGCTGCGGGGCACCGCGGTGCCGAAACAGGGCGGGTGGCACCGGGCAGCCTGGGATGGGCCTCCCCAGAGAATGGACCTGACAAGGCAGCTCTGGTTTGCTCACCTCTGCCATGTATATTTGTAGTGTACAGGTGATTTGTTCCTGGTTTTAAGGCTTTTCATAATTTCTGTTTTAATGTGAGCCTTTTTTTCAGGGGAAAAGTCTATAAACATTAATAGTTAATTTTTGATGTTTTTCTGTCAGCAACTATTGTCCTATGTATATTTAAGAGTCTGTTTATAAAAGATTCACTGTACTGTAAACTTCTTAAAATGTTCATACATTGTGTAATCATATTTTAATAGTCACGTCATACTTCGCAATACATTTGTAATATAACGTCAGCTTCAAGCACAGAATGTTTTTTTCTTCATACCATAATAAACTGCCAGGGGAAAATTGCATACATTTATGTCCTCATTTCTCAACTATGGCATTTCGTACCTGCAGATATTTGAATTAATTTGATTTGTGCAGGATGTTACAGTGCATGCGTGCTGTTAGTAGAAGAAATAGGCTAGACAAAGCATTGAAGCAGGCTTTAATTTTATTTTAGGGTGGAATTTCATATGTCTGCTTGCCTTTTCCAGTGGAATTATAGGTGAACACAAAATTAATCTCTGTTGGTTTTGCCTTTTTTTTTGCATTTTTATTTAAGTGACAGTTCTTGTGTTTAAATGTTAAATCAGTTGGCCCATCAACAAATAAAGCCATGAGGAGGGCTGGGGCTGCAGCAGTCCCACCTTGCTCATTTGCTCGTTCATCAGTTCCTGCGAGGGTGACGGCAGATACAGAATTTCATTTTTTTGACACAGAAATCATCTGACAGGAGAGCTGGTGCCTGCCCTGGAGGAGCTGAGGCTGGGAGGAGGGGTAGGAAGAGACAGGAAAATTTTAGCAGTCTTAAATAAATTCACAAATAGAATCAGTAGCTAAAATTGCCTCATTTAAACAGAGCCAGACGCTGGTCCAGCTTCCTGGGGCTGGTGGGGAAAAACATCAGTGGTGCCCTTTGTCCTGAGTGCACTGTGGGCACTGCAAGCCTGAGGAAAAATCCTGGAGGGGATTTCCCTCAAATGGGTCCATGCTGGTGCGAGGGGTTTAGCAAGGTCATCCCCACCATGGAGTCCTAGAAACCCTTCCTCCTGAGATGAAAAAGGCAGAAATCAGCTCCTGAAGTCAAAAACGAGAGGGAAGCAGTCAGGTACAAGCTCTGCTGCTGGTGCTGAGAGACTTCTCCCAAGCTGTCCTGGTTTGAGCCAGGATGAGACCAGTTTTCTTTCTTGTAGTTTCTGGACCAAACCAGGACACCAGCACAGCCACCCCAGGGCTTGTCAGAGATCTTGTGGCTTCTCAATGGCACAGGCAAGTTCTTGTGATACACCAGGCCCCAGGGGAAATGGCCCTAACCAGCTTCACCTGGGGAATGTCGTGCACCTGTGTAAGAGCAGGGTGAGGAGGAGAGAAGCCAGTTTTTTCCAGCAAAGGAAAAAATCAGCCCCAACAAACAATTGCCCAAACTCGGCAAGTGTCTGAAAAAGCCAGAAATGCCGACTCACCTCCAGACAGCAGAGAGGGGGGAGAAATGCCTGTGAGTACGTCTGTGGTGAGGACAAAGGTGAGTTTGTTTGGCTGTGAACACTGGCACCGTTTCAGCAGCTTTTCAGCCGTGAGCTGTGTCCTGCCGGGGAGCAGCACTGGCTGGGCCGGGCCTGCCCTGCCCGCTGGAGCTGCAGCTCTGACCACGGCCTGGCCCCCCCCGGGCTGGCAGCACGGCAGTCACAGATGGCAGAGAAGGCTACTGCCCACACACTCTTCTTTCGGATATTAGTAAAAATAACCAAGATGCCCTCTTTTCGTCCTTCATTTTGTTTGTGTCAATCTGGCTTTCAGCTTTTCGGTTCTGCGGGATTTGAGGTACAAACGCGGGAAGGAGATGTCTACAAAAGCCAACTGTTTCCTCACAGGATTTAGGGAAAACAGTTTGTCTGGTACCTGTTGTGTACCCACTTGTTTTCACTCTGGGTTTTTTTTGTCTAGCTTTTGAGCCGTCAGAGCCTTTGACCCCTTTGTGTCTCAGTTCCTCATATCTCAAGACGGGAAAGCTGATCCTTCCTTGCCACAGGAGTGCTGTGAGGAGCTGGGACTGTACCAAGCTTGAAAGAGGAACAGGACTGAGCAGTATTATAGTAGTATTATTGTCTTGCTGTCTCTGGTTGTACTTGTAACTGCTGATTCTTAAATATATCCTCTGGGGGGGGTGGCACACAACCGCTGTGGCCAGACCTTTGCTTGGGATGCAGCCCAAGAGCTGAGCTGCTGTCTCTTGCCTCGGGTCAGCCCACAGCTCAGGGATGGAGACACGAGGGCTGTGGGGTGACATTTCCACAACCAGAGCACTAGCACTGGGGTCAGGCTGCAGCAGGTAACACCTCTATCACAATGAATTCTCTGGTTTGCTCTGCAAAAAAAATGTCTTGTTCTGTACTTCGCTTCCCCTCGCCCTGGTTTGAAGTGTTGAAAATGCCTGAAGTCTGATCCTGCCTTTGCTTTCATGGTCTGTATCACCAAGATGAATCGTTCAAACTAGTGAGGGAATAAGACTAAATATGTCTGCATGGTTGTCCTGTTGTGTTTACTGAGCAAGCAGATCACACCACAAGGTGTACATAGACTTCCATTCTGCTGTCTTGAAGGCAGTGTAAACATGGAATAGGTCTCCTAAAGGCAGTGCTGCAGCACAGGACTTACAGAAGCATAAATAAGAGCAGCATCTGGTGCTGTGGAAGCACAAAATGAATTAGGATTTCTAAAATAGTTACAAGGGACGAAGTGTCTGACAGCACTGGCTGTTGAAAGCTATCATTTATTTCCCAAACAAGTTACGTCACCAGACTGCCCTCATAATTATGGCCATGAAAACAGAGGCAAGGCAGTAAGCTTTTTCCTCTTGGATTCTAAAATAACATCAAATGCCTATAACTGCCAGAATTTCCAAAGACCTGAGCCCACTAAAAGCCTGTCTGAAAGGTTAGTAGCATAGGTAAGTCGGACTTATTATGGAAAAATTCTCTTTGTGGATTGTATTAATTTAAAGCAGGCCGTTTTCGTCAAAGTCAAAACAGAAAAACACACTCATTCCTATCAGCATTCAGGGAACACCTAGGAATAGATTCCATGGGAGCGTGGATCAAGCAATTTCCCCGGGAAGTCTATCCCTGGCTTATGCAGGCTCTGAGCTCTGCTGCTCATTGGCTCCCCAGGATTGATTACATGTCTTGCTTAAGAAGCTTTCAACAAAGGAAGCTGCGCTGATGTTGAAGTGTAAGGTCAAGTTCTCCTTTTGTGTAGGATGTTGTAAATCAGGAGCTATTCCACTGCCTGCAGCAGGGTAACCCCTGATTTACACCACTCTGGCAGCAGGAGTGGGCACCTGGTGAGAGGCTGGCTCTTGCCTCCTTGTCCTGCCCTGATGGCCCTGCAGATGTGCAGGGTGGCCCCAGGAGAGGATCCGCTCCGTGCTGGCACCTGACTGAGGGGCAGGGAAGGAGGAGAGAAGGCAGAAGGTGAGCACACAGCTGCTGTGCCAGCTCTGCCTCCTCTCCTGCTGCTGCTGCAGGGCAGGTGGCACAGCCTCCTGGGGCTGGGGGGAAGCTTGGCTCTGGCACATCTGCCCAGACATCTATTCAGGCTGAACTCAGTTTTTGCTGCTTAACGCCAAATTGATGCCTATTTCACCTTCTGTTCCCTGCTGTATATATACCAGAGTTTATTAAAAAAAAATAATATATATATATATATATATAGTCTGGAGGAGAGTGAGGTGTTTTAAATACCAATAAAGGTCTCTCCTGGGCAAACTAAAACAGAAGTGCTGGTTGGCAGCTGCAAGAGTTCCTGAGAACTTAAGACTCCGGCTGGTCAAGAGGCCTCCTGTGTACAATCCTGTATAAAACCTGGGAAAGGTGCCTTATTAAAGCAGCCAGGCTGAAACAAGTAGTTAATCACAGCCATTTTCCTTGCCCCCTCCCTGCTCACTCAATGGTTTTGTAACACTACGCAGAACAAATATGCTATTTTATGCACATCTTAATCCATTTCCCGTTAGGCAGAAGGTCTGGGACTTGGCTTTGATCCCCACTCTGCCCAAGGCAGCCATTTGCCTAACAAGGGCTGTGTGTGCTGGTGTTGGGCTGCGTGACCTCCATGTAGCCAAGAACTTGTGACCATGCACGTTGTCAGGACATGGAGCCTAATTTCTTTGCTTTCCTGAGCTCAGGAAGTAGAGAGTTGGACTTTTTTTTTTTTTTCTTTTTCTCCAGGATGGCATGACAGCAGTCTGGTTGCATCATGGCTATGTGTCAATTGAAGCAACCCACAGCTACAGCAAAGATTCATCCCCACAGCCCAAAGGGCCCTTTGCTGCATGGCTGAACTCTGCTGCCAGTCTCACATGTCTCAGAGGCAGAAACCACTGAGAAGCTGCTGGGTTTTGTGCATCGTTGTTGTTCCTGTCCTTATCAGGGTTTATGATGCTGCAATTTGATGTCTGGGATTTAAATAATCTGGTTGGAGAAGGAAAAGGAAATAGCATTTTAAGCAAAAAGTCAGATTTTTAATTGTTCTTTTCAAGGCGTGAAGGGACCCGAGTGCTGACCCTGCTTGGTTTCACATCTTGGAGCTGTGCTGTGTTTATGAAGGGCTGAGGCAGACAAGGGCAGTGGCAGGAGGTGGTGAGATTGGCCTATTTTCACTCCCTGAGGGGAAACCAGCCTGAAGCTATAACGCTGTGAAACCTGGTTTTTGCTTTGCTGTGCTTGACTCCATCCAGCTGCAGAAACATGCTTTGTCTCAAGTTTACAGACTGCTCCTTGTCAGCCCTGCTGGCTTTGTGCTGCAGAATTAAACAGAATTACCTGGCAGACCAGGACCTGCGTTCCTTTCCTCTTCTCAGCCCATAAATTATTGTTCTCCTTCACATACTAGCTGGCTACATTATTTGCCTAAGCACCACCCATTAACCCCCTGTTTGAGCCTCACAATCTTTAGTAAAAATATATATTTTCCTGCGCCCTTTCAGGGTAGTTGATGATGTCCATTAACAGCGGGGGACTGTGAGGCACAAAAGGCTCAGGACTCAAATCCCAAAGATCTTTAAGTGCCTAATGAGGCAGGCAGACACACCAGTAGGATATTTCAAGTGCAGTTAAGCAGTACTGGCAGCCAAGTCTCATGGCCAATGGGTCGTATGACCCTCAGCGAACCACTTTGGACTGGGTTTTACAGATCTGGGAGGATAAGCTGGTTGTTTCTGGATGGCTTCTGTTGTGGGCAAAATGGGACTGTGAGTCAGGCTCCTTGGTGTTTTAATTTTCCAACCTCAAAAGCCAGTTGGCTCGTTCTGGCCAGGGTGAGCATGCAGCCAGGCAGGTAGGCAGTGGAGGATGAGCCATTGATTCCACCTGGCTTCTGTGCAACCTCTTCACTTGACTCAGTGCCTTGTTCCCAGCTCTTGGATGCAGCACACCTTGCCCTGCCAGAGGGGTGCTCATGGTGAAAACCTGAGTGGTTCCCTCTTCTTGGCCAATATTCCTGCCAAAAAACTCTTTGAAAGTGCCACCTGTGCATGCTGAAGAGCAGGTGGAGTCCTGCTTCTCCAAACCTGCAGATCTTTGCTAAGGATTTTGGCTTATGACCCGTGGCTGAAATAACATAGCAGTGTATTTCTAGTAGTAGTGCAGCAAGTACCCAGACAGCTAGCAGGGGAAAGAGGGCCTATGGGGATCAAGCAGGGGAAAAGGGCCAGATCCGAGTCTGATCCATCTCCAGAGAAGGAGGAGATCCCAGGGAGGATGACAGACACATGGTCAGATGGGGATCATCCCCAGTGCAGCACAGCTCCTCCTGCATGGGCTGGGGGGCAGTTGCTGCTCTGGGTAGCAGGGTGCATTTTGGCTATGTTGCCAAAATGAGGCTGCTGTGAAGGTAACATCCCCCTGGGCACACCTGGAATGAAGGATGGAGGCAGAGGGGAGGCACACCTGCACTGGAGATGGATTTCATAGCCTCGAGTGACCCCTCTGCACAGGAATGACCTTCCTCCAAAACCTGTGGCACGGTCACCACCTCACCTGCTCTCGGGGCCAGAAGATGCAGAAATGTAATGGTGGGGAGTGTGCTTGGGTGGGTTTGCAGAGCCCACTTTCCACGGATACTCCTTAGCTGCTCTGCAGAGCCCTTTCCTCCACTCGGGAGCCTTTCTTGCCCAGCAGCCTGCCTGTCACTGACTCAGCAGCTGCTGGTGTTCCAGATGAACTCTGCACCTCAGTCTACCTACCCATAAAACTGAGATGGTCCCTGTTCCACAGAGACAGTCTGAGGAGTAACTGGTTAACGCTGATAAAGTGCTTTGTGCAGCTAGGGCTGTAAAAGTGCCAAGTATTATTATGAGTCCCATGTCTTTGCTTTACTGTGTCAACCAGACCAAAGAGCCTCCTGGTACCAGAGCAGCCTCCTGCAGCACCCACTCCCCACACAGCAGAGGCCACACAAAGCAGATTAGCCTCCAGCTGCCCTTTTCAGCCCAAAACCAGAGGCACCTACTGCCTGGGGCAGGTGACTGAGTATCCAAAGAAAAATTTAGACTATTTACTTGTAAATGCTTGGCTGCAAGAGGCTGAGTTTTTCTGCTTGAGTGACTGAGAACCCAGTCCCTTGCTGAAAAGGGAAATGAGATTTTAAACCAATGAATTTCAGGCCATGCTCTGCATATACCTGGGAAATCAGTGTTTGGTTGGTGTCTCACAATTTGTGTGGGTAGTTGTGCATTTGTAAGCATTTGCAGCCACTTGGAGACTGAGTTAGTGCTGTTCAGCTGAGTACACCAAGAGGGTACTTACCTGCTCCTTGATTCACACTTCTGCTTTGATGTGCTACTTGACCATTTTTTTTCCCCAAACAGTGTGATTTCTGACAGATCTGGCATTAATAGCTGCTCTGACTTTTTAACTAAGGTGTGCTTTTTTGGGTTTTTTTGTTTGTTTGTTGAGTTTGGTGGTTTTGGTTTTGTTTTTTTATATCCCCTCACACACTTAAGTTATTTCTTTCCTTTTCTTCACATAATCCTTCACACACATGACAATTACCTGTGGCCTGCCACATCTGGCTGCAAAGAATTGTTGATAGCAACCAAAGTCTCTAAGAGATGAAGTGCTGAGTATTTGGAAAGTGACCCCCTTCTCCCTGGCTGTCTGCTCTGCAAAACTGAATTATCTTGTGACCCTTGGTGCATTTTGAATTTGATACAATTAACCAACAATTCAAATCATTGAGGGGGGGGGGGGGGATGGAAGGAAGTGCAGACATACACAGAAACTATTCCATCAGACTAATTTTGGAGGAAACTCCAAAATTGAGTAATTTTGATATAAATACAGCATTCAACAGAGGGAAGCCAATCATTGTTTGCTAGAAGTAGCAAAAAAAAAGATGATTGCATCCTGGAATGGCTACCAATGTGTAAGGCAGAAAGCATGCCCACATTCCTAGCCCCTATGCCAAAAGCTAACAAGCTAAGCCATGTGTATCTCTACATCAGAAATGCACACTTGTCCAGCACTCTAACTCACAGGGATATGGAGCTGCCTCTGCATTTTACCCACTGTTTCATCTTGCAGACATAGAATCATAGAATCATAGAACTGTCTGGGTTGGAAGGAACCTCAGAGCTCATCAAGTCCAACCCTTGCTCCACTCCCCCCGTGGTTCCCAGCCCATGGCACTGAGTGCCACATCCAGGCTCTTTTGAAATATCTCCAGGGATGGAGAATCCACCCCTTCCCTGGGCAGCCCATTCCAATGCCTGATCACCCTCTCCAGAAAGAAATCCTTTCCTAATATCCAACCTAAACCTCCCCTGGCAGAGCTTCAGCTCTGCCAGGGGAGGTTTAGGTTGGATATTAGGAAAAAATTCTTTAGTCCATGCCCTCTTGTCCCACTGATATCAGCCCAACCCCCCTGGCTCCAACCTCCTTTCAGGGAGTTGTAGAGAGTGATGAGGTCTCCCCTGAGCCTCCTCTTCTCCAGCCTCAACACCCCCAGCTCCCTCAGCCCTTCCTCACAGGACTTGTGCTGGATCCCTTCACAGCCTCCTTGCTCTTCTCTGGACCTGCTCCAGCACCTCAATCTCCTTCCTGAGCTGAGGGGCCCAGAAGTGGACACAGGACTCGAGGTGTGGCCTCATCATCTCCATGATGATCAGCTGCTTTAGAAACTCCTAATGCTTGACACCTCTTGAGCTTCTTATGGATGGGTGATGCACCCAAGAGTGTCACAAGGCACCATCTGCAGCCGTGCTTGGCCTGGCATGAAATCAGACTGGGAGTCTCTTTTCATCTTCTTGCACCTTGAGGTTTGGTCCCAGAATTATGTTTCCATTTTAACTGTCTGTCAGTGGGTGATCTTGCTCCTGGTGTCAGCAACCACAATAAGCATGGAAGGAGTTTTGCCCCTGGCTGTGGCAGTAATGACAGCTGGAATACCCCTTGGCCACATCCTCAAATTTACACTGTGAGCTGTTCCAAAGAGCAAATATATTCCTTGTGTATTTTATGCAACACAATGAGGCCCTGGTCTCTAGACTCTACCATAATTCTACTAATAAATAATAACTCAACACTGAGATTAACACTGCCATACAGAGACTTTCTGATTTGGTACATTAACTTCTCATTCTTTTCTTGCTGTGAATGTAAGCTGTAGCTGGAGATACAAAGTGCTATGGAGATTACTGTAAGTATTCTGATCTTCTGAACCCTGAATGGAGGTCGCTGTTGTATAATAAATTGCATTAAAATATAAATGAAAAGAAATCAGGTACAATTTTTCCAGCAAGAATTATTCACAAGAAGCTTCATGGAAAAAAATGCCTGCATTAGCTCCAATAAGAGCCAATATTTCTTTCAGGTGGCTGTCTGAAGCTTTGCTGATTGTTTGAAGAAACCAATAGCAACATCTGAGGTGATATTCAGGGCTTCCAAAGACCTCCCTCGCCTCAGTGATTTTACAGAGCTGGGACTGGTTTTGTTTCACTCATTATATCAGTTCAAGAAATTCCTCTTCCTAATAAAATTATTTTTTTTCCTGCTCACCAGAGTGCAAAGCTGAGCCAGGCTGGCTGATCAACAGCAGCACGGTGACCTCAGTCCCATGGGAATGATCCTGGGTCCCACAGGAATTGACAGACAAACCTTCACTGACTGCTGCACTGGAGATCCCTGCTAACATTGGGACTCCCAGGTGTTTGTAATCCTGCCAAAAAATGGCAATTTTCTCTGACAATGGGAAGGGAAATTGCAACTGAGGCCCAGTTTCTCTTCTCCCCACCATGACATATTAGGCAAACTGACTAGGGTGGTGAGTTTTCTTTTTCAAAATAGAGAATAATACCTTAGAATAACAAGATTAGGTCCATTTTCCCCACAAAACATAGTCAGGGGTAATTTGAATGACACCAAAATCAATAAAGCATCAGTTGTGGAGAATCCAAAGGAAATTATATTCTCAATTCCTCTAGCTGTGAACTGGCAGCCTCCTCTGCCACATGCTTGAGTCCAACCTGAAGGTCATCACCAACACCTGAGAGGGAAGGAGTTTCTTCTGAATTAATGGATCAACTGAGCTTTAGAGGATGAAATCAGTGAAAAATTTTAAGTGATTCAGAGTCTACCATAGTTTAAGTTGTACCTGTGTGGACCTTGACCACAGGAGGAGGCTGTTATGGGGAGTCCCTCTTTCACAGTTATTTTACACTGTTAAAATTGTCTGATGCCAGGGTGCTGTGTTTTTACAAGGTATTTCAACTTTAACCACTTCACTACTGTGGTCTCAGCTTCCCTGTGTCACTGGAGTTCTTTTGGGATTTGAATGAGTGAAGTCTCAGCCCTTCAGAGAACTTCAGAGCAAGGCACTTAACAGGTATTATTCTAAAAGGTCCTTCTGTTTTATGAGCTATACTTGCACATTTAACAGGTCACTTTCTATTGCAATTTATGTTTAAGTGCACTGGAAGGTTATTCCTTTGTGTGCTATTTAATGTAAGAGGATTTTCTTCTAGTTCTCTTAATATGGGTGTTGTTCTGATGGTACTAAACTTAATTCCACGAACAGTTGTGCTCACTTAGTGGATATTCATTCAGTTCATCCCATTCATTCAATTCCTTTCACACAAATTCATTCCAGTTCTCTTAAAACCTTTTACTTTGCAGATTAGGCATCATATGTGAGAATGAGTTTGTCGGCCTGTGAAATGCAAATATTCCTCAAAAAAACCCATACTAACACTTTTAGTATTCCCATGAAGAAAATGATGGGGTTTTTTCTACCCTAATCAGCATGATATTTTTTTTTTTGTCTTTGAAGCCAAAGAATCATGAGGTATCTGTCCTCTAGTCACTAGTGCTACCAGTCAGATGTGCATATAAATACATAAACCTGTATACATACATATGTATAGACATTTGTATATATACACACACACATTTATATATATTATATGCTTGCTTCTGCTCCTATGTGCCAAGTTTTGGGGACAGACAATTTTTAGCAGCCTTCAAAGCCAAGGTATCTGAAAGGTTGCACCTGCCTGATTTCACAAGAGCAAGTATGAACATTTAGTCAGTGTTTCTGAAAATGATTCCCAAAATAAAATTGCTATTTCCACCCTCAGGAGCTGCAGGATCCAGAAGTACAAGCAGCCCCTTATATAACTCACCTTATTGCTATTGTGAGCTGAGCACAAGAGGCAGATGTTTTTTTTCAGGGTGCTATAGGTGTTTTATTTGGTAACAAGTTACTTGATAAAGAAATGATTAGGCTAATTGATGGAAAAGCTAGATAGAAATAGGTTAAAGAGGTCTTAAAGTAGAGCTTAAAAGAATTAAATCTGGCAGTCTTTATTTAGCAGAGACAAAAATAAACAAGCTATCAAACAAAGAACAATAACAGGAAACAAAGGGTGTAAGTGACACAGTGCTAGATAAGCAAGAGAGCCACTGGTGCACCATATCTTTTCTAATATCTAACTCATAAAAGGAAAAAAAAATGTACATATGTGAACATGTTATCACTACATTGTTTTTTTCCATTTTATCTGTCACAACAGCAACTACAAACACGCAAAAATGTTGAGATAGATGGATATAAATAATATTTAACTTGACCCATGTGCTTTATTTAAAAATCAAGACTCCCTAAATCCACTTATTTTTGCCTCCCTCCTTTCCAGAATAGCAGGAAAACAAATTAATATTATTATCAGGTATGGTTATGCTCCCAAATTGTACTTTGTTGCCATCATGTAGTTCTCCCTGGAATGTTAGTTCCACAGGTGTATTATTATTATTATTATTATTATTATTATTATTATTATTATTATTTGCATTACCAGAGTGCAACAAGACTGTTGGGCCTGCCCTGAGAGCTTTTCCAAGCATGGAATGAGAGAACTGAGGGATACAGGCAGGAGAGGCAACCTGGAGAAGAAATGTGAAACTATTGCAGGCATTGCAGGAAAGAAAAGATTTAAGAGTTTTGAAGAAAAATTACCCAGAGCGTTTGGGCTGTTTATAGGATCCAGAGAAATAAGAGGCACCAGCACCACCACAAAAATGCACAAAAAAACCTCTTTGAACAAGGATGCTGTGAAAAGGGGGATTATGATGTGACTGGAGCTGCAGGTAGATCCCAGCAGTGCATGGAAATGGGAAGGAAGGTGAAGGCAAGATGCTGAGGCCTTTTAAAATAAAGACATTTAGGTAAGGACTGGGATGATGGAGTAGGCTGAGCCAGCACAGGGATGGAAAGAGAGAAATAATATGATGAAAATGACAGACTAAGAAAAATTGTCTTTGTAGCAGCATTCTCAATAAGCATGAGCAAGTCAAGGTTATATCTTCCAAGGCCAAAGGAAAGGATGTTGCAGTAATTGAGATTTGAGAAGATGGGAGTGTTAGCTATATGGACAGATTTAGATCCAGTCTGATCATAAAGGACAAGGGAAAGGTCTGAGTCAGAGATGATTACAAAGAGGCAGATAATAGTGTAGCAGATAAAGTCGAGAGCACTTGTGGGAGAAGTCTCGACACTGTTTTAACTACATTGAGCTTAAAATGACATTAAGGTTGTCAATTAACCACTTTTTATCCAGATGGTCCAGGGATTGGAGGCTGCAGTATTTGTGTGCTGTCTGGGCTGATTAGAGCCCAGGCACCATATGCTGCAGCACAAAGGGATGGAAACCAGGCTCAGAAAGCCAGTGACAGCCTAAGCATCCCAGAACCCTCCTCATACACAAAACTTTAATGACTTGTGCTCTCAGAGATGCAAGTAGCCATTAGGTGAAGCATCAGGCAGGTGACTAAAGCATGTTTGTGCCAGGTCACATCATCTTCAGGCATCTGAGCTGGCAGGTGTGGGACAGGCTGCAGGTTGGTGCTGCAGAAGGTGGAGTCCCACAGAACAGTCATAGAATCCTAGAATCACAGAATGGGCTGGGTTGGAAGGGACCTCAGAGCTCATCAAGTCCAACCCTTGATCCACTCCCCCCGTGGTTCCCAGCCCATGGCACTGAGTGCCACATCCAGGCTCTTTGGAAATATCTCCAGGGATGGAGAATCCACCCCTTCCCTGGGCAGCCCATTCCAAGGTCTGATCACCCTCTCTGCAAAGAATTCTTTCCTAATATCCAACCCAAACCTCCCCTGGCAGAGCTTCAGCTCTGCCAGGGGAGGTTTGGGTTGGATATTAGGAAAAAATTCTTTAGTCCATGCCCTCTTGTCCCACTGATATCTGCCTGACCCCCCCTGGCTCCAACCTCCTTTCAGGGAGTTGGAGAGAGTGATGAGGTCTCCCCTGAGCCTCCTCTTCTCCAGCCTCAACACCCCCAGCTCCCTCAGCCCTTCCTCACAGGACTTGTGCTGGATCCCTTCCCAGCCTCCTTGCTCTTCTCTGGACCTGCTCCAGCACCTCAATCTCCTTCCTGAGCTGAGGGGCCCAGAACTGGACACAGGACTCAAGCTGTGGCCTCCCCAGGGCTGAGCACAGGGGCAGAATCCCTTCCCTGGACCTGCTGGCCACGCTGTTCCTGAGCCAGCCCAGGATGCCATTGGCCTTCTTGGCCCCCTGGGCAGTCATGAGGAGGTGACAGAGACACAAGCCAAGAGTTTAGTTAGGAAAGCAGCTGGATCTGCAGTGGAGAGGCCTAACTGTGAAAAATCTGAGTGGGATTTGATGATCGTAGCACACGTTACCTGGGGATAAAACGTAGAGTGACTCGAGGAGCAAGGCAGAGGGAAAGGGCTGGCTGGTACCCAGCAGGAGGTGGAAGGCATGTAAGAAAAAGCTCAATATATCTGCTAGTAAGTGGGCTAGAAATGCAGGAGGAAAAGCAAAAAGGCAGAAGCCAGTTACCAAACAGGACTGGAGAGTATTTCACTTGACGAATCAGGGTGGAATAATAGTGGTGACCATTAAAGTCATATGAGCAAGAGGCTGCTTGAGATCATGTAATGCTAAAGAAATGCAAAAGGGCACAAGGCTGGTTGGAAAAGATCTAGAACCAAATCAAAGGGGAGAAACTTATGGGAGTATTTCTGGAGATTAATTTCAGTGAGCTGAGCCTGAGCTGTGAAGTGTCAGAAATGGTTAAGGACAAAATTTCTTTTTAGTTTTCATTATATTTGAGAACATCTTTAAAGCATGATCAGAATGAAATGCTGAATGAATGATCAAGAAGTGTCTGTGCAGACACACACACATATATGAAGACCAATAAATATATATATAAAACAATATATTGTTTTTTATTTACAGCTGGAAATAACACAGTGGAATCAATTAAAGCAAGACCTCAACATTGCATCATTTTTCTAGCTAGTGTTTACAGCAAGGATGATGTCAGAAGCCAATGTGTATCATACCAAAAGTCAAGATGGTCTGAATGACAGAAGGGACCTAAAATTTCACCTCCCTTTGCTTGCTTCTGCTGCTTATTAATGTAAACCACAGAAGCCCGTGCTAATTGTAGAAAAATATTTTTCACTCTGGAAACAATTTTTTCACCATAAGAGGCACCAGCCCGTTTCCCTTGTGTTGTTTTTTTGTTGTTGTTTTTTTTGCTTCTCTGAAGTTTTCAGGAATTCCAGATGTAAAGTGTTGATAGTGAAGGAGACACCGAAAAATAATGAATAAAAATAATTTTTAAATTATTGTCTTCTGTCTCCTTCTCAAAGTACCTCTTGTCTGGTGCAAACACATGGTTGACCTCAAAGTGCCTTTAACTCATTGGCTTTTCAGATGGTTCAACCCTGATGATAGGAAACAAACCACTGGGAAAATTAAGCTGGAGAAAGACTTTTTCAGGAAGGCAGGAAAAGCTGAGGCAGTGGTGATGGATAATTGCAAACTGGCAGGGGATGAGCTTCCTCCCAGAGGAGCAAGTGGCAGTCCTGGCTGGAACTGCTAGATCTACATTACAAATATCATAGAATCATAGAATCCTAGAATCCTAGGGGTTGGAAGGGACCTCTAAAGATCATCTAGTCCAACCCCCCCTGCCAGAGCAGGGCCCCCTAGAGTACATCCCCTAGGAACGTGTCCAGGTGGGTTTTGAATGTCTCCAGTGAAGGAGACTCCACAACCCCCCTGGGCAGCCTGTTCCAGGGCTCCGTCACCCTTACAGTAAAAAAATTCTTTCTGATATTCAACTTGAACCTCCTATGCTCCAATTTACACCCATTACCCCTTGTCCTATCACTGGTCACCACTGAGAAAAGCCTAACTCCATCTCCCTGACACTCACCCCTTACATATTTGAAAACATTGATGAGGTCACCCCTCAGTCTCCTTTTCTCCAAACTAAAGAGACCCAGCTCCCTCAGCCTTTCCTCATAAGGGAGATGTTCCACTCCCTTAATCATCTCAGTAGCTCTGCACTGGACTCTTTCAAGCACTTCCCTGTCCTTCTTGAACTGAGGGGCCCAGAACTGGACACAATACTCCAGGTGTGGCCTCACCAATGCAGAATAGAGGGGGAGGAGAACCTCTCTTGACCTACTAACCACCCCCTTTCTAATGCACCCCAGGATGCCATTGGCCTTCTTGGCCACAAGGGCACATTGCTGGCTCATGGGCATCTTCTTGTCTACCAGGACCCCCAGGTCTCTTTCACCTACACTGCTCTCCAGCTCCATCACTTGGGATCATGAGGAGTCCAAGGTTACTTTAGGTTTATATTATTTTCTGCATTTCTTTCTTTGCTCAGGTCACCTGTGCTGTCCAGTTCCAACTCGACATTTTCCCTCCTCCAGGGGCTCAGGTTAGGGCTGCCCACAGCACCCGAGCTGCTGGGCACAGCTGCTTTGTAACCCGAAAATCCATTCTCCAGCATCCAGAATATTTTATAACATCACAAATCCCCGTTTCCTGAAGGCTCAGAGCAACACGACTCTCTTTTGTACAGTGGCAACAGGCCAAATTATAAAGGAATTTTAACGTTTTTGGTTTTTTTTAGTCTTACATTAATAATACTCCTGACATCTGTACCACCAATTATTTTACTTCCTATTTTTTTTATCGGGAAGCACTCGGAAAGCCTGGGCCTCTCGGGGATGCCTCTAACCACCAACCAACTTGCTCTGCCTGATCCTAGACGAGTCGTTTTCTCGCCGTGCCTCTTTTTTTCCCGTCTTTTCCATTCGGGAATATCCAGCATCCCACGGATCGTTCCCTTCCAGCCCCGAAACCTCCCTGAACGCCGCCGCCCCAGGACTACAACTCCCGGCAGGCCCCGCGCGGACTACACTTCCCGGCAGGCCCCGGGGCAGGGCCCGGCCCGTCACGTGACCGGGCGAGGCGTGCCCGTGCGGGGCGGGGATCGCTGCGCGCCGGACTCGGGGCCCGCGGCGGCGGCGGCGGCTGCGTCGCGGTGAGTGCCGGGGGGACCGGGCTGGGGGCTGCCCCCGGGTGCTCCGCCGCTCACCCGCATGCTCAGCCGCTCCTTGGGCCGGGGGTCCTTTCCTCCTGTCCCCTTTACACACCTGTCCCCGTCTTCCCCCACCTCAGGACGGGGGGTGCCGCCGGGCCGGGCCTTCCCCGCGGGCCGGTGCCTCAGTCCTTACCCTCGGGGCACGGCGCACCTCCCGCCCCTCGCCTTCCGACTCCCGGGGTTGCTGAAGGCTTTTGGGAGGGTGTCCCTCCCCCTCTTGCCGCCCCCAGAGCCCCAGGTCTCCGGCGGGACCCCGGGGGCACCTGCGGCTGCCGGGGGCTGAGCGGCCGGCGGGGCCTTGGGGCTGGCGGGACCCGGGCAGGGGGGAGGCGGCTGCGGGGCTGTTTGCAGCTGTTTGTTTGTTGCTGTTCGGCTCCGGCTTGTCCTGACTCACGGCCTGATGTGCTGAATCAATCGGGAAGCTGCTGAAGTGCAAAGCTCAGCGCCACGGCTTAGCAGAGGCAGCTTGGAACTGTAATGTTTTTACCTTTCCTGCGAAAAATAAGCGCTTTTTCTGCGGTGTGGAGGTACTCGAGTGCACTTTGTTTTGCTTCCAGACTTTTAAGGTGCTCTAGGTTTTCGATTTTGATTGGCTTAAATTCTGTTCTGAAGCATGTGACTTCTTTCAGTGTTCGCGGCTGAAAATCTGAAACCTTCCATTTCAGGGCGAACATTTTAGTTGATTTAAAGCTAGAAAGGAGGCTTGAAGACGAGAGACCGTTTCTGCCTGTTGGTCTTTGTACTATGGCAGTCAAGAAGTGTAATTCTTACTTTCTATTATTGGTAGTTGTTAGTTGGTTTGGGGTTTTTCAGATGTACATATAATTAAGATTATTAAAATGGGTATTGGTTTTTTTCCTTTCACAGAAAGCCCTGTTTTCCTTGGTGTAATAGAAAGCAACCTAGGCAAATTCGGCTTTAAATTGTGTGCATGTTAAGTGTTTTGTAGAATAACTTGTCATGATAGGCACTAATCAAAACCATAAGTGTTTTAAAGGTACCTTGGCTTTATTGCATAATATTTTGGTACAGTGTTGTCCTTATTGCTTGCAAGCAATCATTTGGTTGTTCAGCATTAACCAGATTTGAAGGGCAGGTGTCTCATGGTAAAGGATTAGAACACTGTAAAACCAGGACCTCTTCCCTGCTGGAGTTTTCTTTTAACACTCTTTTGTGGTTTAAGCAGTTAAAAAGTTAGGCTGTGTAGTTATTAACAAAGCTGGTTAAGTGCAGTGAGCCTTAACACATTTTTGGACATTTTTGAACTTTTTGGACTCTGTGTTGTAGCTTCATTGTGTTGCAGATGTAACAAGAGGTGAGATATAGAGATGCTTTCAATAAAATGCAGATTTTTCTCTTTTTGCACTGTATCATTCCACCCTTAGGTGCATCTTTCCTCAGAAGGAAACTTCCAAAAGAAGCACTGGCTGAAGGGACAGCCTTGTGGCATTGCTGAGGCTGAGCAAACTCCAGTGTTAATATTTGCCTGGCCTGTAGAGTTACAGTGTTAACAAACAATAGAATAAATCACTAATTTAAAGAGAACTGTAAATCTTTAATACTCTGTGTGTGTGTGTGCTCCTTTAGAGGAGACAACATACTAATTTTTCTAAGATCTTGAATCATGTAAAAATAAGGTTTCCTTCATGGTCTGTTCCTTCTGACTTTGCCAAGTTGTGTAGCAGCTTTCCTGACAGTCACTCCTGAATGTATTTGGGAAAATAAAAATAAAATGCCAGTATTCTTTGTGAAGGGATGAGAGAGGAAATGCTTGGCTGTGTGCAGTAAGATGCCCAAATATATTTGGGTAACTTAAGTGTGGTTTAAAGCCTGCATGAGATTTACACATGACAAACATTTCAAATCTGTGTCTTAAAGTCTTACACGAGAAAGTTCTTTTCAATTTCAACGTTGTGCCAAACCTCCTGACACAAGGAAAACATAAGGAGAACTAATACTGTTTGTTTGCTTTCTCCAGAATGTTTCTATAGCAACTATTCTGAGGTTTTGCTTCCTCTCTGAAATTTTTTTTTAAAAGTAATGTCAATTGCAGTATTCTGGCAGTTCTAACAGTGTCTTCCTACCTGTTCCATTCCTGACAGGGGCCAGCAGCAGCACAGAAGTTGTTTGAAAGGTGAAGGAATGAACACACTGTTGTCCTCCCATCTCATACTGAAGTGGACATCTCTGTTTTCTACAGCTGAAATGACTTACTAAGCCTGGAGAGAAGAGGAGAAATAAAAAGTAAGTGTTTTCAGGTGGATTTGGTTATGCTTTTATGTAAGATGGGATGTGCATTTTCCAACAAATTACAAGTAATGGGTGAGCAACTTTTTTGCTGGGTTGTTGCATGTGTGGAATGGACAGGCTGTAGGTCAGAGAGTGATGTGACTGCTCCCATAACAGCCAGAGTTAGAGGGGGAATACAGAAGTATCAAAGTTCTGTGCCCAGCAAAGGATCTGCCTGTTACTTGAAAGGAAGAGTACTCAGAAGGATGGTGACTTAGGCAGGAGAATCCCAGTCTCTTCATTCTTAGGGGCTGAAGCACAGAAGAGTTTGTAGATGACTTCATCAGACTCCTGAGTCTGCTTTTGAGACAGAAACAGACTCAGATTGGTGCTTTCTCTGTGGTATTCCTTGTATTCAGAGAAGAAGAAGGAACTAAGCACAGCAGATGAAAGAGAATGAGTCTGATGCATGAGTAGTATGTTTTATCAAAGGAAAACTGGAAGAAAGCCTCAGCAGGGGATGTCATTTTAACCATTACAGTGTCATTTTTTTTAATACAACATATCCTTGTAAAACAGACACCATTTCCATTTCTCTTGTGGAATCATCAGTTAAATCTTTAGCCATAGAACTACAGTGGCCTAAGGGGAAAGCTTTCAAGAAGAATGAGCAGAGAGCAACTGAAGGGTTTCTTAATAGAAAACTTTGAAGCTGTATTTGCTATCCCATAGGCTTTCCTGTCAACTGAATCAGCCCTTGACAATGTGGGAGGTATACATTCCCTGCAGGCAATGCAGAATAGAGAAAATAGACTGGGTGGGTTTAGAAAGCCATGGATCAGCCTTTGGGAATAAGTTTCCTACACATGTAATGCTGATTCTAGAGGTAATGTGACAAATGGTTCCTAAAAAAAAAAAAAATAAAAACCAACAAACCACTCACTCCTGTCATGCCACCTAATCTGGCTGGATTGAACAGCTGCTTCCTGAGCAGGGCTGCATGCATGGAGGGGAAATGGCTCCTTTCTTTGATCCATTCACATGACCAAACCTGTACTTTAGACCAGTGTAAATATTAAGAAAAAGTCAGGAAAAAGATAATCATTGTAAGGGAAAGATATTACACACAGAGCAAATAGAGTAGAAATGATAAGCAAGTACAAGTGGGCAGAAAAAGTTGTTAGCATACAGTACAAGGAATAAGCCTCTGGATATTGCTAGAAAACAGGCCTTAGGAAATAATTGTGTTTATGACCACTACAACAGGTGCAGCTTTTCCTTGTTACTATGATATGAAGCATGTGAAATCCCTAACTAACAGATCAGAGTCCATCAGAAGGTAAACTACTGTATGATCTCTGTGAGAGAACTTGTAATTCTCTTACAAGAAGGCTCGATAGGATAAAAGCCAGGGATCCCTCCCTAAGCTACATTTGCAGTGTAATTTGGAAGAAGGAAGCAGGTGGGTTGATAATTAGAAAAACTAGTGTTATAAACCTTTATGTTGGGCCTTCTTGGAAGTTGTGATTTACTTTGAAGTAGGATGGGAGTCAGATTCCACAAGAAGTTAAGACAGTAAGTAAAAGAGAAGTAAAAGTAAAAAGAAAAGTATAAGAAAACTTTCAGCTTAAGACAGTAGAAATACCATTCAAGATAAAACTGAAGAATTTTTTTTTTTTTACTTCCAGCTATTATTTATTCAATACTTGGTTTCCGTGTACAAGCTACAACATCTTGTTGGTTTTTTGTTTGTTTAAAGGTAAATACAGAAGAGGATAGGATCTGGTACCACTGAAAAAATATTTGCTGGGCTTTCTGCCAAGCTATTGGTACTTGCTTAATCTTAATTTTCCAGATATTCTTTTTTGGGTATAGCAGGCCTTTAAGTAGGAGTGGGCAGGCAGCTGGTGGACTTGTAATTTATTTGCTGAATTAGCAAATAAATAATTAGTGCTTGACTGTTGAGAAGTTCTGTTTGTTAGCACTTCTTATTGAGTCCTCTGGGGACAATGAGTTGCCCTTTCAAATACAGGGCATGTTAGAGAATGCCTCTTCAGGGAGAGGGAATGTTTCTGGTTCCTTGGAAGCAAATCCAGCATCCATGTGGAGTTGTTCAGCTTGCCCAGTCACAGCCTTTGCAGAGAACTGGCAGCATGGGGGATTCTGGAGTTCATTTTTCCTCTATTTTCCTAGAGAATAGATGTTCAAGTAAGCAGGTAGTTCCAGATTGCAAGTTTGTTTTTCTTCTGAGTGATAATTTATTTTTTTTTAAGATACAGACATGTTTATAATGCATTGCTGATAGATTTGATTGACTTAAAATCTGAGTGCAGAGGGACAAATACTAATAAGCATTCTACATGCACAATACCCCTTGAGGCTTGTACTGCTGGTGTGCTTTCTGTGCTCTGCTCATGGCTTGAACTGAGAAGGTTTTCAAAGAGATTTACAAGTTCATATGGTTTCCCTGGAAAATGTAGATTTAAAAAGTACATGTGAATGGAGAATATAATTTAGACATTAAGGGAGAAGACCCAGAGTGGCATAATCCAGCCTCAGATCAGTAGAATCCCAAGTATCCATTTAAGGAAAGGTAAGGGCTGCAGGCTGCAGTACTGAGAGGTTACAGATGAAAGGATTTTCCACCTTGTAACTGTGATGGTAAAGAAGAAACAGGAGATCCTATATTATATAAATAAGCCATGCTGACTCCAGAGGGCCCTGCTAGAAGCTTGATATGCAGAGGTGGTCTTTTGGTTTACATCATAGGTGTGATGTGCCCTTGAACTCTGATGGCAAGAAACCATAAATGCCTTTAAGTGGTGTAATAGGGCCTCTTCCTTTTCCTATTTAAATGGCATTTACCTCACAGTTAAGTCAGTTTCCTTTCCTTCTCCTTGCCATCAGTTGCATAACAAGTGACAGGTAATTGCTATTAGCCACAACTAAATACAAGTAACTAATGTATGAGCTGGCATTGCTTTAGGCATGTTTTTTTTTGTCTGTACTTTATGACTTTTGAATGTTAAAATATGTTTTTTTATTTAAGTAGTCTGAATATATCAGGTCAGAGAGCATGACCCACATCATAATGAAATTGAAAATAACAATTTTGCATCTAAAACCTCCCTGCATTGGTATCTTTCACTGTTGCAGGATATTTTTTATTCCCTTTAGAAATAAAATACAAGCAAATATTTCTGTGGTGTGAGTTTTTATTTTAACTGTTTGAAATTGAAATGCTCTGCCTTGTGCCATTTATTTTTTGTAGCTTTGTTAAACTTAGGAGGCCTCTGCTACCTTTTTTTATTCCTGTTATTGAGTATAGTTTCTATGTGCTAAAATATAACAGTTAAATGAGTGTGAGAGATGTATTTATTTCTGTGGACTTGAGTAGCTGGTTGGGGCACTCTGGCTCACTGTTTCTTTTTGCTTGGCTGGTGCTATTTTGTTAGGGACAGGTGGTGTTTGGAAAGCTTCCCTCATTGCTGTAGGTCTTTCTTGGGACTTTTGTATCCCTGTATAATTTTGAAGGTTAATACAATTTTAGAATTAGCTATAATGAGATGAATGGCTGCTTGTGAATTTATTCTATTAAATTCTCATTTTCTGGTATTAAAGATGCTGATATTTATTTCAATAATGCTCCAATGTAACTTAGATGCTGCTGTTGGCTCAACCCTTCAGGACTGCTGCTTTCCATGTGTTTTTTTTTATTATTATTACTTTTAAAAATGGTTACTTTCTTAATACTTAGAATGAGATACTTTTTCATCTCCCTTCATGGTTGTTTTAGCTTAATTTTGCTACTGTCTTAGTGAGAAATTCCAAGAGTTCTGTTCTATGTGTTGTCACTGAAAACCTATGTATTGTGTGTTACCTCCTCTGTGCAGTTGTGGTGCTGACAAATGTGGTTTTATTTTCAGGACTTGGACTGTATTTTATGCTTTTAATTTTATTATGGGAAACACAAGGCAGTATATTAATACCAGCTCTGTAGGTTGTTACTGTACCAAATAAAAATCTACAGTTTTTTGTGTAACACCACCACATCTTGTCATTATAAATCTGCTTTTTCATTTTTTGTATTTTCTGTTTAAATTATTTATGTCCAGATCTAAATATATCTGGACACACATGAATAATTTTTTCAGCTGCCTTTAGTGCATGGTAATTTAGCTGTTTAATTTCCTTACTCATTCCAGATCAACCTATCTCACATTATAGACTACAAAAAGTGAAAAACTTGATTTTAAAATTGTTGTTGCTTCAAATGATTGGTATGGGTGAAACTGGAAGGTGTTTTTTCAAAAGTTTTAATGCAGTGATGGAGGATCAAAAGTATTAAATACCTGTCAGGTGGTGCTCACTCAGTTTACTTGGTTCATCTTACTTGGTCTCAGATGTTTGTGGCAGAAATCCTGGAGAGATGACTTTGTTCATGGGTACAAACTGGTTCTTCAGATATGTAAAGATGTAAAGATTTTAGATTGACACAAGCATGGTGATAGTTATATAGTTATAAAGTATAGTTATATATAAAGATAGTTATAAAGATATATATATATATATATATATATATATATATATATAAAGATAGTTATAAAATACTTGGTGTGATTGTAGTGTGAAGATGAAGCTTTAAAAGTCTCAGCAAAATGTCAAATGAGCTTTAATTTGTTCCTGAATCATAAACAATGAGAACCAGTGGCACCAGGCTATTGTCAAGCTAAACATGAATTGTGGTGCTTTTTCCAAGCCCACATCCTCTGACTTGTTGACAATAAAGAACCATAAGGAAAGAATAGCTGGGCATTTCAGGTTTCTCAGCACTCAAACTTATTTACAGGTTTTAAAGTTTAATTTGATTTTCTGTGTGGCTGTGTATTTGTGTCTCTTATTCATAAAATGTAGATAGGATATTTGAGTTGTTATCTTAAAATCTGGCCTGCAGTTCCTACCCTTTAAAATGTTGTTGTGCCTCCAGTCCCATGAATCCTAGGAAACACAAGTATAAATATAATCTTTAATGAAAATACAGATCCCAAGTAGTTTAATTGTTGTTGTAAGATCATTGGAGCCTACATTTCTTGGTAGTGTTACTATTATTAAGTTCTGGTGACTTTAGCAAGCTTTGTTTATTAGTTCAAGTTAAATCCAGTAAAATTGCTTTGTCTCCTTGCTATTTTAGATTCAAGAAAGAATGTTCATCTGTTTATAACTGCAGAATATTGTAAATAAAGTTGTCTGATTTGTTTTAAATTTTCAGAGTAGTTGTACATCTGTTCAGCTGCTGAAAAAGCACGAGGTTTGTGTGGGTTTTGGTTTTTCTGTGTGGAAGTGCTGACGAGAGATATTGGGGAATAAAATGTGTTTGTTGGCAGTGGAAAACTACTTGCAAGATTTTTCTCTATGTGGAAGGACTGCTGCTGCTCCATGATAATGAGAAAGTTGTAGCTATTTTAGGAGAATGATGAAGTATGTTTTTGAATTGTTCATGGCAGCATTACTTTGGGAAGTTGCCAGAAGCTGCTTCAACAATTTGACAGAAAAAGAAATAATATGTAAAAGGAAATATTCCGTGTTCTTTTTCAGTGCTTTTGAAAACTTGTTTGCTCTTTTGATATAGAGGAGTCTGCTTCTTTAGGTGTGCATCCTTGTCTCATGGGTACTTTTAAATGAGAACTTAATAGTTTCTGTTACCATAAGATCACAGGAGCACAGAGTAACTCAGGGTGGGACTTGAGATCTCAAGTTAAACCCCTTGCTCAAAGCAGGATCAGGCCCAGTTGCTCAAGGCTTTATTTAGTTGGAACTTAAAAACCTTTGAGGATGAGAGTACAACCTGGATTGCCAGGAAGCTGAAGAGGAGCCAGCAGTGTGCCCAGGTGGCCAAGAAGGCCAATGGCATCCTGGGCTGGCTCAGGAACAGCGTGGCCAGCAGGTCCAGGGAAGGGATTCTGCCCCTGTGCTCAGCCCTGGGGAGGCCACAGCTTGAGTCCTGTGTCCAGTTCTGGGCCCCTCAGCTCAGGAAGGAGATTGAGGTGCTGGAGCAGGTCCAGAGAAGAGCAAGGAGGCTGTGAAGGGATCCAGCACAAGTCCTGTGAGGAAGGGCTGAGGGAGCTGGGGGTGTTGAGGCTGGAGAAGAGGAGGCTCAGGGGAGACCTCATCACTCTCTCCAACTCCCTGAAAGGAGGTTGGAGCCAGGGGGGGGTTGGGCTCTTTTCCCAGGCAACTCTCAGCAAGACAAGAGGGCACAAGAGGTCTCAAGTTGTGCCAGGGGAGGTTTAGGTTGGACATTAGAAAGAATTTCTTTAGGGAGAGGGTGCTCAGGCATTGGAATGGGCTGCCCAGGGAAGGGGTGGATTCTCCATCCCTGGAGATATTTCAAAAGAGCCTGGATGTGGCACTCAGTGCCATGGGCTGGGAACCACGGGGGGAGTGGAGCAAGGGTTGGACTTGGTGATCTCTGAGGTGCCTTCCAACCCAGCCCATCCTATGATTCAATGAACCTCCCTGGGCCCTGTTTTCACTGCTCTTACAGTGCAAAGTAGTTTGGTTTTCATTGGTGTGTTTCTCTGTTTTTTTAAATGAAGCTGGAGTCTAGGTTGCTTCAGTTTCTGTGTCTTGTCCTTCTACCAGTCTCCCAGGCTCTTCCCAGTAACCACATCAAAGGTATTAGTGGGCAGCTGTGAGGTCCCACTGAAGCTGTCTCCTCAGGTGGGATGATACCCTTATCTCTCAGCCTCTCATTAATGACACCCTCATTTATTTCTCAGCCTCTCATTAAAGGGCAGGTGCTCCAGAGCCTCGTCATCTTGGTCACCCTCTGCTGAACTTGCAGTTTATCAGTGCCTGTTTTGGACTGTCCAGAAGTGGACACACTGTCTAATGGATGCTCTCTAATGTAAAGCTTATTTACAGTTTACTTACAGAAATCAGGGAAATGTGGGTAGCTATAAATGTGCTTATTATGTTGGGGTTTTTAATGTGTGATTGGATTTCAGAACAAAATTTAGATCATGGCATTAAAAGAATTCTTCCACTTACATACTGATGAAACAGCTTCCATTAATTTTAGGGAAAATATTTGGATTTAAATATCTGACAGATAATGCCTTACCTTCAGTATGTATTTATTCAATTTAATTAGCTCTGAATAAATCTAATTTGCATTATTGAAGTGCTAGAAATGAAACAGTAGTTGATTGTAATTCTCTAATGGAATACTGGATAGAAATTGAAGTTAGTGAGTAAATTTGTTTTCACTGTGAAGTATCTTTCAAGAAATCAGTCTCATGGAGGGCTGGGGGAGTTTTAAGTGAAGTGAACTTGGGTGCACAGAAACATAAACGTGAAGGTCTGCAAGAGCTGCAGAAACTTCTGTCTGGAGTGGCAGTGTGGAGGGGAGGCAAGCTCTGTCCTGCTGGGGTGCTGGGCTCTGCAAAGGGACATTTTTATACAGGAAAATAATGCAGGAAAATAATGCAGGAAAATAATGCAGGAAAATAATGCAGGAAAATAATGCAGGAAAATAATGCAGGAAAATAATGCAGGAAGCAGTGGAGGGAGCAGAAGGCTTCTGAAACAATTGATTCTGTTACTTGTGGGCTCCTGTGACCTCTGCTGGAGTTTGTCTGGGGCTTTGCTGGTGGAGTAGCTGTGGTTGCAAGATCAACATCCAGCCGGGGTGTGCCTGTGTACCTGCAGCAGTCAAAATTTCCATTTAGCTGTGCAGAGCTATTCGAGTTGCTACATTTTTAAAAAGTCGCTTTTCTAGGGCTTGTTTATGCTGACTTGTCTCCAGTGGTTGTTGCAGACTTAATTTAAATTTATGTGGGCTCTTGTTTAAACCACTTTCTCTGCTGATCCAGAAAAACTGGGGCTGCTGTGCTTTGGTCTCTGTCTCACATTGGTATTTCTCCTATTCAGACCAGAAGAGTGGACACTCCCCCTTCTGGTGTGCTAACTACAGTTACAGCTTAGGAAAGGAGGATTGTTTTTAAATGCAGGAAATTCTGTGGAACTCAAACTCTTTTTTTTTTTCTTCTCTCTCTCTTTTTTTTTTTTTTTTTTTTTTATGAGGCACTTCGGTTTCAAAAACTGTGCAATAAATCTTGGTATTTTGTTCTTGTTTTCCTAAAAATCTTTATCCATATGCCCCAAGTAGGTTGCATTTCATAGTACTTGTATCCTCTCACTTTCAGCAAGCACTCCAGTGTCTGTTGACTGAACTAATGAGAGTATTCAAACAACTGATTTTGAAAATACAGCTTGATTCAGAATATTCCTTATAATAATAATTCTGGGAGCTAATAATGAATTTCATGTTAGATTTGGATGCTTTCAGAGACCTTCAATTACAAAGCATTGTGTGTAGTTTTTTAAAATTAATATTAACTTGCAAAACATTATTGGAAGCTTCTGATGTTTACCTGTGGACCTCTTAAAGTTTAAAACTCTCCTGTAAATTGTATGTAGGAGGAAGTTTATGTCTCCAATTTGTACTTTTTCATCAGACACCCAGTATGGCCTCATCAGCAACACCTAAATATAATTCAAACTCCTTGGAAAGTTCCTCAAGTAAAAGGGTAAGTGTAACTTTTTTCGTGGTTTTTATGTCAGAGGTCCCAGAGATCATTATCTTCCATATTTGGGTAGAAAAATGGGTATTTGAAGGACTTTCTTCAATGTATATATGTATTTTAATTGCTAGAGTTCTAATGCAATTCACTGAGATTATTTAAATATCTTTTGGAGTGAAACATTGTCTGTATCACAAGCTTTGGAGCCTTCGTGAAATCAATTTGAATTAACTTCTATCCTTGCTTTCTACATTGACATATTCTGTGGCTTTCTTGAAAAATTTTATCACTGATGCTGTAGAAAGATTTTTATGCTGCAGTTGATAAGTTACACCTAGTTATGTGTGGCTTAAAGTGTTCATCTGCAGTGGGAAATACCTTAAAGCAGCACCCCCTGCTTTTTGATGCTGTGACTGAAGAAAATAACTTGTGTATAAGGAAACAGGAACTAAGGCTTTAGTTAGTTTTTTAACATTTCTTCAAAACCAAAAATTGTTTTATGTTAATCATTCTTAAAAACTACTAAAACTACTGAGTGTAATAAGTCACAAATGAGTAGACTGTGAGTAATAGTTGTAATGAGTAATAGTTCTATGTTGCTTTAGTAATTTCATTTGATTTGTTCTTCCAGGCCCAGTGTACTTAAGAAATTAAATCCACAACTTACAGTTGTGCAGAGAACTTATGGTAAACAAATATAATTCCAATTTATTGCAGAAATTGTTAACTGCTCTTCTAGAAAGAGAACATTTAGAGGTTGAACAGATCTGAATAAAAAGCATGTTTTGGTCTAATAGTTGCAGTTTAGAATACTAGTGTGTGTTCCTGTTTTGGTTCAGTCTGTCAGATTCTACTCTGCAAAAACCTGTTTTTCCCTAAGATTTTTTTTTTTTTTAAATCTGGAACTTGAAGAAATTCTAGATAAAATACAGTGTGCTGTTGTACTTCTCTTTATAGACTCTAAAAGATGGAACTAACTGGGAACAAAATGAAGAAATACCTCGTCTGCCAGGAGAGACCAGAGTTACAGGTATGAAGCTGTATGGCTGTCTAATGCAGCTTATGTTTAGGAGTCTGGTGTGTACTCTCACCTTCCTGGATTGTTTCCTAATTTGGACTGGTTTGGGCTGAGGGTGTGGTAAGTAATGCTAAAATGTTATGAACTTTTGAAAGCAATTCTGAGAGGGAATTCTTATTGCTTATCACAAATAACAAGAGACCTGAAAGTCTTTGTTTCCACACAATGTAGAACCTCCAATACAAAGAAATGACAAGTTAAGCATGTGACATAATTGTATCTACAGATTAAATAGCACATGACTAGTCAAGAGAGTCCCTACAAGCTTTCTGAAGTCAAGAGTTATGTGCTGATCACTATATGTCTACTGGTAGCTTGTACAGAAGTTTGGAACCTCAGCCCAAACTGTGGCTGCCCTAAGTACAGTCTTGTGCTTCTTTTACACAACCTGGCATGCACACAGCTACCATGCTCTTGTTAACCTTACAGACTGTAATATTGTAGGAAGATTAATGTATTGTCTGCAGTGGTTTCTTACTTGCTGGAAGCTCATTCTGGAATGGAGCCTTTCACCCATGGAGGTTGAGGTATCAGGATGCAGCTGAAAGTGGTCTTTAATTTGTGAAGTTTCTTCCTTTTCCCCTCATCTGAGGATTTGTTAGGGAGATTTGTAAATAAGATTGAGATGAAACCAAACTGCTGATTCAGAGGAAGTATTTATGGCTTTAATGAGGAAAGGTGGGGGGGCTAAGATGAATGTTTGGTGTGATCCTTATGATCTGGTGCTGTGAGGCAGCACACTAAGTAGAAGGAAGGTAAATAGAGTGGGCTAAATAAACAAGTGGGCAGGGAGAAATATAGGTTGGTTGCAGTGCTTTGTTTTAGTCTTTATTGGCATTGCTTCAGTTGAATCCTTCTTTTGTGGAGTAATATCAAACAAAAACTACCCACAAGTAGTGCTCGTTTTACTCCTGTCCTTGCTGAAATGGTGCTGCTGGCCTTGCTGTACTTGATGTCCTCAAATTGAAGTGTTCTCTTCAGGATGGTGAGATCCCTAAACACTTTACAACTTGAACTACACACTTTAATGAAGAATTGGCTGACAGAGCACTGAAAGGTGTAATGATAGCAACATAAGAATGCACGTGTTCTAGGATAGTGAATAGGCAGGTTCAGTAATCACAGAGGACTTAAATCTTGTTCTAAGTCCTGACCTGACCTTTCCCAGAAAGAGGAGAATGCAAAGGTAACTAAGGAAGGCTACTGAGATCAGCTGGCTTAGTTTGAGCAAGTTAACTCTATGAAATTTTTAACATTTTCCTTATAATTAAAAATTCAGAGTTATTGTTAAAATTAATCTCTCAGAGTGGTTCTTATGAGTGTGTCTGTCTTCATTTTACTGCTGCTTAAAAGATACTGTCCCTAGCTCTGTTTTATTTCCTTTTCACAATCTTTGAGAAATATTGCATTTCTTACAGACAAGGAAGTCATTTATATGTGTCCATTTAATGGCCCTGTTAAAGGAAGAGTGTACATCACAAACTACAGGCTGTACCTAAGAAGTGTAGAAAATGTGAGTAATATGCCACAATTACTTCCATGGGATGAGTTTGCTTTAAACCCCTTCCTTCAACCCCACTGCCTTTGGTTTGTTTTGTGGCCAGTTCATTTGGTTTGGTTTTGCCACACATATGCTTGTAGAATTGGAGGCTTTTTACTTTAAATAACTTGTAATATTTGTAATAACAATCTCTTAATTGTGTAATGGCTAAACAGTAATTGCCTTTGTACAGCTGAGAAATCCGTGTAAAAATAAAGTTCTTTAAAGTTAAATGTGCTATAAAAGTGTGACTTGGCCTGGTAAAATTACAGTTTAATCAGTTACACTGAACTGATACCTTTATCTTTTGCCTGTTGGAGCTTTTTTGATAGGTGTTCCCTTTGCACTTATTCTGTGATACATCAAAGGCAGGAACTAATGATGTGCAGTAGCTCTTAAAATTACTATTAGTAGACCAAGATTTTGATTGTCCTTGCTGTTGGAAAGAAAAATGCTTTTATCTATAGAATCTCATGTGAATGGAGGGAGTAGTAGTGTGTTTAATAAGCAGCAAAACAAAAGAGAATTAAATAATAAAATAAATTGTTATCTGCTTTCTAATAAGTTGGTATTTTTTAAGTTTTAGGACTATTGAACTGAGGTCTTTCTGGTTGCAGCTAACGCACCTGGTAAAGTAGAACAAAATGAGAGATTATCTGTATATCAATAAAGCTGTTTTAGCTAGCAGAGGCCATCAGAAGTAGGTAGCAGAGGGCATCTTTTCAGTTGGTGTCACCTTTCTTGCCCTGCGTGTTTGCAGGCTTGAAGTATTTTTGCTGCATGTTTAAATTGGGTGATTTTCAAGGCTCTTAAGTGTCTGTGCAGACTTCATAACATGCTGGGAGTGGACACTCAAACTCAGAAACACACTTTTGCTTCCTGTATGTATTTCACATCTGCTTTCTATTCTAGAAGGCGTGAGGGTGTTTTCACTTAATTCTTCTTTTCAGACTTCATTATTCAGACTTTTCTTGCAGGATCCAGTTGTGGTGCTGAATGTTCCATTGGGTGTCATCTCAAGGATTGAAAAAATGGGAGGAGCTTCAAGTAGGGGGGAGAACTCCTATGGATTGGATATAACCTGTAAAGTAAGACTTTCCAATAATTCATTAGGAAACGAAATCTAGAGGTTCCTTTTCTCACTGTTTACTTATTTACATGAATGAAAAAATGATGCTCCTCACAGCTGAATTTAAAGAGAGCTTTTTGCAACTGGAGGGAGAAGTACCTTTTGTGTAAAGGGCTATTTAACTCCTCTCTGCATGAGAGAGAAGAGATGTTTGGCATCCTTTCCAAGTGACAAGAGGTTTTGCACAGTACTCATGTTTTAGGGTGTTATTCCTGCATTGCTTCATGATTTAATTTATTCTAAAAGTGTATTTTTTTATAATACTCAAATCTTTGGAGGACGCCTCAAAGAGGGCTTCTTCAACTGTAGAGGCAGTGAAAAGCTTGTGTAACAGCTATCTCTGGTTCCTTAGTCTCAAAAAAAAATTATATTGCCATGAAAAAATATGGTCATAGGGGAGCTCCTAATAGATAATTCAGGATCCTTTAATTTGACTCATTAATGGAGTATGTATACACATTTGATTCTTAGTACTTCATGTTGAGATTGTCCCTAGCTATTTTCTCATCACTACCATAAAAAACAAGCAATCTAGTCTAGACAGTTTATTGGCAAATCTTCATTTTGAAAACAGAACAGCTCTCATTCTGCAAATACTCAGTAGCCCATGAGACTTCTCAGTGAATTGGGTACAGCAACTTCTGATGGCTTTATGCCAAAGCAGCATTTGCACCCCAGAGAAAGCAGCACTGCTTTATTTGTGGAGAGTTACTCTATTTTACAGGATAAGAAATAAAACTGAACATTCACAACAGTTTGAGGTGTGTAACAAGCAGATTCTGGATCGTGTTTAGTGTGTAATACCTTGTGATGTGCAAATGCTGCATCTTCCTGCTTTCCTTTTCTTAAGAGAAATTCCCTTTGTTTCAGGATATGAGAAATTTACGGTTTGCATTAAAGCAAGAAGGGCACAGTAGAAGAGATATATTTGAAGTGCTTACAAAATATGCTTTCCCACAGTCACATAATTTGGTAAGTTTATATCACTTATGCTCTTCAGTCATCTTGATGCTGAATTCTTGCCAGTTTAACTGTCTGATGTAATAATGGAACACTTAGCTGCTTAATAAGAATAAAGACAGAGTCAGGTGTTAGCAGAAACTAAAGAGAATTAGTGTTTTTATTTAGTACATCTATGTATATATAAAATTATGGGTGTATGGATATATATGCTATAGTCTAGGTAAGCTACTGAGCACCTCTGATTCAAATGGATTTTACTGCTTAAATGCTGCAAGTTATCCTTCATAATTAGGAAATACAGTAGGACATGCCTGACTTGATTTATTGAAAATACTGAACTACAGAGCAGTTGCCAAGGCAATGATAAATATGAGTCATCAAGAGCTTTCCTTCAGAAAAAGAAGATGGGGTAAAACAATATTTGTTTCAGTGATTAAACTGATGAAAAGTGTAATAGGCAGCTAATACAGTAATGAATTTACACAGCTTTATTTCTGGTAAAAAAATCCTTTTGGAAGGAACTGAACAACAATGATGTTAACTAACTATTATCTTCTGTTTCTCTGTCAAAGTCTGTACTGTACTTGGTGGATCTTCTTGACATCTCTTCAGTAAATATTTTGTCTTCTGTAAAATTAATTTTATTGGGGTGCTTTCATTTAGGATAACTTATAAGAGCTCTCTTTGTAAAATGTCAGAGGATTCTGCTGTGAATGTTGAAGAGCTTTGTTTGGAGAATGGTTGAGTGTATGAGGCTGCAGCAAGAATATTACTTTATTTTCCAAGTAATAATTCCTTTTCCAAGATATGTGTCAGTTGTTGGGCCATGCTGGATAATCACTGGACCAAGGTTTAGGCCATCTTCACAAACTATTTCAAGTCTTGATGTTTCAAGTCTTAAGTGAGAGGCTGGTGGGGGAGGGATTCAGATCTTTAATCAGTTTTGTGCAATGAGTAAGACTTTCAGTAGTAATCAGATTAACTATACACAATGTGCACATACAAGTAGGGGTATATAATTTTTTAAATAATTTTTTAAATAATTTAGTGAACTCTCAGAATAAAAATAATTTTCAATATTCAGGTTTTAATATACTGTTCATTTTGAAATACTGCTCTTGTGTACTTCAAGAGCTTTCTCTGAACTGCTCATAAAAATAAAATTCCAAACTTTGCTCTGTACACTTTCATATTCATTGTAGTATCCTGTTATTGCTGGGTTTTGCTGCTTGATCCATGCAGCTAATGATTTTGTCTTGAGCAATACAGGAAGAATTTGCATACCTGGAAAGTCAACAGAACCTGATAAAGCTGGATTGTCAACTTTAATAGTTGTGGGTGGAGTGACCTGAAAGCTTTTATAGTAGATGTGGTAAAGTTTCTCTAGCTAAGTGCTTTAAATGAAAAATTCTTCATCTAGTAGGACACTTCTTTTTAAAAGGATTCTTCCTATACCCTCCTCATGTGTAGTAAATGTAACCTTGTTTTATTGAAAGTTAAAATTAACAAAATTAACTTCTTGTGGCTTATTTTGTGGGTGACTTGGGCAGCATAGTTGTTCTTTGTTTACTTCTAGTTTGGAGCAGCACCTTCTGTATTTTTACCTCTAAAGTCTTCTGTGTGGGAGCTATCACTGTGCACTGTGGTTTTAGGTTCTCTCCAGGAAACTTGCACTAGGTAGCAGCTTCAATAAGTGAGATATTCCTGCCTTTGAGACATCTTTTCAGTGATCTGTTAGGATTCCAGTGTTTGTTTCCTCCTGTTACAAGATTCTCCTTTGTCTCTTTGGTCCCTTGGTGAATTCTTAGCATAGTTGCTCTCTATGTAGCAAATTCTTTTGGGGAGGAGGGGATGGTTCTTGGGAGTAGTTAGTTAGTAATAGTTCAGTGAATCAATTGCATCTAGAGCTTTAGCTACAGATATCTATATTCCTATAAATATTCCTATTTTGTGGTATTCCTGGTTTGCAGTTAAAACAACCAACTACAGCTTTTTAGGCTTTTCTGCTTAACTTCTGATACTTTCCTGTAATTTAATGGAATGTGTTTTTCTGATGCAGTTGATGTCCACCTTTTTCCTTTTCATTTCATCTTTCCCTCCTGCCCTCTCAATAGCAGTTCACTTCATCAGAAGAACCTGTAACTTTTACTTACACTGGAGGCCTGCCCCTTTCAAAGTGGTGAAGAAGTTCATAACACACAACATGGGATGTGTGGTTTTTTACTTCTACAAGCTTGCCAATTGATTCCTTTAAAATACTGATATAATTTAAAATTCCAGTTTCTAAGACTTGTGGGACAAAGTATCTTGTGTGAGCAGTCTCGTGCTTTAAAAATACTTGAAATGATTTGAAATACCTGGGTGAAAAAGCCCTTCTTTTGACAGGATTGAATTTTGTGTTTGGTTAGAGCTGTTTTCCTGTTTAAACCATTGTAATATATAAGGCTAAACAGAATTGCCTTGAGCCATTGGAGTCTGCCTGGGCCTCTGGTGCCTCTGTAGACTTCATCCTGGCACATCAGAACCACATTTTATTTTTCTTGCTTGCCAGGTTATCTGCATTTCTGGTTAGTTCAAGTCTGTGCCTGTGAAAATGCTGTGCATTGAGGATGTTCAGCTTAGCATTCAATTTCTTCTTTAAATGTCTTTGCATTGTTAGGACACTAAGATTTATTGTTACAAATGAGTTATGGGCTTTTTTTTTTTTTTTTTTAACAGCTTAGTTTTACCCAGTTGGCATTCAAGGAATTCATAAGCCACCAAAATCAATTTTCTCCATGAAGGATGTTCTTAAAATTATTTTTGTTTTCATCATAGACTTTAAAAACAAACTAAGAAAAAAAGGGGGTAGTTAGGAAATACAGCCCACTTGGAACTGCTTGAAAGGAAAAGGAAAGATAAGCTGAAAGGTATGAGGAAGTTGTCAGAATTCTGGGTGTGGATACTGTGTTGTATAAATGAATCTTAAGAGTAAAGAACAAAGCAATAGAGAAGTGGGTAGTGTGACCTGCTGACAGCATAATTTTGTTGCATTTTTAATGGCAACATGTTAAATTTCATTGAGTTTTACAGTAAACCCTATTTCTGTCAGTAAGAATCAGTTGAGGAGAGGGGATGCAGGAAGAAGGCTGTTTCCTAATGGCAGTGAATAGCAATCAAACCCTTTTACACTTTCAGTTTAGTGGCTGATATTTTATGTGGTAATTGCAACTGTACCTACTGGTGAAATTTTGGTGGGAAGGCAATATTTGGTGAGGATATAAAATATGGGAAATAAAGCAATATAAACGATTTTTAAACATTTCAATTTTCTGATAGTAAAAAAAATCCAGGTCACTTAAGCTTTGTAATATTTAATATTTTGTCACTTCTGGTTTTAACTGTTGTCACATTTTCATTATTTCATTAGGTCTGTACTGTTTATTGCCTCTTGCCTTCCCTTTACAGAATGACAGCTGGTTGGAGAGGAGGTTGGCATGGAAAAGTCCTGTTTTGTGGTGGGCATTAGGATGTAATTGGTGATGAGCTCTTGTATTTATCCCTTCCACTGAGTTTGGTGTAATAAGCTGCTTTTACATTTTACAGCTTTTTTTTGCATTTGTAAATGAAGAAAAGTTTTCTGAAAATGGATGGATGGTGTACAATCCAATGTCTGAATACAGGAGACAAGTGAGTTATTCAAGTTGCAGTTGTCCAGAACTTTTATATCTGAGTAATTACCTAGATGTATTCTTTGTACATTTCTTTTACCAGCTCTTGTGGGGGCAGCTGGGAGTGGGGAAAGGTGGAAATGCAACTTGAAAAAAAGACACTGGAATCTTTAAAAAAAAAAAATAAGAATGTCACAGGAAGGTAGTCCTTACTCTCTGAGGGAATTTATTGGTAGTTTTACAATGTGAGCAGGGGGCAGGATGAGTATGTCAGATATATAACTGTAATATCCTAAATGTAAATGTGCTTTTCTTTTATTTGGTCTGTCTTACTGAACTGAAGGCAAAAAAAAGCAGCTTATTTTAGAAACAGTGTTGTTTTACAGAAGTTACTTCTGTGTCTATCAGTATTCTACCTTGCTCTTTAGGTAATTTTGGAAAATTGTCACTGAAAGGATGATACATTTTTTTTTTTTAATGTGTTCGAGACTATTTTTGCTTGAAGACTTTTTATATATATATATAAAACATATATAAAAAATATCAAATATATATTTATTTATTCGATTTTTTTTTTTCCTCCATAGTTTTTTTTGTTCAAGGTTTAGAGGCTGAAGACCCAAAAACATTAAAATGCAAACACACACACAAACACCACTGTGCATGTGTGGAGGTCTTACCAGTCTTTCCCAATTTCCTGGCTTCTCTTTTTAATGCCTTACTGAGCAGATTACAGCTAAAAGTTTGTTTCTCATTAAGAAAGCCTCTCTGAATTTAACTTCTAACCTGGAGATCTAAAATCAGGCTTCAGGGAAGAAGGGTTGAGATGAGGCTTCCTCCCCATCTCTCTAGCGAGCAAAAGGGGAAGGTAGAGCTTTGAAGGAGGACAGAAGGCAATTTTTTTTTTCCTCAATCCCACAGTTAAAGTAATACATCTGCCAGTTTAAATCATTGTTTTGAAATGCTGTAAGAATTGAACTGTGTATGTGAGAGTATGTGAGGGAGCTGTGCAGCTGTTTAAGGCTGTGAACCCATTGGCAACCAAGTGTTTTGTGTGGCCTTGCCATCATTTTTCCTCTCTGGATCTGGAACAGCACTGTATTTAGTTAAATTGGGAAGTTGTTGCCACCATGTGGCCACAGTGTCAGGGTGAAATTCAAGAGCAGAATTATTACTTGTGCAGCAAAAAAAAAATACACTGAAAAACTTTCGTACATTTTAGGGACTGCCGAACGAGCGGTGGCGAGTCACCTTTATTAATGAACATTATGGGCTGTGTGACACTTACCCATCACTCTTGGTAGTGCCATATCATGCAACAGATGATGACCTCAAGAAAGTTGCTTCCTTTAGGTCCCGAAATAGAATCCCGGTGAGTATTATGTGATGAAAATCACCTTATAGTGTAACTGCAGAATCTGGTTGGAGGTGTGTGACTAGTGGAGTCCCTCAGGGGTCGGTACTGGGACCGGTGTTGTTCAATATCTTCATCAACGACTTGGATGAGGGTATAGAATGTACCCTCAGCAAGTTTGCTGATGACACTAAGCTGGGAGGAGTGGCTGACACACCAGAAGGCTGTGCTGCCATTCAGAGAGACTTAGACAGGCTGGAGAGTTGGGCAGGGAGGAACAAGATGAAATTCAACAAGGGGAAGTGTAGAGTTTTGCATTTGGGGAAGAACAACACGATGTCCCAGTATAGGTTGGGGGCTGAGCTGCTGGAGAGCAGTGGAGGTGAAAGAGACCTGGGGGTCCTGGTAGACAAGAAGATGACCATGAGCCAGCAATGTGCCCTTGTGGCCAAGAAGGCCAATGGCATCCTGGGGTGCATTAGAAAGGGGGTGGTTAGTAGGTCAAGAGAGGTTCTCCTCCCCCTCTATTCTGCATTGGTGAGGCCGCACCTGGAGTATTGTGTCCAGTTCTGGGCCCCTCAGTTCAAGAAGGACAGGGAAGTGCTTGAAAGAGTCCAGCACAGAGCTACTGAGATGATTAAGGGAGTGGAACATCTCCCTTATGAGGAAAGGCTGAGGGAGCTGGGTCTCTTTAGTTTGGAGAAAAGGAGACTGAGGGGTGACCTCATCAATGTTTTCAAATATGTAAGGGGTGAGTGTCAGGGAGATGGAGTTAGGCTTTTCTCAGTGGTGACCAGTGATAGGACAAGGGGTAATGGGTGTAAATTGGAGCATAGGAGGTTCAAGTTGAATATCAGAAAAAATTTTTTTACTGTAAGGGTGACAGAGCCCTGGAACAGGCTGCCCAGGGGGGTTGTGGAGTCTCCTTCACTGGAGACATTCAAAACCCACCTGGACACGTTCCTAGGGGATGTACTCTAGGGGGCCCTGCTCTGGCAGGGGGGGTTGGACTAGATGATCTTTCGAGGTCCCTTCCAACCCCTAGGATTCTATGATTCTATGATTCTGTGATTCTATGATTCTATGATTCTATGAACTGCACTTCAGTATGCATCCAATTTTTGCTGAACACCACACAGAGGGTTCTTTTCTTGGAAATGGTTGCAGTGTAATGGTTTGGATTGCCTGGTGGTTTTTACTGTTTGAAACCAGTGTCTTGGCCAAGCCACATTTCTGTTTTTCCTCCACAACAATCACCTGTTCCAGTTTTGTTGGTTTTAACGTGGCTTTTCTAGTGACACCTACCAGCATTGCAGATTCCTTTTTTCAAATGAGTTAAGAGCCTTGGGCTGCATCTCTGTTGGTGTGTTGAGTACTGTTGGATGCATGTAAAAAAATAAATATAGCAAATGTCATCCTCCTGTAAGCAAACCACATGGCACTTAAACATAGTTCCAATGGTCAGTGCTAAAATAAGACCTCATGCATAGCCTCTGTAGTGAATTAATGAGCTTTTTAGTTCTTTGAATTGGTCTGTGTAATTTAAGATAAATTTTGGGTAGATTTCTATGATTAAAATTCTTTGAGGTAAGAGAAATTGCATGTATTAGCTCTTTACAACACTATTAAAAAAATAATTTCTATCACAATGCAAACTGTTTTAACTAATATTTCATTTTGTCAAACTTGTAAAAGGTGCTGCTGGATTCTTAGTATCAGAAAGCTGCCTTGAAATCTATGTTATTTTCAAACAGATGCAAAAATCAAGATGGTAAATATTTATTTGGTGTATGGCATTTACTGACAGGCTTGGCCTATAAGTTTACAACATATGTATGAAATAATGTGTTAAATATATAGTGTGTACTTATAGTTCACATATAGCTCTATCTTCTGTCATGAATTTTGAGATGACAGAGGGCTTCTGTGTGCCTGTACAGTAAGAGTGATTTCCTTAGTTATAGTCATTTTATTCTTGTCAGGAGATAACCAGTCATATGCATGCACACTGCCAGCTCTTTTTTCTAGATATGCAACTAGGGGCTGGATTTCAAGAGTGAATATTTGAGGTGTTTTGTGTTTTTTGTTTGGCTGAGGGTTTTTTGTGTTTTGGTTGGGGTTTTTTTGATTTTTTTTTTTTTTTTTTTTTTTTTTTTTTTTTTTTTTTAATAAAATTGTTATTTCACTCTGTAACCCACAACTTTCAGGATGGGTAAGAATACTGTTTAATATTCTTCAGTGATGAAACTGGAGTTTTTGCCTCCTTCTTGGGAGGAGCTGTTTCACTGTGATCTGTTCTCTGGGCTGCTCACTTTTGCTTGTTTGTGACAAGTCCCCTCTGGCTCAGAAGCCCAACAAAGACAGCGTGCACTCCTCTGCCTCCTCTTTGTGAAGAACACTGAGGAACAAAATGTACTTTTAAGAGAAGGGGAGATATCCAGGATACTGCAGAAAGGCTCAATTTTCCTTCCATATCCAAAAAAAAGGGAAGAGTTGAGTTTTGTAGAATTGGAGCATCTTAGTCACCATTTCTACAAGGAGCTTATTCTTCTGAATACTTAGTTTCAGCTGGCATTGCTATGTTTTTTCCCATTTTGCTTTTCAGAATTATTTGTGCAATCTAAGATATTAGGAAAATATTAAAATACACTGGGTTATATAGGTCAGTATGATTTCAATAGAAGTTAAATACATAAGAGACTGAACTAAAAAAATTATTATTAAATTTTATGTGTGAAGTGGAAGCTATTGAGCTGCTTGGGGATTTTTAAAGAAATAAAATAGTGTTTAATTTTCATACTATGCCTTTCTTAAAGGATGCAAGTTTAAAATGTAAATTACTATTTATTTTTTTTTAATAAGCCTATTTCTTGTGATCTGTTTTTGACACCTGACCAGGTTCTGTCATGGATTCACCCAGAGACTCAGGCTGTTATTATGCGCTGCAGTCAGCCCCTCGTTGGAATGAGTGGCAAGAGGAATAAAGATGATGAAAGATACCTTGATATCATCAGGGAGGCCAATGGGCAGATCTCAAAACTGACCATTTATGATGCTAGGCCCAATGTCAATGCAGTTGCAAACAAGGTAAAGAGATGGTTATTGGGCTTGTTTGGGGAGCAGGCTGGGGAGGAGACTAATCTTGAAGTTTTCTGTGAGGAGGTTTTTGGGAACAGAACTAATTGAATGTAGCTATATTTACACATTCAAATACTGAAACTCAAGGCCATGGAAGTGCCTCAAGTAGGTCATAAGCAGGGTTCCAGCACCATATATGGATTTCTAGATGTGCTTTACCCTGTCTGTTATCAGTGGACCTTAGCATGGGGCTGGAATCAGACATGACTGCACTCAGCACTGTGGGATAGGTGTAGGCTGAGCTGTTGAGCAAGTTCTCTGCTGAGCAAAATGTGTAATTGTTCTGTTTGCCTTGTGGAAGGAACGTCAGCTCTTTCATTAAATTAAATTTTTCCCCAGCTCTCTGATGAACTCAGTGTTTTCCCTCATTTGATAGATGTATTATGGCCAAGTTTTGTAGGCAAATACCCATTGAAGCATGAAATATGTTTTTCAGCTTTTTAAAATGCTCTGTGTGTTTCACCCGTGTGTTTTAATTAACTCCTGATATGTCTAACTATGGAATAATCACAGCAGGAAAAACATAGGGTGCACATCTGGGTCTGAGGGACAAGAACATACAGAGTGAAGTCAGTGTTGGTCAGCACTGAAGTTTTCTTGAACAGCTGTGAAGATTAAAATACCCAAAATCCTGAGCTTCACTACTTGTGCATTCCTCTGCTCTTTGTCCAGAGGTCAAGACCATACACTCAGCAGGAGCTGCAGCAGCCCAATGCTAAAATTACAATCATTCCTCACCAGGACTTCATCATACTTAAAGGAAAGAGAAAAATACAATTGTTCCTTTTTTAACAGAGCCTGGCAGCTCTGAAAATAACCCCACACCTAAGGAAGGAGATAAAGACTATAGAATATTCTGTGGTGATACATAAACCTAGGTGGTACTAATAGGGAAAGGCTATACTGTACTCTTTAAGTTTTGGTCTGATGTGTAATTTGTGGCTGTAATGACTTTTATAAAGGCAAAATTTATCACAGTTCACTGCATGGCATGTTTTTGGTGTCTGCAGGAAATGCTGTGATTTTGCAGCTATCTTTGGAAAACCTCATCAGTCGAACTGTGTCCTAAAATATGTGTGGTTTTCCCACTTCCTCTTGTGACCAGGCACATCCTCTGCTGTGGTTGTGATTACATGTTCAAGAGAGTAGCAGTAGAACAGAGTTTCAGCTTCTGTGGCTCTTGAATTTCTTAATGATCTAAATATATGCTTAGTCTTCAGCAAGGAAAATTAATATTAGAAAAGTTACTTTAAGGTAAATTTTAATGTTACTACTAATTTTCTTCTTAGAGGCATAATCTAAGATTCTTTAACTTGCTTCTTAAAGGAAAACGTAGCTTATTCTTAACTGAACTCTTAAATTTAATTTTACTTGGCCTAACATTGTATCATATTTATCTATTTATCACTTAAATTCAGTAGAAAATAATTAGGCTGTCTAAATACAGGAAGGAATTGGTTTTTAGTAGCAAGTTCATAGACAAATCCTTTTGACTTAATTTCTTTCTAATTGGTACAGAAACAAAGGAATGAGGAATTTTATTCCCTAGAAGTAGTGATCTAATATGTTATGAGTAATTGTTGTTTTGTGTGACATAATTTACACTTTAATTAACCTTTGTAATCTTCCTGGGAAGTTGATTTTGTTTTGTATTCAGAATCATTAGTTTAATACTTGGCAAGAAAAGTGAACATAAATGAAAAAAAAAATGACATTGTAATGGCAATTTATCAAGAAAAAGCTATTTCTGTCATGAATCAAACAGTAAGGGAAGGTACAAATGTCTTGATTCTCAAAGCTGAGTCTTGCCTGATGTGGTGCTGGCCCAGTGTCCCACATCTGGCTGATTCAGTCCTATTAAAGGTCTCCAAGTCCAACAGTACAACCTTTTAGTGTTAATTAGCTAAGGTTCCCTTTTAGGGAGTTTTGAAAGGAATGAGGCTGTCTGGGGCAACTTGAATCTCTTTCTGGCTGTGTGTTTGCTTACACACTTTGTCCTGCTGAAAGAAGGAAAGCCCCTGAGTGTTCTTCAGCATTCCAAAGCCTTGTATCTGAGAGTGATGTTTTAAACAAGTAACTGAAATTATGTATTGCCCAACTACAGAATTAAGTAAAATTCAGCCCATTGTTGTCCATTCTTCTGTTGAAAGCTCCTACACCAGTGTGCAAACAGCTATGAAGTTAATTTTAGATCCTTTGTTTGCAGGCAACTGGAGGAGGATATGAAGGTGAAGATGCATATCCCAATGCAGAACTTTTCTTTCTGGACATTCATAATATTCATGTCATGAGGGAATCTCTGAAGAAGCTGAAGGATATTGTTTATCCTAATGTGGAAGAATCACACTGGTTGTCAAGTCTAGAATCAACCCATTGGTTAGAGCACATAAAGGTAACTCCTAGCTCTTTGTTTGCAATAATGGCCAAATCTGTCACACTTTGCTAGGCTTTGAGATAGTCCTGATGTGGGACACATTGTACTACTTGAACTACAAACCCAGCATCAAGTGCTGGCTTTTTGCCAGCTGGTTTAGGGTATTTTATGAGGTACCATCACTAAGCAACACCAGGTAAAATTCAAAATTTGTTCTCTAAGTGAAGCATCAGTCTTTGCCAGAGGAATGTGTGTCTAGTGTTGTCTTTACATGTGTGAGAACTGATTTATTTTGGTTTCTAGAAATACAGGGCTACTGATAGCTGGCCTTATGAAGGATGAGTAATTACTTCAGTTGTCAGTGTGTACATGTTTTTATTTTGTGAATTGCAGTTATGTAAATAAATCCTGTAAATTTGTAAGTTTTGTAATTTTAATCTTGCAGTACAAATAAAATACTTAAACTGGTAATTCACCAGTGCTTTTACTAGCTGACCTTTGAACTTCTACCTCAAGTACAGCTGTGCAGAAGTATTTAGAGTATTATGTAATTAAGCCTACTTAATGAAATTTTCATTTAAACTCAGTATTTGGAAAACAACCATATTAGGAGGATACAAGTTCCTTTTTTTTTTTTTTAACAACTGAAATATTTTAGGATTTCAGCTCAAAGAAAGGAGACAAATGAAATATAGACTTTTTAGAAAGTATTTCCTATGGTAAATCCTCTCTTTTTCTTTAAAAAAGAAGCTTATGTTCTTTGGTTTATCAAGGTTGCTGTTTTCTGCCTCATTTTTTAAGAATTTGCAGTGAGATGAATTAGATTTTACTAAGGGATTAGGGAAGCAATCTGTTTCTCTATATTTACACATGAAATACACTTGATCTCCTTTAAAATTCTTTTCCAGTTAACTACACCACTCTCTTTAGGTCATTTAATGGCAGCAGTATCAACTTAGATAACTGCACAGCTAAAAAAAAAATCAATTTAGTTTTGTTAAGAGTGATAACACTGATCCTCTGTGTTCCCTGCCTGTTCCTCTCTGGTAGCTTGTGCTGACAGGAGCCATCCAGGTGGCTGACAAGGTGTCCTCAGGGAGGAGCTCTGTGCTGGTTCACTGCAGTGATGGCTGGGACAGAACAGCCCAGCTGACCTCACTGGCCATGCTGATGCTAGACAGCTACTACAGAACCATTGAAGGCTTTGAAGTTCTGGTGCAAAAAGAGTGGATAAGCTTCGGGCACAAATTTGCATCGGTAAGAGTTGGAAGATAATTGCAAGGACCATGCAGCTTTAGAAAAACTACTGCTGGTAAACTGCTCATTGTGTCAAGGTTTGATTCTTTTCATTATTTTGGACTCTGATCATAAAATGATTTGAAGCATTTCCAGAGCTTTTGGTTTCGGAGCATATATATATATATTTTTTTTTTTTGCTGTGCTTCTCTGAGAACTCGTATTTTGTCCTTTGCACTCTTGTAAAAGCACAAGAATTGCAAGGGTTACTGTGGTTATTGAGCAAAGAAAATGAGAAGGCAGAAAAATTGTTCTTCCAAGCTTTTCAGAAGATCACCTTCCCTTTGGACTATTTAGGGTGTCATGAGAAGCAAATGAATGAGCCTGGCCAGTGTCTCTTTAGTGAAGTTTTGAACCTTTCTGCACAAATTAGTTTTAGTTTGAGTAATCAAAGGAGTTTGTTCTTTATCAACAGATAATACATTCTGTTAATGTGATGGGACTTATACACCCCTTCCACATGACTAGCTCAGTCTACTCGTTCATGTTTGACAACGTTGCAGCAATAGGGTTGATTTAAATAGTTTGCTCTTGCATAAACTATTTTTCCAACTTTCTCATATAAGTAGTAATCTCTATAAATGGTTGAAGCCACTCTCCTTAAGCCATCAGTTGTTTTCTGAGGGTACCATATATTTTTATATGATGGGTTGTTTAGCTTATAGTGAAGACAATCCTTTGAGGAGTGTTAAGTAAAAACTGGTAATGCAGGCAGAAAATAATTTGATTATTCTGGTTTAGTTTGGTAATTATTTGATAGAACTGGGAGTATTAACAGTGAGAAGCAGGCACAGCTGAGTTAACAACAGTTCCTCAACCTCATCTCTGAAACTCTTGTTGGTAGTGCCTTCTGTCAAATGGGGAATTGGAAGAGTAGGGTGTTTCTTATACTGTCTGGGTTAGAGCAAGCTTCATGGTTTTATGTTGCCAGAGCTGCAATTTGGATGTTTTAATAACAAGTAACTAAATAGCTCCTCTCTGTATTTTCTATCTAATGAAGCACATAATTCTGTTTCAACAAGAAATCTACTCCAACATTTCTGTGTATGGTAAATTTAGCAGACTATTTTGTCATCTGTGTAGTGCACTATGTGAAGTGTTTTCCTAATGATGCATTCTAATTTAAGAAATATGAAACATTGACATAATTTAGAGGGAAGATAGATATCCTTAACCTGCTAGCTAGTGGAAGTAGAAGTCCTTTCAGTCTTTACTGAGTGCATGTATGATTCCATTAACAGATGCCTTATATTTTAAACCATGGCAACTGGAGCCCAAGGAGCCCAATTTATTTGTATTCCCTAGAGTGTTTTCCTAGTCATTTGCTACCATTGACTGAGCTCAGCCACAATCCCTCATCTCCCTCTATTTCCTGCCATTCATTTCTGTTATTTAAAGCTATCTTGCAAATCATTTTAGAGTAATATACTGGTTTTATCATTTTTCACATCCTTAAGACATTAAGCCTGCTATCTTCCAGGCAGATAGACAAAACAACATCTTGGTTCAACATCCATGCTTGTCTTTTGTCTCCTCCAGGCAAGTGTAATCAAGCAGAATTACAAAGTTAATAGAATTTTTTTTCCCAGATCTCGTATCTGTTCTCAGCTATCAAATGTGAAAAGAAAGAAACAGCTTTTACCAAACCTACTTTTGGTCTGTGGGGAGAATTCCTTTGGTTGTTATTTTAGACTCTTCGGAATAATTGGCTCGCTCATTTTTAAAATATGTGCATTAATTTTCTGTCAAGAACCTGAGTTTCTTTGAGTTCATGTTGACTGTCTACCTGAGGGTGAATCTTCAGGTTCAAGTGGGGAGGAAGAAGAAGAGAATCTATGTGGGTGGGGGGTAGGTTGTTGGTCTAAGTTCTCCAGTAGTTTAAATTAAAAAAGAAGACAAAGTACGCAAGTTGTCTTTTCATAAATTAATGACATAAATCTAGTTGAAGATATGTCTTGCTTATTTGTGAAATAATGGATGTTTTAACAGTTCTGCTTGTCCAGTAATGGGCAGATTTCTGTAACAGGAACAATTGCCACTTTGGCATTTTTCTCAGATATCTTTGGAACACTTTTGCAGTATTTCTGTATATCCAAATCTCTCCTCCCTGGTGCAATAACCTGGTGCTAATTTTGGAATCATTAATATTCTACTGCAAGATAAGAAACATTGTCTATTAGTCATAAAACAGACTGTTTTGGTTAACAGGAGGTTGTATTGCTTCATTTCAGAGAATAGGCCATGGTGATAAAAATCATGCTGATGCAGACAGATCACCCATCTTTCTCCAGTTTATTGACTGTGTGTGGCAGATGTCTAAACAGGTATGTTGTGTCATTCTGCAGAAGAGAACATTGTTAAGAGATTACTGAAAAAAACCCCAAAACCTAGACTTTATGCTTCAGAAAAGTGTTTGAAGAGGACAGCATACCCCTCTGCTCTCATAGTCAAAAAGAGAGTGTTTACTTTTAAATCACATCATCTCTCCACCCTGTTTGTAAAAGGGTGCAGTCATGTTGCTTAATATGCCACTGGCTGTGTACACAACACTTGGATATGGACTTCCCAGAAAGTTACTAAGAGGTGGACCCAGCAGAATGTTTTTACAGGAGTTTAATCCAACCAGTATAACTGGGTCAGTTGTTTCATTGCACCATTTTTGTGAAGCTGTCCCTTAAACTACAGGAATAAGTGTTGTTTTGTCAAAGACTAAAAGGGAAGCTTGGGAGCTGTCGAGTCCTGTGATTTAAATGTATTTCCAATAAGAAAGGAAAGAAAGCAGGAAACTTACTCTGTTTAGGGTCAAGGATTATGAGCCAAATAACTGTAACCATTCTATTATTTCTTTTTAGAAACTAAAGGCAGTTAAAACATTTTGATGAGAGTTCAGTGACAAGATGGAGAAAGCTGAACACCTCGTGTCATTTGCAGTTACTCTTCTATAAACTAGATGAAATAATTACCTTGAAAATTATTTGTAAATTTATTCAGACTTCTAAATGCATCCTTCAGCTTCTTCACTAGGGCATATACATCTCTCCTGGCTTCTGCAGGGAAAGGAACAATTTTTTTCTTTTCTGTTGTTAGTTTCCCACAGCCTTTGAATTCAATGAGCAGTTCCTGATCACAATCCTGGATCACCTGTACAGCTGCCGGTTTGGGACTTTCTTATACAACAGTGAGTCTCTTAGAGAAAAAGAGGTTAGTCAGACTAATGACTTTAATTGTGTTGCTTTCTTGTCTCTAGATGATTACAAAAAGTTTGTTGTATTGTTATATTCCTTGCATGACAGTGCTTTTGAACACTATGGTCTTATTGTAGAATAGTTGCCTGGTAAATTCCTTGGTTTTGCTAGCTTGAAGAGTATGTGGTCTATAATACTGGTCAAGCACTGATTTTGGGATAAATTCAGTACAGTAACTTATGTTTCCATGTAAAGCAGAAGTGTATTGATTTTAGAACACAACCATAGATTCTGTAATGTGATTTTATGCAAGCACTTACTGTTGTTATTTCAACTTCATTTTAGAAAGTCACGGAGAAAACGTTATCGTTATGGTCTTTGATTAACAGTGACAAATCTAAATACACCAATCCTTTCTACACTAAAGAGCTGAACAGAGCACTCTACCCCGTAGCCAGCATGAGGCACTTGGAGCTCTGGGTCAGTTACTACATCAGGTGGAACCCAAGGATCCGGCAACAAGTGAGTAAATTCCCTGTCATGGAATTCCAAAATGACTCTGTGAGTTTGGAAGTGGGATTTTGTGTCATAACTGATGAGCAGAATAGTGCTTGTAGTCTGTTTAGGTTTGTAGGATTGTATTTGTAAAGATGGAGAAAAAAAAAGTGAAAAGAATTCAATTTTAAAAAAAATTTTTTTTTTACTTGGCTCGCTTGAGCTTATTTCACTGATTAGTATCAAGTCATCCTCAAGTTCTTTCTAGCCCCTTTTCTTGGGGACAGAGGTGGGGGAGCATTTTTTAAGGGTATTTGATGACACTAAAGGGTAAATGGCCATGCTTAGAAATTAGGCTTAGTGTTCCCTGAAGATTTAGATCATTAGCATCACAAACATGCTTAGTTGCATTTGCTTCCTCTTTCTCCTTTTTTTCTGAGGCAGAGTATGAAGTCTTTTTCAAATTAAGATGACCTGTTGGGCCTTTCAAAACTGCTATCTGTATTAATGGCTTATGGTAATTTATTTTAATATATATCTTTGACCTGATGTTGTTTACACTGGATATCTGATGAATGAAAACTGTTACTGAAGATGATATGATTGGATCAGATTGGAAACCCAGAAAATGTATCAAATTACACATAGTACTGTGATTTTAATGTTTAATATGTGGACACTTGATGTTTGTTGCCATCTTGTTAGAAATCTCAGTGTGTAGAGGTAGCAGAGTGAGTCCTGTTTGTCCTTAATAAATGGGGGAGTTTTGAGTAGGAGAAGATACAGCAGCAGTTTGGTTGAGAGAAGAAACAGTCTGCACAGTCCAGCTCCTGGAATTAATTGGTAGTTTTCAAGCAAGGCCCTTTCTTTTCCGCAGCCAATCTCCTGTACAGCACTTTAGAGGCTGCAAGAAAACTTGTTTGTTGTATTTTCTTACAAGTATGTTCTCAGTTGTAATTTGAATTTCTAGTTTTAGAGCTTTTGTTGCTTGCTGTGAAAGATGAGGGCGTTTTGCAAAAGGTGAATCCAAAGATTTATTTCAGAAAGTGAAGGATTACAGGGCATGCAAATTAGCTGTAAATCTACTTAAAAACGTGCTTTCCATTACTTAAAGCTTTTTGCCAGGAGTTTCTTATTAGAAATGTAAACCCTTGTGATAATCTTCTAGGCTGCTGCTACTGGTCCCTCATTTTCACCATTTTTATATGCAAAATGGAGCAGTTTTTTGCTGCACACAGAATTTGTTTCATCTTGACTTTAGCAACTGAATAGTGCCTTAGTGCTGTGACTTTGGGACACGTTCTCTGTCAGACTTGAGTCAAATGAAGAGTCTGGTTGGCAGCTATCAAGATCTTTAACCCTACATCTCTAATCATCTTAGTAACAACCTTCAGTCATTGATCCAACTTCCATAGCTGCTTCCATGTGGATCATCATCTCACCTGGGGTGCACAGTGAGTGGTGCACCTAAGGGTGCTGGTCAGGTTTTTTTTGAACTGGTGAGGAGTTTCTTTTGCTCCTGGAGCTGTGCAGCCACAAGCTTTTAATTACAGGCAGTTAACTGAACCAGCAACAACTTCTTGGCAGTTATACATAGCTGAAGGTCACTTAGCTTTCTGTCTGCCCTGGACATTGATCATATTTGTTTTCCAGTTGTTTTGTGTGAAGTTTTTCTTCGGATGGGAACAACTGGAAGGCAGAGGGCTCTTGCATTATAAATACTTCTGTTTAGCTACAGCTTGTTACATATGTTGGAAAGTACAAATACTGAGTAAGGCCAGAAAAGCACAAACACTTCAGCAGCCAAACTGTGGTGATGAGACTAATAGAGATTTTTTTTCTAGCAGCCAAATCCAGTGGAGCAGCGTTACATGGAGCTCCTTGCGTTACGTGATGATTACATGAGGAGACTTGAAGAACTACAGATCACAAATAATTCCAAGATATCCAACTCATCAGCCTCAGCAGCGTCCCCCTCACAAATGATGTCCCAAGTACAAACACATTTTTGAAGAAAAAATGTTTGCTTCTTTCTGTTCTGTAATAGGAAGTGGTGCTTAACATAGATCTATAGCATAAAGAGGAATATTTTAATGCCTTACATTAGGCTGGCCTAACACAGATTATTTTAGACTGTCTTCATTTGAGGAGGACTTCAAAACAAAGAAACCCAACCCTTCAATTGCGTGCCTTTCAGAACCTGTGGACTGGGAACATGATTAATCAAC